>NC_042615.1:610208870-610510854 GCF_901001135.1 Rhinatrema bivittatum
TTTTTCATATCAACTTAAGATAATGGTGGCATTACTTACCTTTATATATATATATATATATATATATATATATATATATATATATATATATATATATATATATATATATATAATATAAGTGGGGGTGTTGGAAGATGGATGTGATTGTTTGGGTAGGTTTGTATATGGGAGGGGGAATTCTATTGGGCATAATGTGTGGCAAGGTTGTGTATGTAAGGAGAGTTGTGCAGTATGGGTTTTGCTGGAGGTATGGCCAGTGATGGATTTAGGATTTATATGCCCTAGCCACTGTTGGTGCTGTCGCCCCATATCACCCCTCCCTCCATGGCTGGAGAACCGGGAGCAGATGGTTTAAGGTTCAGGGGAAGATTCCATGGCAAAAATTAAAATATTCTGAAGCAAACTGGCAAACATATCCATTTTTTATGTTACATTATAAAAATAAAGTAGTTTTACACTATAACTATTTATTGATTGATTGATTGGTTTCTTTATTTTTATTGGGTGAAGAAAAGTGATTTCAAGTATCAGTACAGGGAGAAGACTCCAGGGATTTGGAGAAGAAGGGAGGAGGATCAGGAATGTGGTGAGGAGAAAAGGGGAGAAGTCTGAGAAGGAAAGAGGACTAGGGATGGGAAGGATTGGAGATGGGAAGAATAGGAATCTGGGATGGAGAAGAGGCTGGAGACAGAGGGAGGTTCTTGGATTGAGGAAGAGAAGGAGGGAGTAGGAAAGGTTGGATAGTGGATTCCAGTATCTGGGGAGAAAGGATAAGTAGGAAAGAAGGAAGGAAAGAAAGAAGGGAGGTTCCAGGATTTGGGGAATAAAATCCAAGATCAAGGGAGGGAGGATTTGAATTGCAGTGGGTGGGAAATGGAGGAGTCTTGTGTCCCTACCTTACTCTGGTTCTACTCCTCTTTGCATTCTCTCTCTAACATACACACATATATACCCTTGGCACCAATCCCTTCTCTCTCTCACACACACATACTGCCCCCTAACCTTGTTCCCCTCTTTCTCACACACAGACATAGGCCTCTAGATTATCCCTCTTTCATCTCCCAGCCTCCTTTCCTACCCTCCAATGATCTCTACTCAGCCCTTTCTAATCTCCCCAAAATGATCTCCCTTTGCTCTATCTGCTGCAAGCTTTCCTGTTCCCTGCTTGCTGCCTAGATGGGAAGGGCTGGATCAGGAAACAGAGGGCTGTTCTCTGCTGAATGAGATTCAGCACAGATAAAAGGCAGCCTGCTGTTTCACAGTTTTCTGCTGCCCTAGCTGTGTGGGTATAGGTAGAGGTAGAGGATGTGGTTTGGAGAAAGTTTGTGTGTGCAGGATGTGTGTGTGTATGCATGAGGGAGAGTGGGGATTGTTGTGAGTGCTATTAAATAATGAATACCAACAGCCAGTAAGAGAAAAATCTTTGTGCTTTTATTATAAAATATTTCATAATAGCATACTGCAGCTTACCAAACAATACAAAGTAAACCCTTAGCTCAGAGCTCCCAATCCATTCCAGTCAGTTAATTATGCCACCTCCCCTAAATTTACACACCAATGGGTTAGTTAGTTTGCATAATATTTTCTAACTGGTTGATATTATAATTTTATTTCATATATGTTAATAAGGCTGAATTCTTGTAGGTCATATGATTTCTTGTAAATTGAGCCCAGAAGTCAGAAATTAAACTCAATGTTAACCTTTAACATATATTTTAATCTTTAGCAGCCTCATTATACCCTGATTAAGACTACTAGGATGCCTCCCTACCTGCAGAGGCCTCCACTTAACTCTGCCAAGAGCTATCTGTTGTGTCCGTTACTGCCCAATGTCTCCGTTCCGCTCACCTTACCTCATTGGCGACTCCCTTCGGGGTTGATGAAAGGCTAGCTGCTGCGGAGTCTCCATGCTGTCCTCCTCCGACATTCCCAGACTGGCTGGATGCTGCAAGCCGCCATGTTGACCAGATGCCTAAGGGCATGTGCGTGGCCTGACTGATGTACCAGCATTGGCGTGAACCTCACGGGTGTCCCCCTGAGATGACGTCACCAACTCCAGATATTTAAGGTCTCAGTTTTCGCTAACAAGATGAGTTAGCAAGGGGTTAGCTTCCTCCCGGTCACTGCGGATGGGATTCGCTCTCCGTGACCCTAGCTACTCTGCCTCCTTGGACTTCACTAGAAGTACCCGCTCCTCGGGGGCCTTGCTCTCTCTTTGTCTTTGCAGGTCGCAGTCCGGAACCGGTACTCGCTCCTCAAGGGCCCATGTCCTGGACTTGCTCCTGAATACCACTTCTACTAAGAAGTCATCGCTGCTTACAACATTGTGAGTTCCATCTATCTCTCAGAGCTTTCCCTGGGTCCAGGTACTCGCTCCTCGAGGGCCTAATGCATACCATCTCCTGGACTGCCTTAAGAGACTATTGTGTGAGTGTTACCATAAAGGAATTGTTCCAGAACTCTGCATATACTGCCTACTCTCTGTCTTAGGTTTCTCTACAGCTCAGCCACCCTGGGATCACTGTTCCAATACCTGAGGGACTACAGCCCAGCCAGGTGTTTCCAGCTCACTACTGCCACCTTTGGTGGTTTACCATATTGTCTAATAAAAGAACTAATGTGTGTCTGTCTTCTACACTAAGCCTGACCAGTGGTCCCTCTCGGGATTTCCCCTGAGGGAGTGGTCACCTGCTACTGGTCCAAGGATCCATCCACAACTATTCTAAATAACTATAGATTGCTAAATACCAGCTTTAACAACAGAGCTTTCTGACACTAAGTCAACCCCTCAATGGTCTCTTGATTATGCCCACAAAGCTGCCTCCTTTCCACTTGGGGACCTGAATGAGCTTAGCCTCCAGCCTTGTCAGGCTCCTACTCACTGCCTGTACCACACCCAAACCTCAGCCCTATGTGAACCAGCCTTTCTCATGGAGTTACTCTTGGCTCTCTGACCTGGCTCTTGCTTTCTTGTGCCTTGCCTTGTGGTCTATGGGTCTTCTTGCTCCTTGCTTTGTGGCCTCGAACCTTCTGCTATCTTGCACTCTTCCCTGTGGCCTCTGGGCCTGCTCTCACTTCTTACCTTGCTCTGTGGCTTACTCTAAGCCTTGCCTTGCCTTGTGGCCTTTGGGACTGACTTTACCTTGCTTCTGGCTTTGTGGTTTCTCCAGGCCTCTTCTTGCCTACTGGCTGGCCTTAGGACCTTCTTTACTGCTGCCTTCAACCTTTGTGTTCTGTGTTGCTTTGTCTAGTCCTGTCCTACCCAGTCCTAGCCTTAGTATCCTTTCTCTATCTTTCCTATGTATTGTCTTGCCCCAGCCTGAACCTAGTTCTAGTCCCTGCCCAGTTCCAGCTTGTCTACATCAGTGTTCAGTACCAGGCCCAGCTCCTGTAGCCATTACTCAGGACCAAGCCTTGCTCCAGACTACCCAGCCTGTTCAAGTCTTGCCCCAGTCTGTACATCCTTGCTCTATAGTACAGACCCCACCATACTATACTGCCGCAGCAAAGACCTACTGGCCTCCAAAATCCAAGTGCTCACCTTGACTGACTGACTCCAGTCCTACACAGCATCCAGCCTTGCAGTCCTGTGTTGCTCCTGGGGCGATGTACTCCTAGTCCAGAAGTTCCTCCAACTTCTTAGCATTTCAGCAGCCTTGGATAAATTTACAAGTCTGATCAGTGCAATCATTGTGCTGTAATTATCTTCATTCTTCACCACCATCAAACTAGTCTGGCTTCATAGAACATTTTTTCAAAGCACCCTTACAGGACGAATTGAGAAGCTATGTAAGTTTTTCCCTGTGTCTTTGATGAGATGTAGGTGTGGAAGAGAATAGGTATACTTGGAGCAGATGTGTGTGTGTGTGTGTGTGAGAGACAAGGTAGGAATGTATGGGATGTGTGTGACAGCATATGTGAGTAAAGGGTAGGGGTGTGTGTGTGTGTGTGTGTGTAGTAGGAGTGTGGAAGTATGTGTGAGGAATGTGGTTGTGTGAGGGGATGCGTGGCTGTGTGCTTGTGGAGTGTGGGGTCTGCAGGAGTGTGGTATGTGTGGTGCTGCATTTGGCTGGTAATGGGTCTGTCCCATGACTGGCCACTCTTAATCTCTGGCCCTGGATCAGAGGGGGCCCACTGACACCACGAGTAGGCCCCAAATGAAGAAATGACAGGTTACCACCAGACCTGGCACACCACACTAGGGATGCCACTCAGGTGAGTGGGGTGTTCCTAGGTGTGCGCGTGCACTAGCTCAGGCAAATTTAAAGGGCCCGCAGCAGGAAATCCACTGCAGCACCCTTGGATGATATCACAGGTCTTCCTCTATTTAAGGCCTACTCTGACCTGCCTCAGACAGATCGGCAATAGGTCAAACTCCTCAGAGTATCTGTTTGCCTCTGCTTTCCTGATTCCTGGATCCTGACCTTGTTCCTGCGTCTAATCTTTGTGTTCCTGGTTCCGCTCTGTGTCTTCGGAGTTCTTGTGTTGTTCCTGGTCCTTGTTTGGTCTGGCCTTCTGCTGAGGTTTTGTCTTGTGGTCCCTTGCCTGTCTTCAGCATCCCATCCTGTTGTTTTGCTTTGTTTCACCCATCGAATTGACCTCCTAGTTTGACTTCGGTTTGGACTCTTGGCTTTGTTTTCAGTTGGATTCCTGGCTTGACTTTGGACTGCTTCTTGAAGCTGCTTGCTTTCCACCATCCCTGTGACCACTGTCTCCTCTCCTCATCATCTTGCTTGAACTCTGCCTGCCCTGACCTCAGCCTGCATCAGTTTTTGCTGTCTGCTGCCTGCCTCAGTGATTGCTTGGACTGATTCTTTTTCACTCCTGCTGGCCTATAACATCTTCTGTGATGGATTCATCTCTTTCCAGAAGCCCGTGCCTAATTACAGCCAGCTTCAGCACGCAAAGAATCAACCTAAGGGGAATGAGGACTGGTATTGGTGAAGTTCCTGTTGGGCCTCTGTTCCAGCCAGCTCCAGCTGCCACTGGTGAAGACCACCACGGTCCAAGGGTCCACTTCCACAACATGTAGGAGGTGTATGTGTGATGTCTGGGTGTATGGAGTACATATTTTTATTTATTTTATTTTATTTAACTCTTTTCTATACCGACATTCATGATAAGTATCATATCACATCGGTTTACAAGGAACAAAGGGGAAAAAACTTTAACAAACCATTCAACAAGAAGCAAAGTTACATTAAACAAGGAGAAATGAACTTGGGGGCTGAGGTAGCCAGAAAATAAAGGATAGAGTAAGTAAGGAGAACTTAACTGTTTGTGGGTGTCTTAGAGAAGCAGGGATTTCTGGCTTAGTCGACTTGTTTAAGATCTTACCTCTTTCTGGAAGGTCTCAGCAAGTCTCATATCAAATAATAGTAGGACTAGGGGGCATTCCATGAAGTTAGCAAGTAACACATCCAAGACTAATCTGAGAAAATTCTTTCACTCAATGCACAATAAAGCTCCGGAATCTGTTGCCAGAGGCATTTAGTCTTATGTATTTGGATTGTATTTGGATTATATATTTGGTAATTTCTGATTGTTTGGATTATGTACATATCTTCTGTAAATCACCTACAGTTAAGTCACCAGGTGACAAAAACCTCATTTGAGAGACATATGCAAGGAGTATGGGGGTATAGGAGGAATATGTGAGATATATGTGGGTATGGTGGGTGGGTGGATGTGAGAGTATGCACGGTGTTTTTTTTGGGTATGCAATATGGCTGTCTGTTTGCAGAAAGCAGTTTTAGTTGTGAGGGAGTAATGTGGAGGTGTTTGTGGGTTGCAGTTGTATGTGTGTGGAGGTGTTTGTACATGGGAAATGTGTGTGTGTGTATGTATATGTGTGTGGGGTGTAAGTGGGTATGAGTAGGCATCATGTGGGTGTTGAGGAATGGATGTATATGAATGTAAATGGGAGGTGTGGTTACAGGGATGTGATTGGGGCAAATCTGTGGATAATAGGCTGTGTGTGTAGGGGAGGAGCTGGCTGAAGTTAAAGCTGAATTAGCTGCAATAAAGAAAGTTTCACCCACTTCACATTATTCAGGAATTAATTCCCTATTACCACAGAAAAAACAAAAGTAAAGGAAAAAGGGATTTACAGTGGATTCAGGTAGGATAAGACCTGTGACCCACAGACACCTATTATTCACAGCTGTGCAGCCCACACGTCTACTCCCCCACTCACACAAGGCATTAAGGAACTCAAAAAATGACAGGATTACAGTGGCTCTGGTAGAATTAGACCTGTGAATTGGAGACATATGCTGTATCAAGTGACACAAGTACAAAACACCTTCTCTGTATTAGATATTGAAGCTCTTGCAAAAGAGATTGAAGTGTTATCTGAAAAGAAAGAAGAAACCCATTGCATACAGAAATTCCATAATACAATCAGTAACCAAAGGAAAAAGCTCATTGTGCTGGGAGACTCTGTCATCAGAGGCACTAATCTGGGAACTCTTAGCGAGGGAAACACTACAGTTAAAAGCCTCCCAGGATCATCGGCCAGCAGAAATGCTATTCAAATAGTCAAAGTGATCAAAGAAGAAAACAAAGACTCTAAAGTTGATATTATCATCCATCTGGGAACCAACGGCCTTGCTAGAAACAGCATCCAAGTGGTACAGAGTGATTTCCAGTCTCTAGTGAAGCAGATTAGTCACATGGCAACAACCATCGCCTTTTCAGAAGTGTTACCTGTTCAGGGAAAGGGGAAGGAGAGGCTAAGCCATATTTTTTTTTTAATTGTTTATTTATGAATTTTCAATTTACAATGAGTAAATAACAATTCAAATTACATTATTCACATTTCTATGAATATTTTTTAGGCATATAGGATAATTCATATAGAGAACCATAAACTATCAATATAAACCATTAAATGAATTACATTACCTTTGTCCTGTTACCAAACAAAAATGGGAGCACAGAGCAAATTTAAACCAAAATAATAACAAAATTACTCAGTTATAACAGGAATTTGTAGCTATAATATTATTACCAACTATTGGTTAAATTATGCATTATTACCCCCCCCCCCCCCCCCCTTTGGTTCCTTCGTTCTTCCAGGAATTTCTCTAAATGAAGTGGATCATAATACACATATCTTACCCCTTCCACCCACATGACACACTTACAAGGGAATCTTATCATTATCTGAATACCAAATGTCCTAGCAATATTAGCTAGAGCAATGAATCTTTTCCTTTTTTCTTGTGTCTCCTTGGAGACATCTGGATAAATCCAGAATTTTTGTCTCAAGTAGAGAGAGGTTCTTTTCAACATAAAGGCTTTTAAAACCTTGTCTCTATCTGAAGACAATGCAAACTTGACCAAAAGAGTACCTTTCATCTCCACTTGGGAACTATACGATGTTTCTATTAGCTCAGTTACATTTAAGGAAATATCCAACTGCTCTGAGGTAGTAACTTTCTTTTCATTAATAAAATAAACATTTGTAATTAGTGGAAGATTTTCTGTCTGCCATGTCAAAATTTCCAGAAAATAATTTTTCAATTGTTCCCTGGCAGAAACCATCCTACATTTGGGGAAATTAACAAACCTTAAATTAGAATATCTGACATGATTTTCCAATAATTCAACTTTTTTATTTAAAGCCAATTCCCCCTTAATTATTGAAGATTGTACCTTTTCTATAGAGGAAATATCCTCTTGCACTTTTGTCAGAACTGTCCCATAGTTAACAACCATGGGATTCAAATTTACTAAAACATTTTGCATCTCTTTAATACTAGTATTCAACTTCATTATATTATTTTGCAACATACTCATAGCATGCCATAACATTTCCACAGTCACTGTTTTTGGATTACCTAGCAGGGCCTCGGGCATATGAGATAAGAAAACTTCATTGGTCTGTTCCTGGACTATGTTGCTCCCCAATGGGGGACTTAATACCGTTCCTGTTGATGGTATAGAGATCCTGGATCTTTCCAAGGTCTCACCAATACCTCTCACCTCTCTGAAGGGAAGGAGTCCAAAGTCCTTACCCTGATCTTGCAGCATCTTTCCATCAGGGTCCTCCTTGAACGAAGTCAACTGTTCCATCGGTATCCGTGTATCAGTTGTGCCAGAGACCCTGATAGGTATGCTGATTTTTGGAGGTGGGGGAATAGTTGGAGCCCCGGGACTTAAGCTCACTTCTCCCAATAATGGTGGGGTTTGCTCTCCTCCAACCATTATAACGGGACTCTCCGAGGTTACAAGTTCCTCAGGTGGGTAAAAGTTAGTCAACATTGTTTGCAATGAGGAAGGTCTGGCAGGGGTCGAGGCTTCCAGACGTACCTTCCCCTTCCACTTTGTGTGCGGCATAACTAATTTAAGTAAACAAAAAAAGGAAGTCCAAAAACAAGTTGAATCTTTTACTCACAATTCCTGCTGCAGATACATCAATAATGGAGTTAGAGAATCTGGCTGGGCATCACACCTATATCCACATCAAAGAGGAGAGGCGCCTTCTCGCCTTCGCCGGCCTAAGCCGACCCAAGCCGCGCGCCCCTTACGGAGCGCGTGGCTTAGGCAGCGCGCGCCGATGGCGGCAGTGCGCCGTCTGCCTCGGAATTTATGGGCAGACACTCTCCTCCAGCGTCATCCGGCTCTGCCCTCTCATAGCCAGGGGGGGGGGTCGGGTCACCCTCTGAGGATTCACCACGTGAGGTCCGAATTGTTCCTGGCAGTTCTTTCAATGGATGTAGGTAGGAGTTGGTGCCCCTCAATCTCTCTCTCTCCTGGGCTCCCAAGATGTAACGGTCTGTCTCGGAATTTATGGGCAGACGCTCTCCTCCAGCGTCATCCGGCTCTGCCCTCTCACAGCCGGGGGGGGGGGGGGGTCGGGTCGCTCTCCGAGGATTCACCGCGTGAGGTCCGAGTTGTTCCGGGCAGTTCTTTCAACGGATGTAGGTAGGAGTTGGTGCCCCTCAATCTCTCTCTCTCCTGGGCTCCCAAGATGTAACGGTCTGCCTCGGAATTTATGGGCAGACGCTCTCCTCCAGTGTCATCCAGCTCCACCCTCTCACAGCTGGGGGGGGGGGGGTCAGGTCGCTCTCCAAGGATTCACCGCGTGAGGTCCGAGTTGTTCCGGGCAGTTCTTTCAACGGATGTAGGTAGGAGTTGGTGCCCCTCAATCTCTCTCTCTCCTGGGCTCCCAAGATGTAACGGTCTGCCTCGGAATTTATGGGCAGACGCTCTCCTCCAGCGTCATCCGGCTCCGCCCTCTCACAGACAGGGGGGGGTCAGGTCGCTCTCCAAGGATTCACCGCGTGAGGTCCGAGTTGTTCTGGGCAGTTCTTTCAACGGATGTAGGTAGGAATTGATGCCCCTCAATCTCTCTCTCTCCTGGGCTCCCCGGCTAAGCCATATTAATAACTTCAATGTATGGCTCAAATCCTGGTGTAAGGAACAAAGTTTTGGATTTATTGGGGGCTGGGGCCGTGTATGGAACAATAAAAAGCTATATGTCAGAGATGGCTTACATCTATCTGTGGCAGGAAAAAGGATTCTAAGTGATAAATTAAAATCCTATGTCATAAGGCATTTAAACTAGAAGCCAGGGGTGGCAGAAAGAAATTTGAATGTCACCCCCCAAATACAAATGCAATGGAAAAGGGTGAAGTGGATAACAAAACTCAACTAAATACAAAAGGAGTCCAAGAAAAGCAGTAACCTGAATGAGAAAAGCTGGAAAGCTATGATCACAAATGCTCATAGTTTGGGCAATAAAATTCCAGATCTGCAAGCCCTAATGGTAGAGGCAGACTTGGACGTTGTTGCTGTCATGGAGACTTGGTTCACGCAATATCATGATTGGGATACGGCAATACCGGGTTATAACTTATTAAGGAAGGACAGAGAGGACAGGAAAGTGGCTCTTTATGTCAGAAACAATATCCAAGCATCTGAGCTGCAAGGAAGATGGGGCAAAGAAGAAGCACTATGGGCCGACCTAAAAAAAGATTATGGGGCATCCATTTTTATTGGAGTGGTTTACAGGCCTCCAAATCAAATGGAAGAGCTTGACAGAGATCAGGTTGAAGACATCCAAAAGATGGGAAAGAAGGGAGAAGTGGTGATTGCTGGAGATTTTAATCTGCTGGATGTAGACTGGAGAATCCCTTCTGCAGAATCTAACAATAGTAGAGAGATAGTGGATGCCCTGCAAGGGGCTCTGTTCAAACAAATGGTACTGGAACCCACGAGGGAGGGAGCTATACTCAATTTAGTGCTCACCAATGGAGATAATGTCTCTAATGTCCAGATGGGTGCCCACCTCAGCACCAGTGATCATCAAACAGTATGGTTTCATATCACAAATAGGATTCGGAGAAGAAGCAGGAAGACCCGAGTTTTGTAGAAAACGAAGTTTGATGAAATGGGAAAGTGCCTGGAGGAAGAACTAAAAGGCTGGGCCAACAAGAGAGATGTGGAACAACAATGGACCAAACTAAAAGGAGCAATTACGAAGGCAACTAATCTATAGGTTAGAAAAGTAAAAAAAGCAAAAGAGAAATGAAACCTATCTGGTTCTCAGAGGAGGTGGCTGATAAAATAAAAGATAAAAGAACAGCGTTCAAGAAATATAAAGGATCCCAAAGGGAGGAGCACAAGGAAGAATATCTGCTGGAACTGAGGGAGACAAAGAAAGTAATCAAGATGGCAAAAAGTCAAACTGAAGAAAGGATTGCCAAAGAGGTAAAGAGAGGTGATAAGATATTTTTTAGATACATCAGAGAAAGGTGAAAAGTCCAAAGTGGTATTGTTATGCTCGGTATACTGTGGACCCTTGCCCCGGAGAAAGAGAGACACCCACCTGAGGAACCAGGTGCCCCACGACTCCGGATGGTGGACGTCTCGGTACTGCTACCCCTCAGTACCCTTTGCAGTCCTCGGCAGGCTGGTACAGGCCAGAAGAGTCAGAAGTAAGTCCAAATTCCAGGCAGGGGTATAGTGGAGTTCCCAGGAGCACTGCAGACTCCAGAGAGGGATTCCAGTAGACAAGGTAGATCCGAAGCAGTCCGAGGTCCAGGCAGGCAGTAGGCAACGAGGTCAAAGGCAGTCCGAGGTCCAGGCAGGCAGCAGGCAACGAGGACAAAGGCAATCCAAGGTTCAGGCAGGCGGCAGGCAAAACAAGATCAAGGCAGTCCAGGTATCAGGCAGGCGGCAGGCAGACAAGGTCAAGGCAGTCCAGGTATCAGGCAGGCGGTGGGCAAAACAAGGTCAAGGCAGTCCAGGTATCAGGCAGGCGGCAGGCAGACAAGGTCAAGGCAGTCCAGGTATCAGGCAGGCGGCAGGCAGACAAGGTCAAGGCAGTCCAGGTAACAGGCGGGCGGCAGGCAAAACACAGAGTCAAGACCAGGCGGGAGACAGCAGGAACCGGACAGAACACGACTGGGACCTGTTGAAAAGGCGTCTGAATCACCGCAGAGGAGGTTTAAATCTCCCTCCCCTCTGACGTCATCTCCGGGGCCGACCTCGTTTCCGCGGCCCGGCCCCTTTAAGAGGCGGGGCCAGCCGCGGCTCCTTCGATGCTGTCTTCGGGCTGCAGGACGCCATTACGCCGCGACCCGTGCCCTGCCGACCGCTAGTGGAGGAGTCCCGGGTGACCTGCGGGGAACAGGTAGGGAGACCCGATCGTGTGCAATCGCGATCGGGTCTCACAACAGTACCCCCCTTCTTACGCCCCCTGCTGGAGGGACCTGGCTTATCCGGATGAGCCAGATGAAATTGATGGAGCAAGTTTTTATCCAAAATGTTGACAGCCGGTTCCCACGAGTGCTCTTCCGGGCCAAACCCCTCCCAGGCGATCAAATACTCCCATCGGCGATGAAGGCGACGGACGTCCAAAATGTCCCGAACTTGATAGACAGAGTCGTCCTCAGACGAAATCGTGGAAGGTGGAGAAGGAGGCCCATGAAACCGGGAGGAGACCAGAGGCTTGAGCAAGGAAACATGAAAAGAATTGTGGATCCGAAGGGAAGAGGGGAGCCGCAGACGGTAGGTCACCGGGCCCAGGCGCTTGGAGATGAAAAAGGGTCCAATGTATCGAGGAGCAAGACGCATGGAGGGAACACGCAGTCGTAAATGACGGGAGGACAGCCAAACACGATCACCTGAATTAAACAGGGGAGCAGGTCTCCGATGACGGTCAGCCATACGTTTGGCCGCAGCGGCCGCACGATGAAGGCGGGCATTGGTGGCCATCCAAAGCTCACGGAGGTGCTGCGCCGATACTTGAGCAGCCGGGGAATCCACAGCAAGAGGTAGGGGTAACGGAGGTCGAGGCTGTCTGCCAAACACAACCTGAAACGGAGACCGACCGGTGGCAGAATGGATATGGGAGTTGTGGGCAAACTCCGCCCACGGTAGAAGGAGAGACCAATTATCTTGGCGATGATTAACAAAAAGACGTAAAAATAATTTGAGGCCTCTGTTAACCCGCTCTGCCTGGCCATTGCCCTGCGGGTGAAATGCAGTCGTGAAGTCCAGTTGGATGTCAAACTTCTTGCACAGCCCATTCCAATATTTGGCCGTAAACTGAGGTCCCCTATCAGAGGTAATATGGAGTGGAAGTCCATGGAGGCGAAAAATATGTGTGGAAAATAGATCCGCCAGTTCGGGAGCAGAGGGCAATTTGGGCAGGGGCACAAAATGGACCATTTTAGAGAACCGGTCAACCACTACCCAGACCACCTGGTTCCCGTCAGATCGAGGAAGGTCTACCACAAAATCGGTAGAGATGTGCGTCCACGGTGCTTGCGGAGGGGGAAGAGGTTGAAGAAGCCCCCAGGGCCGGCCAGGTACAGGTTTCTGCTGTGCGCACTTCGGACAAGAGGAAACGTATGCCCGGACATCCTTCTTCATCTGTGGCCACCAGTAGTACCGGGAGAGAAGGTCCCAAGTTCCAGCAAGTCCAGGATGGCCTGCAGACAGAGAATCGTGCGCCCAGGAAAGCACCTTCGGGCGAAGTCGGAGGGGAACGACCGTCTTACCCGGAGGCGTCGTCTCGGTAGCCGTCAGCAGCAGTTTGGCAGGGTCGATGATATGAGTAAGAGGCTCAGGGGAATCCCCAGTCTCGTAGGATCTAGAAAGAGCATCAGCCCGACCATTCTTTATAGCGGGACGATATCTTAGGAAAAAATCGAAGCGTGAAAAAAATAAGGACCAGCGGGCCTGTCGGGGGTTAAGCCGCTGTGCTTTGTTGATATATTCTAAATTTTTGTGGTCCGTATAGATGGTGATGGTATGTTGGGCTCCCTCCAACCATTGCCTCCATTCCTCTAAGGCCAGCTTGATAGCCAACAATTCTTTATCGCCGATACTGTAGTTCTTTTCGGCAGGTGAAAATTTTTTAGAGAAGAATGAACACGGGAGTAATGCCCCCCGGGCCGAATGCTGACTGAGGACTGCCCCGACCGCTATGTCTGAAGCGTCTACCTCCACCACGAAAGGTCGGCTAGGGTCCGGATGATGAAGGCAAGGTCCTTGAAGGAAGGCACTCTTGATTCTCTCGAAAGCTTGTAGAGCCTCAAGCGACCATTCCTTGGTATCAGCCCCTCGTCTGGTCAGGGCCGTAATGGGTGCAATGATATGTGAATAATGCGGAATAAAATTCCGGTAAAAATTAGCAAAGCCGAGAAATCGCTGGATGGCTCGGAGTCCAGTGGGTTGTGGCCAGTCCCGAATACAGGCCACCTTCTCAGGGTCCATTAGGAATCCAGTGGTGGATACAATAAACCCTAAAAAAGGTAGGGACTGTCTTTCGAAGAGGCATTTTTCTAATTTTACGAATAGTTGGTTGTCTCGTAATCGTTGGAGAACCAGTTTTACGTCCTTACGGTGGGTAGCCAGATCTTTAGAATAAATGAGGATGTCGTCCAAATAGATAATCACCTGTTTATATAACATGTCCCGAAACACCTCATTCATCAGGTTCTGAAAAACTGCTGGTGCATTGCATAATCCAAATGGCATTACCAGATATTCGTAGTGTCCATTACGAGTGTTGAAAGCGGTCTTCCACTCGTCCCCTGGTTTGATGCGAACCAGATTATATGCTCCTCGTAAGTCCAGTTTCGAAAATATCTTAGCTTCGTGTAATTGATCCAGTAATTCCGGTATCAGGGGAAGAGGATAGCGGTCCTTGCGAGTTATAGCATTGAGACCCCTGTAGTCGATACAGGGTCTTAATGACCCGTCTTTCTTGGGTACAAAGAAAAATCCTGCCCCTGCAGGAGACGTGGATGGACGGATGAAACCCCGTGCGAGGTTCTCCTGGATATACTCCGACATAGCCTGGGATTCTGGACCCGAGAGAGGATAAGTTCGTCCTCTCGGAGGAATGGCGTCCGGAAGTAAATTGATAGCACAATCAAATCTTCGATGGCAGGGTAGAATTTCCGCTTTTTCTTTGGAAAAAACGTCCATGAATTCCAAGTATTGAGAGGGGATGACCACCTTAGTGGCAGCGATCGAGACGGTGGATTGACGTGTCCAATGAATACACGTCCTACGACAATCTGGACCCCAGGCCGCAATTTGGAGGGTTGACCAATCAATGGTAGGAGAGTGTCGTTGTAACCAGGGCAGACCCAGTACCACTGGGTGGATGGCTTTTTCCAAAATGAAAAACGTAATCTCTTCATGGTGTAATACCCCTGTAGAAAGGCGTATAGGAGCAGTGCATGAGGAAATTTGTCCCGGAAGGTTCTCTCCACGAATGGATGACACAAATAATGGTGTTTCCCTAGGCCGTGTTGGTATTTGTAGTTGATGGACCAGTTCAGCTAATATGAAGTTTCCCCCCGCTCCGGAATCAATCAGGGCCTGAGTGGTGAAAGGTCCTGTCTCACCTTGAAGAGTCACGGGTACTATAAATTGAGGAGCAGGAGTACTCCCTAGGGTCTGCCCCCCCAAGACTCCTAGGACCGGAAGTTTCCCGGACGTTCGGGACACTGAGCCAAAAGATGACCCCGGTTGCCGCAATATAGGCACAGTCCCATCTTTCGTCGACGCTGTTTCTCCTCCGCCGTCAGCCGACTCCTACCCAACTGCATAGGCTCGTCTTTCGTCTCTGGAGCTTCAGCCTGACCAGGTGTAACCAAAGGACGAGAAAAGTTGGGGGCCAAGGAAAACATTCGACGAGAGGTTTTAGCCTCTTTGGCTCTTTGTTGGATTCGTCGGTCTATCCGACCTGCCAGATTAATCAAGGAATCTAGATCTTCGGGAAGATCTCTACCCGCAAGTTCGTCCTTGATACGGGGGGATAAACCTTCCAAAAAGATGCCTCGTAGACAGTCCGGTTGCCATCCTACTTCAGAGGCCAGGGTATGGAATTCGATGGCAAAATCTGCCAGAGTGCGGGACCCCTGTCGTAGATTAAGAAGTTCAGAAGAAGCAGTAGCTGATCTTCCAGGTTCATCGAATATTTGGCGGAAGGTGGTAACAAATCTGGGTAAGTCACTCAAGATGGGGTCCGTCTTCTCCCATATGGGGGATGCCCATGCCATAGCCTTCCCGTCAAGTAGAGAAATGATAAATGCTGTCTTCGTTTGATCGTTTGGGAATTGCTGTGCTTGTAAAGAAAACCTGATGAAGCACTGGTTGAGGAAGCCCCGACATAACTTGGCCTCCCCTGAGAAGCGAGACGGAGCAGGCAGATGAGAAACTGAAGCAAACACGTTAGGCGGAGGTGGTGCAGGAACAGCGGCCTCAGCTCCACGGGGTGTCTCCAGGTGCCGCACTAAACGCTCCACCGTAGCTGTGAGGGCATCCAGGCTTAGCTGCTGTTGTTGTTGTTGTTGACGTTGCTGCAATAACTGCTGGGCCAGGCCCGGAATTGCCTGAAGCCCTGATAAATCCACCGGGTCCATGGCCTTTTCAATCTGTTATGCTCGGTATACTGTGGACCCTTGCCCCGGAGAAAGAGAGACACCCACCTGAGGAACCAGGTGCCCCACGACTCCGGATGGTGGACGTCTCGGTACTGCTACCCCTCAGTACCCTTTGCAGTCCTCGGCAGGCTGGTACAGGCCAGAAGAGTCAGAAGTAAGTCCAAATTCCAGGCAGGGGTATAGTGGAGTTCCCAGGAGCACTGCAGACTCCAGAGAGGGATTCCAGTAGACAAGGTAGATCCGAAGCAGTCCGAGGTCCAGGCAGGCAGTAGGCAACGAGGTCAAAGGCAGTCCGAGGTCCAGGCAGGCAGCAGGCAACGAGGACAAAGGCAATCCAAGGTTCAGGCAGGCGGCAGGCAAAACAAGATCAAGGCAGTCCAGGTATCAGGCAGGCGGCAGGCAGACAAGGTCAAGGCAGTCCAGGTATCAGGCAGGCGGTGGGCAAAACAAGGTCAAGGCAGTCCAGGTATCAGGCAGGCGGCAGGCAGACAAGGTCAAGGCAGTCCAGGTATCAGGCAGGCGGCAGGCAGACAAGGTCAAGGCAGTCCAGGTAACAGGCGGGCGGCAGGCAAAACACAGAGTCAAGACCAGGCGGGAGACAGCAGGAACCGGACAGAACACGACTGGGACCTGTTGAAAAGGCGTCTGAATCACCGCAGAGGAGGTTTAAATCTCCCTCCCCTCTGACGTCATCTCCGGGGCCGACCTCGTTTCCGCGGCCCGGCCCCTTTAAGAGGCGGGGCCAGCCGCGGCTCCTTCGATGCTGTCTTCGGGCTGCAGGACGCCATTACGCCGCGACCCGTGCCCTGCCGACCGCTAGTGGAGGAGTCCCGGGTGACCTGCGGGGAACAGGTAGGGAGACCCGATCGTGTGCAATCGCGATCGGGTCTCACAACAGGTATAGTGAAATTGAAAGGTGAAAAGGATCAATGTGTGGAGAGAGATTTATTTATTTATTTATTTTATTTTATTTATTTTTAATTTTATATACCGAAGTTCTTGTGGGAATTACAAATCACTCCGGTTTACAAAAATCGATGAACTGCCCAACAGCGGATGGGGGCTTTACATAGAACTGTAGAACATAAGGAACAATAAAACCGGATGTCAATTTAACATAGTAATAATAAATATAATATAATATGTACATACAATTTAACTATTTAACGTAGTAGAGATGACCTGTCAAATCTACCATATAGATACAATAAGAGTAATATAGTGAACTTATGGATTCAAAAATTGATTGAGCAGTTGTGGAGAGTTGTGGAGTTGTGGAGTTGTGGAGATGAAGAAATGGCAGAAATATTAAACAAATACTTCAATTCGGTGTTCACTAAAGAAGACCCTGGAGAAGGACCATCGCTAGTTAACAAGAAACTGGAGGGGAGTGGATTAGATGTAACTCCGTTTACAGAAGAGAATGTATGGGAAGAGTTAGGAAAACTAAAAGTTGACAAAGCCATGGGGCCTGATGAGGTTCATCCCAGGATACTGAGGGAGCTCAGAGATGTGCTGGCGGGTCCGCTGCGTGACCTGTTCAATAGATCCCTAGAAACGAGAGTGGTGCCAAGTGATTGGAGAAGAGCGGTGGTGGTCCCACTTCACAAGAGTGGGAGCAGAGAGGAGGCTGGAAACTACAGGCTGGTTAGCCTCACCTCGGTGGTAGGAAAAGTAATGGAGTCGCTGCTGAAAGAAAGAATAGTGAACCATTTACAGTCAGAAGAATTGCTGGACCAGAGGCAGCATGGATTCACCAGGGGAAGATCCTGTTAGACAAATCTGATTGACTTTTTTGATTGGGTGACTAGGGAATTAGATCGAGGAAGAGCGCTCAATGTCATCTACTTGGATTTCAGCAAAGCTTTTGATACGGTCCTGCACAGGAGGCTTGTGAATAAAATGAGAAACTTAGGAGTGAGTGCCAAGGTGGTGGCCTGGATTGCAAACTGGTTGACAGACAGAAGACAATGTGTGATGGTAAATGGAACTTACTCTGAAGAGAGAGCGGTGTTAAGTGGAGTGCCGCAAGGATCGGTGTTAGGACCAGTCCTGTTCAATATCTTGTGAGCGACATTGTGGATGGGATAGAAGATAAGGTTTGTCTTTTTGTGGATGATACTAAGATCTGCAACAGAGTGGACATGCCGGAAGGAGTGGAGAGAATGAGACGGGATTTAAGGAAGCTGGAAGAGTGGTTGAAGATATGGCAGCTGAGATTCAATGCCAAGAAGTGAAGAGTCATGCATATGGGATGTGGAAATCTGAAAAAAACTGTATTTGATGGGGAGTGAAGGGCTGATGTGCACGGAACAGGAAAGAAACCTTGGGGTGATAGTGTCTAATGATCTGAAGTCGGCGAAACAATGTGACAAGGCGATAGCTAAAGCCAGAAGAATGCTGGGCTGCATAGAGAGAGGAATATCTAGTAAGAGAAAGGAAGTGATGATCCCCTTGTACAGGGCCTTGGTGAGACCTCACCTGGAGTACTGTGTTCAGTTCTGGAGACCGTATCTCCAAAGGGACAGAGACAGGATGGAGGCAGTACAGAGAAGGGCGACCAAAAAGGTGGATGGTCTTCATAAAATGACTTATAAGGAGAGATTGAAGAACCTAAATATGTACACCCTGGAGGAGAGGAGGAGCAGGGGTGATATGATACAGACTTTCAGATACTTGAAAGGTTTTAATGATCCATGGTCAACAACAAACCTTTTACGTTGGAAAAAAAATCAGTAGAACAAGGGGTCACGATTTGAAGCTCCAGGGAGGAAGACTCAGAACCAATGCCAGGAAGTATTTCTTCACGGAGAGGGTGGTGGATGCCTGGAAGGCCCTTCCGGAGGAAGTGGTGAAGATTAAAACTGTGAAGAATTTAAAGGGGCATGGGATAAACACTGTGCATAAAGGCTAGAGGATGGGAATGAAGAGAAGAGCCATGGGGGTGGAGTACTGGAGTGGAGGCTACTACCTGATGATTACTACCCTTACTCAATAAGCCTTTGCACGGTTAATGCAACTTCAACATTAGTCTCTGCTTCAATGGCAAGGGGAAATGTGGAAAAGAGGATTTGCATTCATATAACAACCAATAAGGACTGAACTTCATAATCTGGATAAACAAATAAGCGTGGGGGTAGCTTTCTTTTAACGGCGGTTACTACCCTAAACCAATTAAGCCTGATACATCACTTTAAATGCATATACAGCACTGCTCTTTGCTTCAATGGTAGGGGGAAATGTGGAAAACAGGATTTACATTCAGACAATATCCAACAAGGCATTGATTTGTGTAGTCTGGGTAACCAGGCATCGGGGTAACTTGCTTGATGCAGCTTTTACTACCCTTAACCATTAAGCCTTATGCTCACCTTTGATGCAACTCCAACATTACTCTCTGTATCAATGACAGGAGATGGCAGAAAATTTGAATCAAACAGTTACCAACAAGGGCCCTGAACTTGGTGGTTGATGAAACAGATAAGTATGGGAAAATAATGAAACAGATAAGTATGGGAAAATAAGAGTGGGAGCTTGCTGGGCAGACTGGATGGGCCAATTGGTCTTTTTCTGCCATCATTTCTATGTTTCTATGTACTGAAAAGCTGCATCATTTATTTTCCCTGTTTCTGTTGGTGTGTATGGGTGTGTGCTTGTGGGGTATAGGAATATTTGTGTGTGTGAGTGTGTGTGTGGTGGGTGCATATGAGGGTGTGTGGCTCTGTGTGTGAGGGTGTGGGTGGAGGGCTAGAGGGGTGTGTGAAGTGTATGGGGTTGTGGGTGTGCAGTGTGTATGGGACATGTGGAGGGTGCATATGTGCGCTTGTATGCGGGTGTTGTAGGAACATAAGAACATAAGAACATAAGAAAATGCCATACTGGGTCAGACCAAGGGTCCATCAAGCCCAGCATCCTGTTTCCAACAGTGGCCAATCCAGGCCATAAGAACCTGGCAAGTACCCAAAAGCTATTCCATGTTACCATTGCTAATGGCAGTGGCTATTCTCTAAGTGAACTTAATAGCAGGTAATCAACTTCTCCTCCAAGAACTTAGCCAATCCTTTTTTAAACACAGCTATACTAACTGCACTAACCACATCCTCTGGCAACAAATTCCAGAGTTTAATTGTGCGTTGAGTAAAAAAGAACTTTCTCCGATTAGTTTTAAATGTGCCCCATGCTAACTTCATGGAGTGCCCCCTAGTCTTTCTATTATCTGAAAGAGTAAATAACCGATTTGCATCTACCCGTTCTAGACCTCTCATAATTTTAAACATCTCTAACATATCCCCCCTCAGTCATCTCTTCTCCAAGCTGAAAAGTCCTAACCTCTTTAGTCTTTTCTCATAGGGGAGCTGTTCCATTCCCCTTATCATTTTGGTCTCCCTTCTCTGTACCTTCTCCATCGCAATTATATCTTTTTTGAGATGCGGCGACCAGAATTGTACACAGTATTCAAGGTGCGGTCTCACCATGGAGCGATACAGAGGCATTATGACATTTTCCGTTTTATTCACCATTCCCTTTCTAATAATTACCAACATTCTGTTTGCTTTTTTGACTGCCGCAGCACACTGAACTGACAATTTCAATGTGTTATCCACTATGACACCTAGATCTCTTTCTTGGGTTGTAGCACCTAATATGGAACCCAACATTGTGTAATTATAGCATGGGTTATTTTTCCCTATATGCATCACCTTGCACTTATCCACATTAAATTTCATCTGCCATTTGGATGCCCAATTTTCCAGTCTCACAAGGTCTTCCTGCAATTTATCACAATCTGCTTGTGATTTAACTACTCTGAACAATTTTGTGTCATCTGCAAATTTGATTATCTCACTCGTCGTATTTCTTTTCAGATCATTTATAAATATATTGAAAAGTAAGGGTCCCAATACAGATCCCTGCGGCACTCCAGTCCACTCCCTTCCACTGAGAAAATTGTCCATTTAATCCTACTCTCTGTTTCCTGTCTTTTAGCCAGTTTGCAATCCACGAAAGGACATCGCCACCTATCCCATGACTTTTTACTTTTCCTAGAAGCCTCTCATGAGGAACTTTGTCAAACGCCTTCTGAAAATCCAAGTATACTACATCTACTGGTTCACCTTTATCCACATGTTTATTAACTCCTTCAAAAAAGTGAAGCAGATTTGTGAGGCAAGACTTGCCTTGGGTAAAGCCATGCTGACTTTGTTCCATTAAACCATGTCTTTCTATATGTTCTGTGATTTTGATGTTTAGAACATTTTCTACTATTTTCCCTGGCACTGAAGTCAGGCTAACCGGTCTGTAGTTTCCCGGATCGCCCCTGGAGTCCTTTTTAAATATTGGGGTTACATTTGCTATCCTCCAGTCTTCAGGTACAATGGATGATTTTAATGATAGGTTACAAATTTTTACTAATAGGTCTGAAATTTCATTTTTGAGTTCCTTCAGAACCCTGGGGTATATACCATCTGGTCCAGGTGATTTACTACTCTTCAGTTTGTCAATCAGGCCTATCACATCTTCTAAGTTCACCGTGATTTGATTCAGTCCATCTGAATCATTACCCATGAAAACCTTCTCCATTACGGGTACCTCCCCAACATCCTCTTCAGTAAACACTGAAGCAAAGAAATCATTTAATCTTTCTGCGATGGCCTTATCTTCTCTAAGTGCCCCTTTAACCCCTCGATCATCCAACGGTCCAACTGACTCCCTCACAGGCTTTCTGCTTTGGATATATTTTAAAAAGTTTTTACTGTGAGTTTTTGCCACTACAGCCAACTTCTTTTCAAATTCTCTCTTAGCCTGTCTTATCAATGTCTTACATTTAACTTGCCAATGTTTATGCTTTATCCTATTTTCTTCTGTTGGTGCCTTCTTCCAGTTTTTGAATGAAGATCTTTTGGCTAAAATAGCTTCTTTCACCTCCCCTTTTAACCATGCCGGTAATCGTTTTGCCTTCTTTCCACCTTTCTTAATGTATGGAATACATCTAGACTGTGCTTCTAGAATGGTATTTTTTAACAATGACCATGCCTCCTGGACATTTTTTACTTTTGTATCTGCTCCTTTCAGTTTTTTTCTAACAATTTTTCTCATTTTATCAAAGTTTCCCTTTGGAAAGTTTAGCACGAGAGCCTTGGATTTGCACACTATTCCTCTTCCAGTCATTAAATCAAATTTGATCGTATTATGATCACTATTGCCAAGCGGCCCCACCACCGTTACCTCTCTCACCAAGTCCTGTGCTCCACTGAGAATTAGATCTAAAATTGTTCCCTCTCTCATCGGTTCCTGAACCAATTGCTCCATAAAGCTATCATTTATTCCATCCAGGAACGTTATCTCTCTAGCGTGCCTGATGATACATTTACCCAGTCAATATTGGTGTAATTGAAGTCTCCCATTATTACTGCACTACCAATTTGGTTAGCTTCCCTAATTTCTCTTACCATTTCACTGTCCGTCCCACCATCTTGACCAGGTGGACAGTAGTATACCCCTATCACTATAGTCTTCCCAGACACACAAGGGATTTCTACCCATAAAGATTCAATTTTGTATTTAGTCTCATGCAGGATGTTTATCCTGTTGGACTCTATGCCATCCCGGACATAAAGCACCACACTTCCTCCCGGGTGCTCCTCTCTGTCATTGCGATATAATTGTACCCCGGTATAGCACTGTCCCATTGGTTATCCTCTTTCCACCATGTCTCTGAGATGCCAATTAAGTCTATGTCATCATTCACTGCTATACATTTTAATTCTCCCATCTTACTTCTTAGACTTCTGGCATTAGCATACAGACATTTCAAAGTTTGTTTTTTGTTTGTATTTTCATTCTGCTTTTTAATTGATAGGGTTAAGTTAGAATTTTTTAGCTCAGCTGAGTTTTTAGTTACAGGCACTTGGACTATTTTTCTAATTATTGGAACCACACTGTTGGGATGCCCTAATTCTAATGCATCATTAGTATCCTTTGAAGATACCTCTCTCCGAACCATGCGCTGCTGAGCGACTGTCGGCTTTCCCCTTTGTTCTAGTTTAAAAGCTGCTCTATCCCCTTTTTAAAAGTTAGCGCCAGCAGTCTGGTTCCACCCTGGTTAAGATGAAGCCCATCCCTTCGGAAGAGACTCCCCCTTCCCCAAAAGGTTCCCCAGTTCCTAACAAAACTGAATCCCTCTTCTTTGCACCATCGTCTCATCCACGCATTGAGACTCCGGAGCTCTGCCTGCCTCTGGTGACCTGCGCGTGGAACAGGGAGCATTTCAGAGAATGCTACCCTGGAGGTTCTGGATTTAATCTTTCTACCTAAGAGCCTAAATTTGGCTTCCAGAACCTCCCTCCCACATTTTCCTATGTCGTTGGTGCCCACATGTACCACGACAGCCGGCTCCTCCCCAGCACTGTTTAAAATCCTATCTAGGTGACACGTGAGGTCCACCACCTTCGCAGCAGATAGGCATGTTACATAGAAACATAGAAACATAGAAATGACAGAAGAAGAAGACCAAACGGCCCATCAAGTCTGCCCAGCAAGCTACGCACTTTATCCATTTTTTTCCCTTTTTCTCTCTCCCACCTGTTACTATTGGCTTCCAGTACCCTCCAGCCCTAATTCCCCTCCACCCAATTTAGAGAGCAGCTCTGTATCTGCATCCAAGTGACATCCAGCTCAATTAGGGGTAGCAACCGCTGTAACAAGCAGGCCACCCCCTTGCACCATACTCTTACCCACCCCTGTTTTTATTTTTTTGTTTTGTTTTATTTATTTATTTTTTTTGGAAATAGCAGCCCTCCATCCTTCCGCTCCGTGAAGGTGGAACACCAACTACTGGCCACTGGCATCCCGCTCCGTGAATGCCTTTGTGGCTACTGCCGCTCCGTGCAGTGTTTGAATGCCTCTGTGGCTACTGCCGCTCCGTGCAGTGTTTGAATGCCGCTGTGGCTACTGCCGCTCCGTGCAGTGTTTGAATGCCTCCACTTTATTCACGCCCTCTAGACTTGATGGATCCACAGTGTTTATCCCATGCCCCTTTGAAGTCGTTCACAGTTTTAGACTTCACCACTTCCTCCGGAAGGGCATTCCAGGCATCCACCACCCTTTCCGTGAAGAAATACTTCCTGACATTGGTTCTTAGTCTTCCTCCCTGGAGCCTCAGCTCGTGACCTCTGGTTCTGCTGAGTTTTTCTGACGGAAAAGGTTTGTCGTTGTCTTTGGATCATTAAAGTTTTTCAAGTATCTAAAAGTCTGAATCATATCACCCCTGCTCCTCCTTTCCTCCAGGGAGTACATATTTAGATTCTTCAGTCTCTCCTTGTATGTCATCCTATGAAGACCCTCCACCTTCCTGGTCGCCCTTCTCTGTACCGCTCCCATTTTGTCCTTGTCTCTTTGTAGATACGGTCTCCAGAACTGAACACAGTACTCCAGGTGTGGCCTCACCAAGGATCTGTACAAGGGGATAATCACTTCCCTTTTCTTACTCGATATTCCTCTCTCTATGCATCCCAGCATTCTTCTGGCTTTTGCTATCGCCTTGTCGCATTGTTTCGCAGACTTCATATCATTAGACACTATCACACCAAGGTCTCTCTCCTGCTCCGTGCACATCAGCCTTTCCCCCCCCATCGAATACAGTTCATTCGGATTTCCACTCCCCATATGCATGACTTTGCACTTCTTGGCATTGAATCTCAGCTGCCATATCTTCGACCACTCTTCCAGTTTCCTTAAATCCCGTCTCATTCTCTCCACTCCTTCCGGCGTGTCCACTCTGTTGCAGATCTTAGTGTCATCCGCAAAAAGACAAACCTTACCTTCTATCCCGTCCGCAATGTCGCTCACAAAGATATTGAACAGGACCGGTCCCAACACCAATCCTTGCGGTACACCACTTAAAACCTCTCTCTCTTCAGAGAAAGTTCCATTTACCATCACGCATTGTTTTCTGTCCGTCAACCAGTTTTCAATCCAGGTCACCACCTCAGCACTCACTCCTAAGCTTCTCGTTTTATTCACCAGTCTCCTGTGCGGAACCGTATCAAAAGCTTTGCTGAAATCCAAGTAGATGACATAGAGCGCTCTTCCTTGATCCAATTCCTTGGTTACCCAGTCAAAAATGTCAATCAGATTTGTCTGACAGGATCTTCCTCTGGTGAATCCATGCTGCCTCTGGTCCATCAATTCTCCGGTCTGTAGATAGTTCATTATTCTCTCTTTCAACAGTGACTCCATTACTTTTCCCACCACCGAAGTGAGGCTAACCGGTCTGTAGTTACCAGCCTCCTCTCTGTTCCCACTCTTGTGGAGCGGGACCACCACCGCTCTTCTCCAATCACTCGGCACCACTCCCGTTTCTAGGGATCTATTGAACAGGTCGCACAGCGGTCTCGCCAGCACATCTCTGAGCTCCCTCAGTATCCTTGGATGAATCCCCAGGCCCCATGGCTTTGTCCACTTTCAGATTCTTTAGCTCTTCCCATACATTATCTACTGTAAATGGATTTTCATCTGTTCCACTTCCCTCCAGTTTCTTGTTGTGTAGAGATGGTCCTTCTCCAGGGTCTTCTTTAGTGAACACAGAGCTGAAGTATTCATTTAATATTTCTGCCATTTCTTCGTCTCTCTCCACACATTGATCATTTCCACCTTTCAATTTCACTATACCACTTTGGACTTTTCTCTTTTCGCTGATGTATCTGAAAAATGTTTTGTCACCATATTTTATCTCCTTGGCAATCCTCTCTTCCTCTTGACTTTTTGCCAACTTGATTAATTTCTTCGTCTCCCTCAGTTGAATCAAATATTCTTCTTTGTGCTCCTCCCTTTGGGATCTTTTATATTTCTTGTATGCTGTTCTTTTAGCTTTAATTTTGTCAGCCACCTCCTTTGAGAACCAGATAGGTTTCATTTTTCTTTTGCTTTTCTTTACATTTCTAACATATAGAGCAGTTGCCTTGGCGATTGCTCCTTTTAGATTGGTCCACTGCTGATCCACATCTCTCTCATTTTCCCATCCATTTAGTTCTTCCTCTAGGTACTTCCCCATTTCCTCAAAGTCTGTGTTTTTGAACTGTAAAACTCTGGTCTTTGTGCTTCTTTTCCATATTCTTTTAGTGATATTAAACCATACCGTTTGATGATCACTGGTGCTGAGGTGGGCGCCCACCTTGACATCAGAGACGTTATCTCCATTATTGAGCACTAAGTCGAGTATAGTTCCTTCTCTTGTGGGTTCCAATACCATTTGTTTGAACAAAGATACTTGCATGGCATCCACTATTGCTCTACTGTTTTTAGATTCTGCAGATGGGATTTTCCAGTCTACATCTGGCATATTAAAGTCACCAACGATCACCACTTCCCCCTTCTTACCTATCTTATGTTACCAGGCGATCCTCACGCCCACCAGCCACCCAGCTATCTATATTCCTAATAATCGAATCACCAACTATGACGGCCGACCTAACCCTTCCCTCCTGGGCAGTAGGCCTTGGGGAGATATCCTCAGTGCGAAAGGACAATGCATCACCTGGAGAGCAGGTCCTTGCTACAGGATCCCTTCCTGTATGGGATGTATGTTGGTGTGTGTGAGGAATGTGAGAGTTTGGAACTGGGTGTCTTTGGTGGGTGGGTGTGAGGGCATGTTTGTGTGTGGGGTGGGTGTATGAGAGTAAGAGTGTGTGGGATGTGCATTTCGGAAGAGTGTGTGGGTGTGTGATGGTGTGTGGAGGGGCAGTGTAGGGAGTGGTATGAGTGTGTGCATTTTGGAAGCACCTTTTTGTGTCTTCCAGTTGCTTCAATTATTTTCCTTGTCTCTGCATCTGCTGGCATTGCTCTGTGGCAAAATGCTGAAAGGATAGGGGAAGGAGGGGTACACCTGGTCATCATTCTACCAATTCAAACAGCTTCTAACAGTTGAAGGGCTGTAGGGATTATAATTATTGCAATGGAAAAGTGCAGGATTCTTGATTTTTACAGCATAGATCTGAATTGGGTAATAGTCGAAAGACTAGATGACTGTAAAAGTAAAGTGGAAGAACTCAAAATAAATAGGGAGACCCCTTCAAAGTGACCCTCTTTTTGGGTTTCCAGGAGAACAAACTGTCCTTATGGGGGGGATCCTGACTTATTGAGGTCCATATTCAAAAGCATTTAGCCGGCTAACTCTGAAGTTAGCCGGCTAAATGAATTTTTGGGCACATTTCCTCCTAATAAATGAAGAGGCTAGAATTTAGCCAGATAGGTTATGGGTTTTCCGCGGTTGTAACTGGGAGGAATTTAGTTTGCCAGCTAAGTTAACTGGCTAACTGTTATGTAAGTGGACCCTTGACCCAGAGTAAAAGTCACCCACCTGAGGAATCTAGGTGCCTTACGACTCTGGAAGTGGAAGTCCCGGTACAAGAACCCCTCAGTACCCTATGCTGGCTTCAGCATGAACGGGGTACAGGCCAACGACAACCAGGTACAGCGTCCTGGTACCAGGCAGGGGTCAGTGTCCAATCCGAAGGTCCGGGTAGACCGCAGGTAAGGCAAGGTCCAAGTCCAATCCGGGGTCCAGGCAGGCAGCAGGCAAGCAAGGTCAAAGTCCAATCCGGGGTCCAGGCAGGCAGCAGGCAAAGCAAAGTCAGAGTCCAATCCGAGGTCCAGGCAGGCAGCAGGTAAGCAAGGTCAAAGTCCAATCCGGGGTCCAGGCAGGCAGCAGGCAAGCAAGGTCAAAGTCCAATCCGGGTCTAGGCAGGTAGCGAGCAAGGCAAAATCAGGCAGGCAGGAGTCAAACAACCAGGGAACCGCAAACAGGAACAAACCACCAGACCTAATTGCAAAGGCAATCAGCCCTACACTGCAAGGGGTTTAAATATCCCTCCCTGCTGACGTCCTCTTCCGGGGCCGGCCCCTCTTCCGGGTACCAGCCCCTTTAAGGGGCGGGGCCGATCGCGGGCATGACGACGCTGCTTCCCGGATGGTGGCCATCTTGCTGCCGCGGCCCGTGCGCCGCGGACCGCGGGGAAGGGGACCCGAGTTGGCCCGGCTGGCGAAGGTAGGGGAGCCCGGTCGCGTGCAAACGCGATCGGGGTTCACAACAGTACCCCCCCTCTTACGTCCCCTCCTGGACGGACCGGGTTTCCCAGGATGCATCCGATGAAAGTGAAGAAGCAACGATTTATCCAATATATTTGCCACCGGCTCCCAGGAGTTTTCCTCAGGGCCAAAGCCCTCCCAGCTGATCAAGTACTCCCACCGTCGATGGTGGCGCCGAATGTCCAGAATCTCACGGACTTGATAGATGGCATCCTCAGCGGACTCGACGGCGGGGGCCGGACCCGGGGTCGTATGGAAAGGAGAGGAAGTCAGAGGCTTCAATAGAGACACGTGGAAGGAGTTGTGGATTCGAAGACTAGTAGGAAGCCGGAGGCGGTAGGTTACCGGACCCAGACGTTTACTGATAAGGAAAGGTCCGATGTACCGGGGAGCCAGTCGCATGGAAGGAACCCGGAGACGCAGATGATGAGTGGAAAGCCAAACCCGATCTCCCGGAAGAAAGAGCGGAGCGGGACGGCGATGCTTGTCAGCCATCCGTTTCGCTGCCGCGGCAGCCCTGTGCAGGCGAGCGTTGGTGGTGACCCAAAGTTCATGTAGGAGTTGAGCCGAAAGTTGAGCAGCAGGAGAAGCTACCGTAAGAGGGAGAGGTAGTGGAGGGCGAGGTTGTTTACCAAAAACAATTTGAAAAGGAGAGTGTCCAGTGGCAGAATGTACATGCGAATTATGAGAGAATTCGGCCCAGGGGAGAAGGCTGGCCCAATCATCCTGACGGTGGTTCACAAAAAGGCGTAAGAATAATTTTAATCCCCTATTGACCCGTTCAGCCTGACCATTCCCCTGCGGATGGAAAGCAGTGGTAAAGTCCAATTGGATGCCGAACTTCTGACAAAGCGCGTTCCAGAATTTGGCCGTGAACTGAGGTCCCCGGTCAGAAGTGATGTGAAGAGGAAGGCCGTGAAGTCGAAAAATATGCGAGGTGAAGAGATCCGCCAATTCGGGAGCCGAAGGCAATTTGGGTAAAGGCAAAAAGTGGACCATCTTAGAAAAACGGTCGACAACGACCCAGATGACCTGGTGCCCCCCAGAAGGAGGCAAGTCGACTACAAAGTCCGTGGAAATGTGGGTCCAGGGCTCTTGGGGGGGTGGAAGGGGCTGGAGGAGACCCCAGGGTCGACCCGGCAACGGCTTCTGCTGAGCACACTTTGGACAGGAGGAAACATAGGCTTGTACATCCCCCTTCATCCGGGGCCACCAGTAGTAACGAGCAAGTAGTTCCCAGGTTCGTGCTTTCCCGGGGTGTCCAGCAGATAACGAATCATGAGCCCATGAAAGTACTTTGGGGCGTAGTCTGAGAGGCACTACCGTCTTTCCGGGTGGCACTGTCTCAGTGACCGCTAGCGTAAGTTTGGCGGGATCGATAATGTGTTGCAGAGTCTCTGGTGAATCTTCGACCTCGAACGATCTGGATAGGGCATCCGCTCGCCCATTCTTTGCTGCTGGACGATACCGGAGGTTGAAGTCAAAACGTGAGAAGAATAAAGACCAGCGGGCTTGGCGGGGGTTGAGATGCTGAGCTCTGTTAAGATATTCCAAATTCTTGTGGTCAGTAAAAAATGGTGATGGTGTGTTGCGCCCCCTCCAGCCACTGTCTCCATTCCTCCAAAGCCATCTTGATGGCCAGCAATTCTTTATCACCGATACCATAGTTTTTTTCTGCGGGTGAGAACTTACGAGAGAAAAAAGAACAGGGAAATAGTGCCCCTTGATCCGAACACTGGCTGAGGACAGCCCCCACAGCTACCTCGGATGCGTCCACCTCAACGATAAATGGACGATTGGGGTTAGGATGATGGAGACATGGTTCTTGTAAAAAGGCCATCTTGATATCCTTAAATGCTTGTATTGCCTCTGGAGACCATCTCTTGGTATCAGCCCCCTTTCTGGTCAAAGCGGTAATCGGAGCTATGATGTGTGAATAATGTGGGATAAAGTTCCGGTAAAAATTGGAAAACCCAAGAAATCGCTGTATGGCTCGAAGTCCCTTGGGCTGTGGCCAGTCTCGAATACTGGCCAGTTTCTCTGGATCCATCTGAAACCCCGTGGTGGATATAATAAATCCTAAGAAAGGTATTGATTGTTTCTCGAAGAGACATTTCTCAAGTTTCACAAACAGCTGGTTCTCTCTGAGACGTTGTAGGACTCGTTTAACATCTTTGCGGTGTGTGTTCAGATCCTTGGAGTAAACGAGGATATCATCAAGGTATACAATCACTTGTTTATATAGCATGTCACGAAAAACTTCGTTCATAAGATTTTGAAAAACCGCAGGTGCGTTACACAATCCAAAAGGCATGACTAAGTATTCGTAGTGGCCATTACGAGTATTAAAAGCGGTCTTCCACTCATCTCCAGGCTTAATTCGGACCAGGTTATATGCTCCCCGCAAGTCCAGTTTCGAGAAAATTTTTGCATCGTGCAATTGGTCTAGTAATTCAGGTATCAGTGGAAGAGGGTAACGATCTTTGCGAGTGATGGCGTTAAGACCCCTGTAATCTATACATGGCCGTAATGACCCGTCTTTCTTGGGTACAAAGAAAAACCCCGCACCTGCCGGGGATGTGGAAGGACGAATAAATCCTCGGGATAAATTCTCCTTAATGTAATCTGACATGGCCTGGGACTCTGGCCCCGAGAGTGGATAAATTCGCCCCCTGGGAGGAATGGTGTCCGGGAGTAAGTCTATAGCGCAATCAAACCTTCGATGACTGGGTAAAATCTCTGCTTTTTCTTTAGAAAAAACGTCCACAAATTCGGCATATTGTGGTGGTAAAGCCAGCTTCGTGGTGATTACTGGAATTGCAGGTTGATGAGTCCATTGGATGCAAGTCCCATGGCATTCTGGACCCCATGCCGCAATTTGGAGAGTACTCCAATCAATCGTAGGGGAATGTCGTTGTAACCAGGGCAGACCCAGTACCACTGGGTGGATGGCTTTTTCCAGGACAAAAAAAGAAATCTTTTCTTGATGCAACAATCCAGTGAGGAGGAGTAAAGGGGTAGTGCAGGAGGTAATCCGTCCAGGAAGGTTCTCACCACGGATGGAGGAAATGAATAGTGGTGTCTTCCGAAGGTAAGTCGGAATCTGTAATTGATGGACCAGTTCTGCCAGAATGAAGTTTCCTCCGGCACCGGAATCAACCAGGGCCTGGGTGGTGAAAGGTCCTGTCTCACATTGAAGTGTCACTGGTACAACAAATTGAGGAGCAGGATTACTCCCTAGGGTCTGCCCCTCCGAGACTCCTAGGACCGGTAGTTTCCCGGGCGCTCGGGACACTGAGCCAGAAGGTGTCCTCGGTTACCGCAGTATAGGCACAGCCCCAGCCTCCTTCGTCGTTGTTTCTCCTCAACCGTCAGCCGACTTCTTCCCAACTGCATGGGTTCATCCTTTGTCTCCGGTGGAACTTCGGCCGTGCCGGGAGTTACCAATGGACGGGAGAAATTGGGAGCCAAGGAAAATAGTCGGCGAGAGGTTCTTGTTTCTCTGGCCCTCTGTTGGATTCGTCGATCGATACGGCCTGCCAAGTCGATTAAGGAATTTAGATCCTCCGGAAGATCTCTACCCGCAAGTTCGTCCTTGATGCGAGGAGATAGGCCTTCAAGAAAAATGCCCCTGAGACAGTCCGATTGCCATCCTAACTCGGAGGCCAGTGTCCGAAATTCAATAGCAAAATCTGCCAAGGTACGGGAACCTTGGCGCAGATTTAGTAGTTCTGATGAGGCTGTGGCCAGTCTTCCGGGTTCATCGAACACCTGGCGGAATGTAGTCACGAACCGAGACAAGTCATTCAATATGGGGTCTGTCCTCTCCCAGAGAGGGGATGCCCAGGCCATGGCCTTCCCATCGAGCAAAGAGATAATAAAAGAGGTTTTCGTCTGGTCATTGGGGAATTGTTGTCCTTGTAACGAAAACCTTATAAAACACTGGTTAAGAAATCCTCGACATAACTTGGCCTCCCCGGAAAAGCGAGGAGGAGCGGGCAAGTGAGATACTGAAGCATGAATAGTTGGTGGAGGTGGTGCTGGAACCGCAGCCTCGGCTCCATGGGGTCTTTCCAGATGCCGAGCTAACCGATCCACCGTGGCTGTTAGTGCTTCCAAGCTCAATTGTTGTTGTTGTTGCTGCTGACGTTGCTGCATCAATTGCTGGGCGAGGCCTGGGATTGCCTGAAGACCGGACAGGTCCACTGGGTCCATGGCCTTTGCAATCTGTTATGTAAGTGGACCCTTGACCCAGAGTAAAAGTCACCCACCTGAGGAATCTAGGTGCCTTACGACTCTGGAAGTGGAAGTCCCGGTACAAGAACCCCTCAGTACCCTATGCTGGCTTCAGCATGAACGGGGTACAGGCCAACGACAACCAGGTACAGCATCCTGGTACCAGGCAGGGGTCAGTGTCCAATCCGAAGGTCCGGGTAGACCGCAGGTAAGGCAAGGTCCAAGTCCAATCCGGGGTCCAGGCAGGCAGCAGGCAAGCAAGGTCAAAGTCCAATCCGGGGTCCAGGCAGGCAGCAGGCAAAGCAAAGTCAGAGTCCAATCCGAGGTCCAGGCAGGCAGCAGGTAAGCAAGGTCAAAGTCCAATCCGGGGTCCAGGCAGGCAGCAGGCAAGCAAGGTCAAAGTCCAATCCGGGGTCCAGGCAGGCAGCAGGCAAGCAAGGTCAAAGTCCAATCCGGGTCTAGGCAGGTAGCGAGCAAGGCAAAATCAGGCAGGCAGGAGTCAAACAACCAGGGAACCGCAAACAGGAACAAACCACCAGACCTAATTGCAAAGGCAATCAGCCCTACACTGCAAGGGGTTTAAATATCCCTCCCTGCTGACGTCCTCTTCCGGGGCCGGCCCCTCTTCCGGGTACCAGCCCCTTTAAGGGGCGGGGCCGATCGCGGGCATGACGACGCTGCTTCCCGGATGGTGGCCATCTTGCTGCCGCGGCCCGTGCGCCGCGGACCGCGGGGAAGGGGACCCGAGTTGGCCCGGCTGGCGAAGGTAGGGGAGCCCGGTCGCGTGCAAACGCGATCGGGGTTCACAACACTAACTCCGATATTCAGAATCTAGTCAGGCCAAAGCTCTGCCCTAAAGTTAGCCGGCTAAGTCCAGTGGGGCCAAAGAACGGTCCTAAAGTTAGCTGACTATAGTTAGCCAGCTAGTTCTAAGATAGCTGGCTATATTCATTCAATAGTGTGGCTGCACTATCGAATATACCTCCAAAGTTAGCTGGATAAGTTTATCCAGCTAACTTTCCTATCCGGACTATGTCTCAATATGGACCTCAATATGTTTGACTTAGTTGATAGCTGTTTTTACTTGTTTCCTGTTGCAATATCTCAAAAATGATTGGCGCAGCCTGGCTGCTAACCCACTGGGCCCCCACCAACATTAGGTGGATTCGTTCTGACTGGGACAAGGTCTTAGGCTTCACCTATATCATCCTTTCCCCCCATGAGTTGAATCCATGGATTCTGAGGACAGCAGGACTTAGGCGAGAATCCAGAGTAGTAGTCAGAAAAGATCAGGGCAGGAGGCAAAAGATCAGGGCAGGAGGAAAAGATCAGGGCAGGAGGCAGACAACAGAGACATCCAGGCAAGGGCTAGGGCAGGTGGCAATCAGGCAGCATCAGTGTCCAGGCAATGGTCAAGATAGACAAAGATCAGAAGGCATCAGTGTCCAGGCAGTGGTCAGGCACAAGAGAGCAATCTGAAGGGGAAACAGGATCAGGACTGCAGCAAAGCTAGGGAAGGCTGAAAAAAGGCAAAAGGCAGGACAAGAGCACAAAGAGCAACACACACTGCAGGCAGCAAGGCATGGCAGGAGAACCTATTGCTGAGGCACCAGTTGAGGATGCAGATTGTGTTTAAATCCTCAGCCAATGCTGATGTCATCAGGGCACAACTCCTATGCTTTCCCACCATGGGGCCTTGAAATCTGGGGCAGTTGTGCATGTGCCTAAGAAGGCTAGCATCTGGGGTTTGTTAATGGCGTCTCTGCCACTTGAGATCCTCTCGGTGACCTAGGATGAGTGAGTCTGGTTGTAGGGCTGTCTGGCAACCGGACCAATGTTACAGTCAGGAGCAAAGGAGGGGTGAGTTCAAGATGAGGGGTGCCCCAAATGGTTCATGGAGTGGGGAATGCTGGGAAACCCCACATGGTATGGGACTGGAGAGGTGTGGAAGTCGAGTGGGAGGTCAAAGACCAAGGAGACATGAGTAGTGCTAGACATGAAAAGGCACTCTCCTTTTTGGATGTGAATTTTGATAGGGTATGTCTGGAAAAATTCTAATGATGTGAATTCCCATTTAGAGATTGCGAGGTTGGAGAATGGGGTAAATGATGAGGGAATGTAACAATGTTCCAATGAGATATCAAGAGGGGTGTTCCAACAGAATTCCCTGAAAAGGATGGGAATCTGCCCCCGTAAGCCTCAGACATGTTAGCTAGGGTAAATAAGAGGTGGTTCTGACATTCTGATGCCCATGGATTTTGAGATATTCAGTATATACTTTTTTACCCTATGCCAGTCATTGTAAAGAGTTGCTGGCTTGTTCATCTAGAAATAAAGTTCATAGTTTGAAGATTGAAAGTGGTGTCTGCTTGGGGCCAGAGTCCATGGAGGGGAGATGAGGTGTGCCCTCCCTTTGCAGTCAGGGAAGAGAGTGCGATTAACTAACACAGGTCCACTTCATCATCTGCATGACCTATTGAAAGAACCCACTAAACAAATTTGGGGTGATCCTTAACGAATAGAGAATCCCCTTATCATTTTATGTATCCCAAGCAGGGGTTACAAGTCCTTTTTCTCTACCTTTTTTTTTTTTTTTAGTGCAAAATTTCAATTTCATGTTTTTCATCTATTTCTGTTGGAAGTAATTTTCAAAGTAATTACGCACATAAATGTAACATACTATTATAGCAATTTTCAAAAGCCATTTATTCAAATAGGGGTAGATTTTCAAAGGGGTACGCGCGTAGGATACGCGCATACCCCCCGAAAACCTACCCCAAACCCCCCCCTGCGTGCTGAGCCTATTTTGCAAGCCCCGGGATGCGCGTAAGTCCCGGGGCTTGCATGGAGAGGCGTGCCGGGGGGCGTGGCAGGGGGCGTGGCGCGGGTGATGTGACGTTTCGGGGGCGGCACCGCGGGCATGGTTTCGGCCCGGGGGCGTTCCGGGGGCATGGCCGCGCCCTCCGGAACAGCCCCCGGGTCGGGTGATGGTGCGCCAGCAGCCTGCTGACGTGCGCAGATTTACGTCTGCCTCTGGCAGGCGTAAATCCAGCGATAAAGGTGAGGGGGGTGGGTTAGGTAGGGGAAGGGAGGGGAAGGTGAGGGGAGGGCGAAAGAAAGTTCCCTCCAAGGCCGCTCCGATTTCGGAGCGGCCTCGGAGGGAACGGAGGCAGGCTGCGCGGCTTGGCGTGCGCAGGCTGCCCAAATCGGCAGCCTTGCGCGTGCCGATCCCGGATTTTAATGGATACGCGCGGCTATGCGCGTATCTATTGAAATCCCACGTACTCTTGTTCGCGCCTGGTGTGCGAACAAAAGTACGCGCTCGCACAAAATTATAAAATCTACCCCATAAAGTGCATTTACTCGAATAAAAACCAGTTTTACTCAAGGAAATGTTTATTTAAAATCAGACCCTTTGTGTCTAACAAAATCTTTTAAAGTGCTGGGACTGACCCTATATAAAATGTAGGATCTAGGTGAGCCATCACCTTGTTGTTCATTATGTTATTATTCCTTGGATTGTTGGTCTGGTGGATTAAAAATATCAGTGTAAACATTTGTGCTCTTGAGTAGATTGTGTGTTCTTGCCTGCTTGTTTCTTTCTCAAGTGAAGTTGCTTGAATTGTTCTTTTTCTGAAATTATAAATACATTTTAAAAAAATTGCTGGGACTGAATGAATGCTGTATATTGTGTTCAAGAAGGCCCAGAGAGACAAAAGCTGCTAGGAGTAGGACTCAAGGAGTTCTCTATTAAAGTTGAAAACAGGGAAATAACATAAAACATCAGAGGCATAAGATCAAAGGATAACAAACTCTATAATACAGGTAGCTAAAAGCCCCCTGTATTCCTTCATTGCCAATGCAATGATGTATTTTCAGATAGAACTGCTATACAATAATTGAAGGTGCTCTGATTATGCGAGAGAAGCTTCAGAATACTGGGAACCCATTCTGGGTTTTCTAAACAGTGGATGACTCATTCCACATTCTCCAGGCCTCATTGTTCTTGTTGTGGGTGTTCTGAAGTGTCAGTGTAACCTAATTATAGTACAGACAGAGCCCTGAAATCAGATTGTAATCAGCTTTCAATTTAGAATTGCACCTTCGCCACTTGCACTGTATCCTTGAGTAAAACACTTTTTCCTGCTGTTTCTCTGGGTTTTTTTTCTGGCCTTCTGGTTTCCTTAATCTTCCTTCACTTATCTTGGAAAGTCTTTGGGACTTGGCATAGAGTTTGTAGCAGTCTTGATTGCCTCATTTGATGTGGTTTATTTATTTATTTATTTGTTTGTTTGTTTAAAATCTTTTCTATGCCGTCGCTAAGTTATATACCATCGCAACGGTTTACAAATAGGCACGCAAAATAAGGTAGGTAAATGTGGATTATCATACATTCTAACAGGTGCCAATAGGGTTCGGTTACAATTTCATAAATAAAATCAATGTTTGAGTAATGTTGGTCTTGTCCGGGTGTATTATTAAGTTACTCTTCATTTGTAGTTTATTTTTAAGTTGTAAGATCGAATAAATTATTAAAACAATCTATTGGTTGCTGCATTGCTGGGAGTAGTCGAAGTGATGATAACTTAACACTGTGTGTGCTGACTCCACCATGGCTGCCATTAAAGGTTCACTCTTGAAAGCACACTAGGGTGTTGTCTGATGCATTTTCCAAAATATTTTCTGCCCCATAAATTTCAGATATAAATTTTAATAGTAAGTTGCCTATTGTTATATGCAAGTTCAATAATTGATTTCTGATATTTGCTTTTATAATATAATCAATAATAGATTAGTCAATGAGAAGCTAAGGAAAATTTATGACAGGATTAAGGAAAGTGGAACATTAGTTACTGAGATTTTTTCTTTTGCCTTAAATGAACTGCAAGCTTGTATACCAGAAAGATGCATAGTTGATTATGGTTTCCTATTATGCCTGATGCATGTAAATACTTATGTTTGTGGTCAGTGAGTTTATCTCCCTTACCTTTGTCAGTAGATCAGGAATTATCGTCCTGAAGGATGGACAGGGGGGTGGGAAGGCAGAAAGCTCACTGGGAGAAAGTGCAAGATGTCCCCAGTGCCTCCCCAAGGAACCCACTGGCTTTGTGGTGGAGCCCAGCAGCCTAAATCCCATTTTTTTCATTTCCTTCTCCCATAGCCAGTGGAAAAGCAAGCAGTGGAGAGAGCACTGCAAGCTCTCTCTCCAGTCTAAGCAGCTGTGCCTTGATGCAAGAGGAGAGAGAAATGAAGCAGGACCTCAATTGCCAGCACAGGAGAGTATTCCTCTCTTTTCCTCTGTCCTTGGCCTCCATCCTTTTCTGCCTGCCAGAGCTCAGTGGGATGGAGTGTCCCAGCATTTCTTTCCATCTCACTTCAGTTGCTGGACCCCAGGCAGTGCTCCTCTTCTTCTGTCCCCTTCTGTGCTTTCATGTGACCAACACAACTGAGCTTTTCTCTTGCTCGCCCAACACTCCTCTCCTCCTGTCTTTTTCTCTTCTGTAGCCAGTGCATCTCTCCTCCTGCCCTCCTCACCCCCATAACCAATGCTTCTAGCCTGCCTTTCCCTGCTAACCACTGCTCCCCTCCTCTTTTTGTCTCCCTCCAAATCAGTGCCCCTCTCCCTCCCCCTGTGCCCAGTTTTCATCTCCTTCTCCCCCCCCCCCCCCTTCTCTCCCACTTTCCCCTAGCCACCAGCAGAATTTTCGTTCAAAACTTTTCTCTTGCACTATTAGTGAGATGTGCTGGAATCGCATTGTAGAGTCAGTTATAACGTAGAAAACAGTGCTGCTTTCCTTCTGCTGCTACTGAGCTGGTGAGAGGGGTCAGAGAGTAAAGTTAATCAGAACGGGTTGGGATAATGGAGCGCTTCATATATAGCAAAGGCCCTGATGTAATAAGGTTCGCGCGGCCGTGCACATAAGTTAGCTCCCAGCTGTGTGCACATCTTTTGTGCATACAACTTTACTCCCGAATTAACAAGTTTAGCACATTAAATTCCAGATGCATTAGCAAAACTGTTAGCTTACTTCATCAAGAGTTCTCATTTTTAGTGCATGACTAAATAAAAAATGCACAGGAGGTCTGTGAACCTTTTTTATTTCCATCTTATTATATTGGGGCCAAAGGCAACCACTGGGGGGGGGGGGGGGGGGAGGGAGAGGGAGAGAGAACACCTTGTAGTAGTTAGCTATTTATGCTACTATAGGAGGCCCACCTAGTAAATCGAGGTGAGGTTTAGGTAGTAGTGTAGGGGTTAGGGGCCACTTTGACATGCAGAGTGAGACGTACGAACAGAACAGTGCACTCTTGTAAAGATTTGATGTCTTTCGGAGTGTGGAAACTCACACAACGAAGAGATTTGTACAATGTTCTCTCAACCACTTTTGGAAAATTCCCGCCCCCAACTCCATCCCATTTCCTCACCTTTTAAAAATTAGCATCGCACCATGCTTTATGGTGCTTTTCGCATGCGTTAAGGCGTTTTTCACATGCAAAAACGCCTTAACACATGCGAAAACATCATAATGCTGTTGTGTTCCGCGCCCGTGGCCGTCCACGGGTACGGCCCCCTACCTCCACCACGGCGGCAACCCGCTGTGGCAACTCCTGGCACGCTCCCCGGGGCCAGTGCCCATCACCCCGGGTATGGTCCGCGGTCTGGCCGCCCGCTGGGGAGCCGTCCCTGCACCTCCCTTGCGGAGTTCTGCTGGCTTTCCTCCTCGGAGGAAATCCAAGATGGCCACCGCCATCTTTAGGCACGAGGCCACGCCCCCTGCTGGATTTAAAGGGACCTGATCCCTTTAATGATACGCACCTGCTTCCAATGATCCAAGCAGAGGAAGTGTTTAAGAAGGCTTTCTCTGCTCATTCCTCGACTTGGCAACGTCCTCCAACGCTGTCTAGTCTGCTTGCTTCGGTGAGTTCCTTGTGCTCGGACTCTGGTTCCTGTTTCGTCTTGGTGTTCCTGGCTCCTGACTTCGGATTGGCTTACGGTGATTCTGTGGCTCCTGACTTCGGATTGGCTTACGGTGATTCGCTGGTTCCTGACTTCGGATTGGCAAGCGGTGATTCTCTGGTACACGACTTCGGACTGGTGAGCGTCGACCCTCTGGCACCCGACCTAGGACTCCTTCAAGACCACCGTCTCCAAAGGCCCACCTAAGTCCCAGCGGCCCGGGTCCCTACTGGCTCCTCCTGGGGGGACCGCGGGCTTCCAGGGCGAAGCTCCAGTTGACCTTTGCACCGATACCCTGACCTCTCTAGGTCCACCTAAGTCCCAGCGGTCAGGTCCCTATGGGCTCCTCCCGGGGGGACCGCAGACCACCAGTGGTGAAGATCGCTCATCTGCTCATCTCCTTGTCCGTCTCCACAGTAGCTTCTGTCTTCAGTGCCAAGAGTCAGCTGCTCTCCTCCTCTGTCCTGCCTCGCCACCCGACGAGAGAACCTACGGATCCTCCGCAAAGTGTAACATCCCCTCGTCGGCCCAAGGGTCCACAAGCCAGAGCATAACAAACGCGAGTTGGAAAATGACCCTAATAGTTTGAAATCCCTTTTATGATGTTCTTGATACTTCCTTTGTAAGCTATGCTTATGAGCAAAAAATAATTATTTTCAGCAAGACCAGAATCTGATTTTTACTAGTCCTGGTGCTGGGCACAAGATGGATGCATCCAGTCACTACTGAAAATGTCTTACAAGTAGGGTCCTTCATTTTCAGTTTTTATTTTATTTTTCCACAGAATTTATCAGTGTTTATTACAACACGCACAGGCAGAGGCACACACACACACACAGGTAGAGAAACACACAGGCAGATACACACAGTTATACAAGTATGTACCCACACACACACTCAGAGGCTCCCATATAGGCTCTCACACACACGTACTGTGTCTCACACACACACAGACAGGCACAGATAGATACACTCACATACAGGTTGACACACACAGGCAGAAACACACACAAAGGCAAAGACAAACAGGCTCCCCCACACAGATATAGGCTCCCATCCACACACACAAACACACGTCCCACACACATAGGAATAGACACCCACAGGCACACACACACATACACAGGCTGTTATAGACCAGACTACCTGAGCAACACCGGGCACTTTTTGCTAGTAAAGAATATTTATTCTGAGGTCCAGAAAAGGAACATGCATTATAAAGTCCACATGAAGAGTCAATAAGGAAGGAAACAAGGCAAATGCGCAGAAAGTGAAAACATAAATGGGGATGGATTCACCTGTTTTGAGGCTGGCACAGAGGCCGAGGAAAACAGCTTTTTGGAGGAGGTAGTGGGGTGGAGGAATAGTCTAGTGGTTAGAGCAGCAGAATCAGCAAAGTCAGGGTTCAAGTCCCATTGCTGTTCCTTATGATTTTGGGCAAATCATTTCACCCTCCATTGCATCTCAGGTACAAATTTAGGGCCTCGTTTGCTAGGACGTTTCTCCAATTTGTATGTCTATTAGAAAAAATGCTTATTAAATAGTGTCCTTAGATTGTAAGCTTTCTGGGAACAGGATACCTACAACGGCTGAAGGTAATCTGCTTTGAGGTGGCTAACCAGTCACAAAAGGCAGATTATAAATTTAAAAGATATATGTATATTCCATTCATTCCCAGCCTCTCCAAAGGCTGCTGTTCTTTAGAACAGACATGTCCTCCTTGATGCATCTTTGCTTCTGTCCATGCACGCACATGCTGGCTTGACAGAAGCACTTATGTCCCCTCTTATTGATGCCTATGATTCTGCTTTGCTGTTTCCAACTTTGCATCTATAGTTTTCCAAGTTCTCTTTGCAGCATCCCAATTATCTGTCTGCACGGGCTTCTTTACAATCTTGTAGGAAAATTCTAATGCTCCTTCTCTAGAAATAGGGTAAGGAAAGGCTTACTTTACAGGAGGCAATGGGTGACCCTTCAAGCAGAAGAGAAATTGTGAGCCGACAATTTTTTCCCCATATGCCCAATTTTCTTCTTCCCCTCCCCAAGAAAGCCCAAAAAATGGAAATAGTCTATAACACTGATTTGTCTCTGCTGTCCTTCTGACTTTCTGCCATGCTTTTTTGAGCAGAAATTTAGCACACACACCAGAAGATCATTAGTTTTGGCCTAGAAAAATCTAAAATCTCAGAAAAGTGATATAGCCTTTGTTAACACCATCAGATGAAGGTACATACAAATTCCTCACATAATATATGTATATCTAAAGCGAAAAGAGGAACCCAAATTTGATACACACATCAAAGTATATAAAACACTTTATTAGTACCTTATCAAATATAATAAATTTAAAAGGTGTAGATAGTCACTCCCACCATATATAATATCATAACAATGTTACATAGTATTCATGAACAAATGTACATTAACAGATGTGCAGTAATATATCCACATATAACCTTTATTAAGCCTTCTGCAGCCTTTTTTCAGTTGAAAGTGTAACAGACTAGAGACCTCATAGAGTACCAGGATTTAGAGGAAAAAGAACATGCTAGGGATGGGTTGTGGGGGTGGGGGTTATCATGGGGGAAAGTGCTAGGGGCAGGTTGAGGAGGGAAACAGAAAGTACTAGAGATGTGCTTGGGGTTGAAGAGAGAATGGTCGGGGAGAGAGAGAGAGAGTAGTGGGAGCAAACTGGGTGGTACTAATTTTGTTTGCAAACGTTATGCAGGTTTTTGCTAGTTAATGTAAATAAATATTGGATGTTTTGGAGATCACTTTGTCTTGTGTTTACTAAAAAGTGGGGTATGTGTGCATATGTATGTGTGTACGTTTTTGTGTCTTTGTGTGACTGTGAGCATATGTGTGGTCAGTGGCTATGTGCAAGGTAAACCCATGATGTGACATTGAGTGTGCATAGAAGGAATGAATGGGCTGGTTGGGTGTTGGGGAGGACTCTGATGTGCGCTACTGTGTGGAGCTGATTGTGCAGGAGTTAGAGACAGTGATTGCCTCTTTGTTGTGATGTACTGCAGGGACTGTGGGGCTGTCTCTAAAAGTGTCAAGAAACCGCACCTAGTCAGGACTTTTCTTTCACTATTTTCCAAGGCTATTTTTGGACTTTAATTTCAATGTTATGGGATAGAGTAAAATAACAAACAAGTCCATGAGTGACTGTCATACTTTTTCCGTGAAAGGAAAAAAAATGGAAAGTATTCTCTGAAAAGGGAGGCAGACTGGATTTACTCCTGTCCTGGGCAGCAACAGGGAGAGAGACAAGAACTACAATGGAGGATATAGGCCGACTCCTCCTTCTTTGAGGGACAAATAACATTTCTAGGCCACTCAATATCTTTTTGCAGGTTTCAAAACATGATTGAATAGCAGCCAAATATCTTGTTTCTACAACAACAGCAGATATTCTGAAAGAAAAAAAAACAACACACTTTAATACTGCTATTCCCCAAAGAGCGGTACAAACCTCCTGATGAATCAGCCCCAGAGCACATAATCAGTTTTATTTTGCTTTAGAATGTTAACCAAATATTATCGATCAATTGGAAATTCTGCACTTGTCTATGTAGTTAAAGGCTTTTTTTTTGTGGAGGGGAAAGACGATGTATTAATTGCAGTTTACTATTCAATAGATGGGGATGAATTTATGTCAGGGCCTCCCAGGGAAGGGGAGGGGTCATGAACAATCTTGAAGGGAGACAAACTGGCTGCCCAATTGCGGAAGGAAAAATTGGCTGCTCTGTCAAGGGCAGGGGTGGTTCTGTAATGAGGCAGGGCGAGGCAATTGCTTCACGCATGCAGCCCCTTAATACCCTTATAGTAATCACCTCACCTTGCCAAGCAAAAACACCAACATGCGAGCAGGATTCCACACCCTGCTGGCAAGAAAAGAATTCCCCGCGGCAACGCAACTTATTGATGTGCCGGTGAGGATCCCGCCCCCACCAGTAAGAAGTCCCGCCTATACTGCCCTGGTGCTGTGCACTGGGCCTGCTGGCTTAAACATGCTATAAATAAAAAAAATCCAAAGCAGTCAGGAAACCACTGATAATACAAAAAACAGGATCCTGCTGTGTATGTGCGTGGGTCAAGTATATGTTATTTCTCAAGTGACCTCATATAACGTGCCCGGGAGGCTACAGGCTCAAAAAGCATATGGACTGCATTCTTGGGCCACTACCAGTAAAATTTGGACTGGAGGGCATTGCGACATATTTCACAAGTGTTTTTCATGATAACTTCATTAGCTGAAGTATCTTATAACACCGTTTAGCTCCCGTCAAGGGAGCATTTGTTAAAAACTCTCAGTGACCAATGATTAAAAAGGCCTAACGCTGCTTAAAGCTTTTTGAGCCTGTAGCCTCCCGGGCACGTTATATGAGGTCACTTGAGAAATAACATATACTTGACCCACGCACATACACAGCAGGATCTTGTTTTTTGGCTTAAATGGGCTGGCAGGGAGGCCAGGCCCCACCAGAATGATAAGACTTGGTGGTCCTGCTTTGGAGAAGAACAGCTGGTGGGGAGGCTGGGCCCCACTGGCAAAAGAAGACCCAGTGGTTCTGTCAGGGAGGATATCAGCTGTTGGGCAGGCCAGATCCCAACAGCCAAAGAAGAGCCAGAGCTGTCGAAGGAGGGATGGGTGAATGGAGGAGATTGGGTGAAAGAGGAAAGGGTGCAAAATTGGGGGGGAGTGGGGAGAATGACTGGAGAGGAGGGGTGAATGGAGGACGGGATGAGAGAGAGAAGGGAGCTAATAGAAAAATGCATAAGGAAAAGGATGGAATGAGTGGTGAGTGGAGGGGACTGAAATGGAGGGAGTTTGTAAGATAGCATATGTGTGAGGAAGGCAGCATATGAGAGAGTGTGAGGGTAAGGGAGGGAGGGAGCAAGCATGTAAGAGAGTGTGTAAGAGAAGGAGGGAGCAAGTATGCAAATAAGGGAGGGGGGAGCGAGCAAGCAAGCATGTGAGAGCAAGTAATTAAGAGGGGGAAGGAGTGACCTTGTGAGAGGGAGGAAGGAAGCAAACCTGTGAGAGCGTGTGAGTAAGGGAGAGGGGGGAGGGAGGGAGCAAGCCTGTGAGTAAGAGTAGAGGGGGAGAGAGGAAGTGAGTGTGTGAATGTGTATGAATAAGAGAAGGGGGAGAAAGTGAGTGCCTGAGAGAGTGTGTGAGAAGGAGGGAGGAGGTAAGTGTGTTAAAAGAGAGGGGGGAGGGATGAAGAGAGTATATGAGTAAGAGAGAGAGGGGGAGGGAGGGAAAGAACGTGTGAATAAGAGACGGGGACAGAGGAAGGGAGAGAGCAGGGCCAGCACAAGGCATTAGAGTGCCTAGGGTGTCGGAAATGGGCAGGGCGCCATCGTTGGATGTGAGGGCGATATTCTTTTCAAAGTGAAGGAGTCAGGCGGCAGGTTTGAATTTGTAGGACTTGTGCATTGGGATGCGTCGGTTAGTGAGGAAAGGGAGCTCTAGCGATGCGGGCACTGTGACTCGGGGGGAGGGGGGAGAATATGAATGAATATGATGTCATCATGATGTCACCGCCTAGGGTGGCTGGACACCCTTGCACCGGTACTGAGAGAGAATATGTAAGAGAGAGGGAGGGAGAAGGTAAATTTGTAAGTCCCACTCCTTTACTTCATCACCCCCAAATCCACGATAATGACTGGGTGATTGGAAACTAAAAGCTCCCAGGTATGGAGAACATGAATTTATTTTCCTTATTAGTTTAAATTTTTGGATGGTGGTGTGGCTGTTGTATTGAAATATTTTATTAGTGTTGGGGAAATGTTTAAAAATTATGACTAATTATGGATCTTCTATTCATTACCTGTTTTGAAAAATCTATTCTCTTTGTTAGTACAGTTTTACTAATATGATTTATGCTTTACATTTTTTTTTATTTTGTTTGATATCAGGAATGATGTTTCTGTTTTTCTATTGTTGAACTGCATACAGGGTCCTACTTGCTGCAGTTTCCAGTTTGTTTTTTGTCTGCAAATTTTTTATTTTTACTTTATGGTCTCTATTCTGTATTTGGTAAAAGCCTGTTTATATTCTGCATGTGTGACCAATGTGAAGTATTCTGCTAGCTTGTAGTTTCTGTATAGAGCTCTATAGCAGCCTGGTTTGTTCTCCTTGTTTTCCTAATAAGAGGTGTATTGGTGTTTTAGGGCCTGGTGTAATATTTACAGTGTTGCCTTTTCATTGTGTGCCAATAGTGTTGTTTTGGCATGTAACTGTCATAGTTCAAGTTACTCATGGCTTTCACACTAACACCTTGTCACAACAGGCCTAACACTATATGAATTCCAAGTGGTTTTTTTTGCAGGGTTTTCTGGTTGGCACCACAACAGTGCATGTAAATTTTTGTAAGTGATATTTTTACTTCAGAAGACCGTACTTTGAATGTCCTTTTTCATGTAAGCTCTGATAGCAGAAATGCATAAGCTTTGTGTGGAAAGGGTCAGGTTTGGGGAAACAAAGCTGTAAGATTCACCTAGGGCACCTAATACCCTTGCATTGGCCTTGAGAGTGTGCCACACACATACCCCCACCATTCAACTATCTCCCACTTCTCCAGAGTGCAGATGTTGAGGAAGGATGAGAGATAGGTGGTAGGATTCTTGGGATTGTGGCAGGGTTGCCAGCTTCCTAGAAATGTTTTCACTGACGCTCTATTTGCTCCTCATTCTGGAACCCTGACCCTTGCCTCCTCCCTTCACCAATTGGGCCAGACTCTAAGGGGAATCCCTCTCTTTACCTTCTCATTGATTCGACCTATGCTGTGCCTGGGAGCAATGGAGGAGCCATCTGATCCCTCGCCTCAGTCAGAAGACTGCCTTGAGCCACCCCTGTATGGAGGCACTGCAAGCTCAGGAGGGAGGGAGCTGCAAGATTGTAGTGATATAACTGCAAGCATGCCATGGCTTAGCCATGCCTATCTTTTGGTGGGCTAGAGAGAGAAGCAGCTTGCTTTGGCGAGCTTCCATGTGGAGCTGCTTACTCTGCAGGAGAACTGGACATGGGAGAAACCACTGCTGGGTTCCACAACCCAGGAAGAGCTACCACCCTCAGGCCTCAGCCTTGGAGGAGTTTTTGCTGCTGCCGGGGCCCTCACCAGGAAGAGAAATTGCAGATGTTGCCCATCCAGGAGAAAAGAGGTGGTGAGGTAGGAAAGAGAATGGCAAAGAGGCCAGAGAGGGCGAGGAGGGGAAAGGAGAATAAAGGCAATTGTGTAAATAAAGTTAAATAAGCAAATCAAAGCATGAGAACATAAAAAAAGAGAAGCAAATTAAAAAAAGTATAAAATTAGAGAAAACAGTAAAAAAAAAAAAAAAAGCAAACAAAAAATTTGGGCAGGGTGGGATGTAGTTTTTCTCAACTCCTAAAATAGTTTGGTTGGCACCTGTTTTTTGGAAATATTTTCCATCCTTTAGCATTGTGATGTGTGGGCTATCTGGTTGTGGGTCTGTGTGCCTCTGTCTTGTCTAGTTTGCTGTGGGTTTTTGTGTGTGTGATCTCCCTCTGTGTCTGGGTGTGGTGTGTCTGCTTGTCTCTGGTGTAGCTGTCTGGGTTGGGTTTCTTTCTCTGTGTCAGTCTGGGTATTTATTTATTTATTTATTTTTTATTTTTATATACCGATGTTCCTGTATAGCATACATATCGCACCAGTTTACAGAGAACTGAACTGTCGCCTCTGGGGCGGATACATTGGAACAGGTTGAAAATGAACTCACAGTGAAAACAGATGGACTACAAATTCCAAACATGATTAGCTAAAATAAAGTACAATTCAAAACATATATACAGTGGGATAGGTGGACCAGCGTCATCAGATCTTAGCCCTCAGGGAACGCTTGGCTGAATAGCCAAGTCTTTAGCTTCTTTTTGAATACCAGAAGGCAGGGTTCTTGTCGGAGGTCCGGAGGGAGCGAATTCCAAAGTGGGGGACCCGCAGTGGAAAGGGCGCGTTTCCTCAGTGAGGTTTTTGCCGGCTGGGTGTGTAGCATATCCTTGTACGCACTTCTGATGGGTCTCTTGGAAATGTGCTGTTGAAGTTGGAAAGTTAGGTTGAGGGGGGAGATGTTGTGTAAGGCTTTGTGTATCATCATGAGGGCTTTAAAGAGTATCCTGAATTTAATAGGCAGCCAATGAAGGTTCTGGAGGATAGGGGTGATGTGTTCCCTTTTATTTGCAATTTAAAGAAGCATTCCTTGGTGGTATTGTTTACGAATTTGCATAGGTTGAGTTGGTTGGCTAGTAGCACACCAAGGTCTCTTACATGCGTTATGTGGTCGATAGATGTGATGGGGAGTTGGGAGGAGATTGGAGGTTTGAGCGGAATGTAGTTGTCTGGGGCTATTAGGAGGATTTCGGTTTTGTTAGTGTTTAGTACGAGGTTGAGGCTGGTGAGTAAGTTGGTGATTGCTGTAAGGCAGCTATTCCAGTAAGACCATGTTTTGTGGAGTGATTCAGCTATAGGGATGAGGATCTGTATGAGGTATGAGGTATGGGTATGGGGTGACTGTGTCTCTGTCTGGTCTGTGTTTCGGTTTCATTCTGTCTGTCAGCCTGGGTGTGAATGTCTTTGTGTGTCTGGATATGAGGTATCTGTTTCTCTCTGTGCCTGCCTCTCTGTGCTTATGTGTTTTCTTGTTCCTTTCAGCAATTTGAAGAGAAGGTGGTAGGGGGAGGGGGGCTGCTTTAAGCCATTGGCTGCTTGCATGAATATTAGAGGGGCCATGGCACAAAAAGTTTGTCATCACCCAACTTATTTCATGGACCTCTCTTGCTGCCAGGAACAGGAATGATGAATTCGGCAGCAGAGAAGTAGGATTTTCATGCCACTCTACCAGCAAAGTACTTTTTTTTTGTTTCAACTAGCATTTAACTGGGGGCCAGTCTTACCTGACTGGGCATTTGGAATGCTGGGTTATAGGTCATGAAAGCTGTTAATGGTGCTATATTAGAAGCTACTTCTTTGAGGGGCTGTCTTGACTCTTCTATAGCTTGTTTGCTAAATTCTCTTTTTGCTTCTTGGATAAGATGATTCAGCTTCCACATCTGTTATAATCACATGAATAGAAGCTGTAAGTAAAACTTAGCTAGAACTTGTTGCTCAAGCTGACTGTACAAGTAAATTCCACACCAGCACGAGGGAGGTGAAGGGGATACACAATAGGAAGCAGATTTCCTGCAAGGCAGGGTATAGAGAAAGTTACCTGAGCACTCAAAACATGTTCCAGGGAGATGGAACAAGTTACACCCAGGAAAATATTTACAGCTGAACAGAGTTAAGCCTCACTCTGTAAAAGGAGATCAAAATTCTCTGCAGCCAACAGAGTCACATGCACACATTTTTTTAAAAGTCTGCCCTGATTTACTTTCTAGTTGAAACAGTCTTTTAGTGGGCAACACAACTTCATTGAGATTTGCTTCTTTTTCTGACTAATGATCTATCTTTAGTAGGCTCTGCCATTGTCATGTTATTTTTATGCTTGATGTGTGGGCAGCAGATTGTTATTGTTGGTTTTAAATTGCTGTTGGCAATGTTGACATAAACATCAGTGTTATCAATGCAAATATATTTACTTGATCACGTTATGGCATCAACGATGCCTTCCAGCCCAACAGAAAAAAATAAACACTTGACCATGAATTAGCCGATCAAAGGTAACCTTATGAAGATCTGTTTTGCTTCTAACAGTGTAATAGTACTGCCACACATGAGGCTTCAGTTGGATTCCCCAAACCTGGCTCCAGTTCTTCAGGCTGACCGGTTCAGATTGGATCTGCTGTCCAGCATTAGAGAATAGCTGACCTACAAAAGTGCATTGACAATATAAAAAAATACCTACCCATGGTATCTTAAAAAGTTGCATAACTCCATTGTAATAAATCTTCTTGAGGTGCTATTTAGAAAGAAACATGTTTTGCAAGAAGCCAGGAGGCTTAATCCCTGACAAGCTCATTGGTGAGTACTTTTCAGTCGCTTCCACTTCAGCCTGGTCTATCACCCAGCTGAGAAGAATGTCAGGGCTGACACCTTATCCTGATCTTTTGAAGCCTCAGACACTGCCCCAAAACCACGATCTATAATTGATCCTGCCAAGATCCTTGCAATTACTATGCTGTCTCCATCAAGTGGCTTCAGGAATCACCCCAGCATTCGTAAAACATTTCCTGCAACTACTGGTAGCCCCAGATGATTCATGACATATGGTAGTATGTATAGTCCTGCACAAATTGTGCCCACAACAAAGTATCTCACCATGGACAGTGGGGAATTCTTCATTCCTTGCCATTACCAGAAAGACCTTGATACCATATTGCTTTGAACTTTGTGATTGACCTTCCTACCTCAAGAGGACACACTGTTATTTGGGGCAAGGTTGACTGCTTCTCTAAAATGGCCCACTTCATCCCCCTTGAATCATTAATCAACAGCTTCTTCCCTTTCTCAGTATTCCTTCAGGGACATTTTTTACCTCCATAGTCTACCAGAACATACTGTAAGCGATAGAGGTGTGTAGTTTATATTCAGGTTCTGGCAGAACCTTTGCAAAAAACTTATTGAAACTCTAGATTTCTCTTCTGCCTGCCATCCCCAGACGAATGGTCAAACAGAAAAAGTGAATCAATTCTTGAATGATTTTCTTCTGGCCTATGTCTCAGAACAAGACAATTGGGTACAACTGTTACCTTGGGCAGCTTTCTGCTACAACAACCATATCAGCAAATCTTCTGGTTCCTCACCCTTTTATGTTATCTATGGAAGACACCCAAAGGTCCCCTTGCATATACCAGTGTTTATTTAGACCCCAGCAGCAGACCAAATAACCTCAGCCATGTCTACAATTTGGAGGAAAACTTGGGATCTATTAGGAGGAGCCATTACAAGATACAAGACCAGTGCGAACAAGAAGTGTCATCTAGCTCCTCACTTTTCACCTGGCACCAAAAATATTTGCATAAGATCATCTTCCAGTAAATTTGCTCCTTGAGTCATTGGACCTTTTCTCATCATAAGACAAGTTGGACCAGTCATGTACACACTGAAGTTGCCACCTTCCTTGCGCATTCATAATTCTTTTCAAGTCTCTCTTCTTAAGCCCCTAGTCCTCAAAAGGAGACCATAGTCTACCATAGTGCTCACTGATCCAGACCCCGAATATGAAGTACAAGACATTCTGGAGACTCAATGCATCTTGGGTAAATGCTATTACTTTATCCACTGGAAAGGATATGGTCCTTAAGAGAGATCCTGGGAGCCAGCCACTAATGTTCTTGCCCCTAAACTGACTTGAAGATTCCATCACCTCTTTCCCCACAAGCCCAAAACTTGAGGCTTGGGGGAGGGGGGGGGGCGGGTTGTACTGTAATGCCCGTCACCTCTGATCTGAAGCGGTTTTGACCCAGGCCCTAGAAGCATGCTGCATCCTAAGACCTTGGTTAGAACTTCCTGTAGCTCTGGACTTCCATTTATTGGCCCTGCAGCTGGGACTTTCTGTGGTGCTGGCTGATGACATTACATCCTATGAGTATATGGGAAAGCTCAATACTACCAGTCAGCACTTTTGCAACAGGTTCACAGGTTCCTTGCTGTGCTTGCAGTGCATGTTACTTGTCCTGCCTTTGCCTCATTCCTGATTCTCCTGCCTCTGTCTTGCTCCAGCCCGCCCTCGCTTACTCCATTCCTGTTCCTGGCTGCCTCCAGATTGCTCTCTTATGCCTTACCATTGCCTGTACATTGCCGCTGCCTAATCTCTTCTTGCCCTGACCATTACTTGGATGCTGATGTCACCTGATCTCTGCCTACCTTGACCATTTCCTGTATGCCAATGCTGCCTAATCTCCACTTGGACCATGACTCTGACTACTCGCTCCTCTCGGGACTCTCGCCTAAGCCCTGCTGGCCTCAGAACCCAAGGGCTCAACCTACAGGGGAAGAGGCTGCTACAGATGAAGCCTAAGACCTTGTCCCAGTCAGAGCGAGTCTGCCTACTGTCTATGTGGCTTAGTGGGTGCACCTGCTAGGCTCTGTCAACCATGGTCAAGTGCTCACACTCTGTGACACACCATTTCTGGTTTTCTCCGACTGTACACCCCATCAAACCTCTAAGTTTCATTCTGCTCCCTCTCCCCCCCCCCCCCACCACCTTTACCATCTCTGGTTTTCTGTCACTCTCCCTCTCCCCCTTCACCATCTCCTCCCCCTTCACTACCTGTCACTCTCTATCCCCCATCCTCCTTCTTTCCCCGCCTCCCACACACTCATTTCACCACCTCTGGCTCTCCCACGCCCGCACATCCTCATCACCTTCTCTATCCCATCCTGACCCCATTTTTTGCTCATTACTCTATGGACACAGCATCCCCCGGAATTTCTTGCACAATTTTACTGCTTTTCCCCCCTGTTTTTACCAACCTCGTCTACCCTCATCCCTAGCTCTATTGTGCCCCTTCACTCCCCCCACACTATTTTGCACACAATCCCACTCTTACAATGCTGTTAAATCAACTCCTTTTGTTGGCCCTCTCTGACTCCTATTTTCCCCACCCTAGTCCTAGTTCCGTCACACCTGCTGCAGAACAAATGGCAGCATAGATGTAGGGGAGGAATACGGTTCCAGACAGCCCAATTTCTTTGCTGACTTCAGGAAGACGGGGAGGTGGTGACATTCCTCGTCTCTTCACAGCATTCAATGCGGGGGGGTGGGGGGGTGGTGAAGTAGCTGGAACAGAGAGTTAACTGGCTCTTTTCTGCTCAGTTATGTTGTTCCCCCTTTTTCAGCTCTTCCCCCTCCTGTCCTCTGCATTCGTGCTCAGTTGTCAAGGGACAGGAGCACAAGAGTCACATTTTGCACATGAAAGAGCCACAGGCTGGCCACCCCTGCAGTAGGCTATTCATTAACGTATTATGATCAGTGAGGTTGAAAGCTGAGCTAAGGCTGAGTAAAACAATAAGGACGTTATTGCCTTTATCTAAATCCAATGTGAAGTTATTGAAACGAGCCACACAAGTGTAGCCTCAGTCCTGTATCCAGCCCAAAAACTGGTCTGGAAAGGATCCAGAATATTATACAGCACAAGAAACTGTTAGATAGAAATGGGGCAAAAATGACCACAGTTAGATATATCTAAATTGCTTTATATGAATTCAGGGTATACCACAGCAGCTTTGAGGGCTTTAGGTAATTGTCTCTTTAATAATGAAGAATTAACAATTGCTTTTCTAACCAGACACTTTGGAGTAATGACTCTCCCACTTCAGTGGTGCGGTGGCAATAGTAAGCAATAGGGTTTCTGTTAGTAAGGAGTGAGTCATTGTAAGATGTTACCCAAAGTGAAGACTGGTAGAGAAAAAATATTGCTCTTCTTCGGCTGGGTCTTCTCAAAGGAAACAAGGGACTGAACGCCATCCAGGCAGTCTCCCAGGATGGTACGCCTCAGGGGATAGCCAGGAGGGGCTGCCATCAAGAGATTCCAACCCACGGCCAGCAGCGATATCCAGCGGCCACAAGTGGAGCCCATTCGGCTTGTGGCAGAAAACCAAGGAGGCAGCCCCATGTGCTGCGAGTCGAGCCCATCCCGCTCGCGGCATAAAGCAGGGAAGAGAGGCCAGATTGCAGCTGAAGAGAGACAGGCCCAGAATGACCACATGAGAGCCCATGTAATTGAGAGAGGAAGATGTGTGTGTGTGTGTGAGTAAGAGATCGTATGTGTATGTGTATGGGAGTGAGGGTATGGGTGTGTGTGAGTAAGAGATTGTATGTGTAAGGGAGTGAGGGTATGGGTGTGTATATATGAGTAAGAGAGTGGGATCCTGCATGTGTGTATGGGAGTGCAGGTGCAATGTATGTGTTAGAGAGGGAAGACAGACAGTGGCATAACTAAAGTATTTGGCACCCAGGGTGGCTACATCCTTTGGCACTCCTCCCAAAGGTTCACTCCTCCATCCTCCCACCAGTGATGTCCTGTTCCCCTCTCCCTCATGCAGGCTGTCGTTTTCACATACATACACCCCTTCTCACAGGCTCCCTCTCTCACACACAAACATGCACCCTCGCTCCCATACAAACACACACACATGCTCCTAGTCTTTAATTGCATACACATACATTGCACCTGCACTCCCATACACACATGCAGGATCCCACTCTCTTACTCATATATACACACCCATACCCTCACTCCCATACACATACACATACACATACGCTCTCTTACTCACACACACCCATACCCTCACTCCCATACACATACACATACGATCTCTTACTCACACACACACACACACACACACATCTTCCTCTCTCAATTACATGGGCTCTCATGTGGTCATTCTGGGCCTGTCTCTCTTCAATCTGGCCTCTCTTCCCTGCTTTATGCCGCGAGCGGGATGGGCTCCACTCGCAGCACATGGGGATGCCTCCTTGGTCTTCTGCCACAAGCCGAATGGGGTCTACTTGCGGCCGCCGGATATCGGTGCTGGCCGTGGGATGGAATCTCTTGATGGCAGCCCCTCCTGGCTATCCCCTGAGGCGGACCATCCCTTCGCGCCCCCCCCCCCCCCCCCGTTAGTAGGCCACTGAAGACAGAGTCTTGAAAGCAGTAATTAGATGGATTACAATTGCTTTAATAATAATAATGTTAGGTATTCAGTTTTATTTGTTTTAACATCCTAAAAATATTTGCAAAATAATCAACACGACAAATTTGCATTAACAGTTTCAGCACCAACATTTAACACTTTTCTCTTTGCTGATATAGATAACAATATAGACCTGAATAAGAAAAAAAACAAAACGGTTCTTTCAACTAGTTGGAGTTCTCATCAGATAAGTATGTTACTGCAAGAAACTTTACTTTCTCTAAATGTACTTGTTTTATTTCTAAACCTTTAAAGAATTTGAGTCTTTGTTTCAACCTTTTGGGGCCAATGCAATATTTATACGCAGAAAGCGGGTACTAAACAGTCAGCGCCCACTTTCCTAATGTGCCCCCAGGTGCCCCTCCTGGGGGCACCATGCAATATTTAAATTAGGGAGCGCCCCTAGCACCTCCTTGATAACGGGAGCCCGAGAGCGTCGGCCGTCCGCTGATTAGGAAAACCGACGCCAAATTTATCGGCGTTGGTTTCCCTAAGCACCGCACAAGCAGTGGTTCAGGAAATGGACACTTGTCAATTAGGCGCCCGTTTCCTGCACCTGACTGCTGGCACTTTTTAACTTTTTTTTTTTAGTTAGTTTATTAAAGATTTTTCCTCCTACTTAATACCGCAACGATACTAAGTAGAAGGCAGTTCAGAAAAGCAGTTTTTTCAGCTTTTCTGTACTAGTTTAAAGAGCGCTCAGCAATTAATTAGCTCCAGGCAGGTGTTAATTTCTGTTCAAAAATGTGCATCCTAGATGCACATCCTTTCTCTTGCATTGGGAGTGAATAGCTAATAGGCTCATTCACAAGCATTTGCATGTGATACGCGCTATTAGTTTCACTCCGCGTTAGATGCGCATTGTAGAGACGCCAATCCCCTTATTGCATAAGGGAATTAGTTAGCGTCTATACAACCCGAGCCCAACTGCGGGTTAAACAGTGCGCTCAGCTAAGTGCACTGTATTGCATTGACCCCTTTGTTTTCTAAGTCCTGTGTAATACGGCTGTTTCTTAGATAAACAGTAAGTATTAAACTGTTTGTTTGTGTCTCTGTTTCCCTTGACTTTCTTCCTTAAGTCTGCAAGTAACTGACTTTTCTCGGTTTGTGAATTCTGCACCAACGCTGCTTGGGTTTTCTCTCTGCTTTCTGGTGTTATTGCATCAGAACTAGTGGGTGCTGTTATCTCAGTCTCTCTCTCTTGTACACTGTTTCAGGCTGTGATAGTATCAGTTCTGATTCGGTGGTCTATCTGTTAGTTCTGTGGAGATCAATATTCAAAAGCCATTTAGAGGGATCTCTCAAAAAGTTATCTGACTAAATGGCACAACAGGCATATTCTGCCATTTATCTTGCTAAATTATAGCAGGATAAGTAGTTATCCAGCTATAATTTAGCTGGATAAAAAATCCTCCCTTCCAGGGAGGGGATTGAGGTACCAAACTAAATTAGCCAAATATCATATATATCTAGCTAAGTTAACCGGAAAACTTTACACTTAACCGGCTATATTCAAAAGAACATAGCTGGTTAAGTTAAGTTCAGTTAGGTTCTTTAAAAAAAAAACCCAAACAAAAAAACCCAACTTTCACAGGCCTACAGGCCTGCCTCCCTCTCACCCACTGGGCCGAACGTACTCCGCCCTCCCCAAAATGGCCCATTTCACTGCAAAAAAAAAAAAAAATTGGGGCCGGGAGTCCCCCCCTTCCTCACTCCTTCTCCTGCTTCCCCTTTTAATTTATGCGCATGTCTCGCTGTCTCCAGCGATCTGGGCCCAGTGCTTCCATCACAGTGGCAATAGGCTTCTGCCAATGCTAGGCGACTACGATGGAAGCAAATCACCGTAGCCTGGGAATGGCAGACGTGTAGTATTACTACCATGGAAGCACCGGGCCCAGATCGCTTTAGGAGGCGACCGTAATCTGGGAAAACAGCTACTACAAATAAAGGTACGGGGTGGGTTGAGGAGGGCGTAAAAAGGGAAGGTCTGGGGTGGGTTGGAAACAGTGAGATATTAGCATAAAATAAAAGGGGAAATGGGAGCAGGGGATGAAGGAAGGAAGGACTCCCGGCCTAAAGAATTTTTTTTTTTTAGCAGTGAAATGAGCCGTTTTGGGGAGGAACCCAACTTAACCAGCTATAATCCTTTCAATAGAGCCAGTTACGTGTAAAGTTATCCGGCTTTTGATTAGTCGGATAACTTTAATCGGGAATATTCAGTGGGGGGAGTGTTGTCTCCTGGCTTGCTTCTGGACCTATCTAAGCTTTAACTAAAATAATAGCATGTTCCTCCAATACTCTATCCCCACTTATCTTCCAAAGATGTACTAGACAGGAGTTCTGTAAATGTATGTCCAAGAAACTTTGCTAACTAATTTTTATAAAAACAAACAATAATTACATTTCCCTATTCTCACTAGAGCACAGAGGAAATTTGAGGATCAATGTGAGAGAAATAAGGAAACTCTCCCACACTTTACTTTCTATTTACAGATCTGGCACACACAGTCACTTGTCTTAACTGCTGCTGCAGATCACTTGGTGTTTGTAAATGTCCTTTCTGAATGCTCTGCTAGTACCAAAACTCTGTTGTCAGCTCTCTTATGCTGAATTTGCTGTCATGGAATTGTAAGCACAGTTGAAATTCTCTCTCTTTTCCTTACCAACTGTATTTTCTCCTTCTTGTTATCAAGGATTATTCTTATATTATATTAAGGATTATATTAAGAATTATTCTCACTTCCACACTAAATTAGACAGGTTTCAATATTAAGGAATCTAGCATCTAAACATATGACCCCTTTCACAGATAATTCTTCTCTTATTTATAATTTGTTTTTCTTCAGGGAAAATGTCAATTTAACCCTTACAACTGTACAGTATTTAAGCAAAAGAGATATCAAATTGTACTTCAGTTAGAATGAGAGCATAGTAATAAATCCATCACCTAACAAACTCTTTCTCTCTCAGTCTCTGTCTATCAAATGTGGACTTCAAATCCCATGTGTCCAACAACATTTTAACAAGTAACTGATTTTCCTGAACTTACTAGTTACTTTGAACTCCAATTTCAAAAACATACTTTTTGTTACATGCTCACAATTCACACAAAACTCTTCCATAGAATGATATGCCTGTCCTCTCTGTGCTCTGCTTCAGTGGTTTTCTGGCACTGTAGAGCAGTCTCTGAAGAGATAAGGTCTGACACCTTCTCCTCCCTCACTTGATCAAAGCCAGACTGACTGACTTCTCAACTGCCACCCTTCAATGAGATTAGTTCTCTAAGAATGACCTCAGCTTAAATAGTTCCCGGCACTTTAGAGCAAGTTTTAATGTACAGTTAGTCCATAAATGTCCCCCTTCTTTGTATTAATTTGTAAGCATAAACTTTTGGAAAATTTCTGAGTCTGATTATGCATCTGGATTTACTTGATCAGTGGGGAACTCAAATATGTTATTCCACCAACCTCCTCACAGCATGTGCACCCGAGAAGGTAGGGGCTAGCACATTTCCTTACACACTGGCAGAAATTTTGCACAGCTCTATCATTAGCAGTACTGCCTTTATAAAATGAAAGTAAAAATCTCAGCAGCTCTGCTTCTCCTCTTTAGCTCACTCCCTTCAGTCCTGATCACGAATAGCTGAATGGAGAGAGAGGAAAGAAACTCTTGTAGCTGCCTGCACATCAGCCAATTATCTCCTCTTTACATCTGAGTTATGATAGCCCCAACCAGAGGCTCCCCAGGTGTGTGTGTGTGTGTATATATATATATATATATATATATATACATACATACATACATACATACCTCTCCCTTCTATAATTTTTTACCTCTAGTTACATTTTTCAAAACATCAATAAGGCCATCTCTGGCGGTCTTAATCAATAATACAGGGCATGAGTCCGAAAGGCAGGAAACTGGTAATTTACCTAGTTCAAAATTGACAGAATGAAAGGCTAATAGCCTCTCTAAAAGATGAATCCTGAGATTTGTAAGCTAAACACATGGAGGCAGCTATCATATTTTCTCTCATCTACAGCAAGAGATTGCCTGATGATGAAAATTTTAGCAAGAAATATTGAGAAAATTGGGCCCATTTCACAGGTGACTCATTAATAGGTGAAATATTATTAGGATGTAAAAAATGTCTAGCAATCTGGAATAATTGCTTTGGTTTATTTAAAGCAAAGGTTAAAGCATTCATTTAGAAATCACATTTAGTGGAAATAATGCAATGCTTGTAAAACCTACAATTGTTGGTATGATCAATTTTCCTTACTTTTATATACGGCTATGTAATTTAGAAGCAGAATTTTGAAGGTCAATTGATCCAATTTTTTCCTCTTCTTGCTGAATTTGCTGTTTCTCTGTGAAGTATAAACTACTGTTTCCTGTCACCTGTGCATGGCAAATTTGCAGGAAACTATGAGACATGCCTGTGTATATCTCAAACAAGAAGTAGGGGAGAGGAAGAAAGAAAAGTAGATAGTGTAGAATGCAGATGTGAGTTGAACCATGAAATATCAAAAGGCCAGAAGACAAGTCCAAGTTAGGTCTTTCCAACTAATTAGCAAAAGGAACTCAACCAGACAGTGGAAAACGCAGTCTTTACAATACACTGAAGCGACCAAACTGTAATCTCAGAAAGAGATGATGAATTTATGATAAATTCATGGTATGGGAAGTCAGGGAGGGCCCCCTGAAACCCCCTTTTCAGATGAGAGTGGCATCGCCTATTATGTCATGGCAAGATCACTCGGATGTGGACTAAGAAAAACCCACAAGCATCGTTGCAGCATCAGAATCTCTGCAATTGGGGCTGCATTTGCTTCAGTAGCTAAACTGCAAGAAAGGAGGAGATTTGTGATGTTCCCTTCATTGAGACCAGAGTGTCCACAAGAGAGGGACCCTGCCGAACACCGGAACTTGTCCTGGGAGAGGTTTGAATAGCCATCTGAGACATCCCACCAAAGACATTCATGGTTTAACTTGGGTGAGAAATATTCCTATTGGGGGTTTTAGTTCACAGACGTATGCAAAGGAGAGATACAGTTTTGCTAAATAAAGGTTGGCTTATATTCTTAGGTTGTTCTACTGAGCTGTAACTGATAGCAAACATAATAAATGATGGCAGATAAAGTCCAAGATGGCCCATCTAGTCTGACCAGCAGTGATTTTATGTGCATCCAAGATAGATAAAATTCCCACATTGAACCCAACCTCTAATCCCATTTTGTCCCCTTTAGGGTTGCAAGTGCTGTACCCCATGCCTTCTGCAAAGCACAATGCAACCATATAGCATTGCTGCACTGGGCTGCAGTCAGAGGATTGCAGGAAAATACTGTCACTGTGTGGATGTCTCTCACAAAGACACACAAACTCTCTTGCTCTCAGACACAAAGACACAAGGAAGTGTGCATCTTTGTGTCAGAGACACACTCACACACATATACACACAGTCTCTTTTCTCTCCGAGACACATACACACTCTGCTGATGTGGTACTGCTCCTCAAGTGCTTGCAGGGTGATTGCCCCCCTCCCTGCCAGTCCCAGCGCTGCCACATCACTATGTAAAGTTCTTGTTTGCTACCAGCCCTTCCCCAGCCTGCAGTTGCCCCCTTCCCTTTCCCAGCATCCCCACTCTCCGGGAGACCTGTAGAGCTCAGCCCAGTCAACCTCACAGTAAATCTCACCGGGACTGCACATGCACTTCCTCCTGACTCACCCCCTTACTTTCTATGCCTGCAGCTTACCTAGACTTCACCTTTATCCCCACCCCATCAGCGTTTTCCCACTGACTGTGCCATACACAGCCTGCTGGCTCACCCGCTCTCCCGCGACTTTTACTGTATCGGCATAAAAACTGATTCTGAGTTGAAGGAAAAGGGCAGGTGTTCTTAAGGTATCACAAACAATTCCTTTTAATTTTTTCAGACTGAACAAAATCTCTGATGATTAAGGATGATTAAGGTCCCTTTAAACAGTGACAGTCCCAAACCATCACGTTTCCCAAAGGTGGAGATCTTCTTTGGCACAGGGACTTTCATGTGTTGAACTCAGTTGGCTCCTTACCATCACCATGAAGTTGGCTAAAATTGGGGGACAGCTATGAGACATTTTAGGCCTGATAGGATTCTTTATTCCATTCACTGGATTTTTGAGCCCGCTCACTCCACAGTTTATGCAGGAGGATGTGATTAGAGGTCTTACCAAGAGATGGAAATGTGATCACATTACATCCAGTAGCTTCCTGTTCTGTGGAGGCCAGGATGTTACCCTATGAAACCAACACTTTTACCTGCTCAGGGTGTTAGAAACATTTTCTGATTTGTTCAGTTATATTATTTTTTTTATAGTTTTACTTCTTTTTCTTTTGATCAATCACTTTTCCGCCTGCTCCTTTGGGCTTCTGTTGTAGATAACTGCATATCAGTAGGACATCTGAACAAGACACCTGTTCAGATTTCCTAGTGTTATGTAGTGTCTGCAGTATCTCAAATATTTAGGAAGCACATTATCTTTTAGTTAATTATTGTGTTGGACTAATAAAAGCTATCACAGACTGCAAAGAATCTTCAGGACCAACTAGAACTTTATACTAAAAAATATCAAAGCAACTAAATTATATTAAAAGCCACCATTTTAAATTTGAATCACAGCAGATTTGATAAAATCTTACAATACTGCATAAAGTACTGAAGACTGGATGAAGCTGAGAATGTACATTTATTTTTCTCATTTTAAATATTCCAGAAAACATTAGCTTAAATTATAATGAAACATGGCAATAGTTAATAAACATAGGTTTACAATTTTTCTACAATGAATTGCTTTATAAATATTTTCTTACACCATGAGCAAGTGGGTCTAGGGGGACATTGTAATGATTTTGTTCATTTTTACTGAAAACTTAATTATCTATAAAATACTGTATCTGCCAGCCTTGCTGCTTTAATAAAGCATTTTTTTTTTGGCATGCTGTCTTCTTACAGAACTGGTCTGTGTTTTCTTATTACATTATTGAAGATCGCTTTGTTCTTGTCATCACTGTCCCTGTTGTATATTTAAACACATCACTTGTACCTTCTGTCTCCTGGGACTTTGCTGAATACAAGGCTTTTGTCTTAAATCTGAGCTTCATGGTCAACAAATAACAAGTCATTGACTTATTTGTCATGGCACAGAAACCACCTGCTGTCTTGAGCTGTTTCTATTTTACTTTACCTACTTGATGGCAATCAATTGTTTATAAGGTAAAAATCTAACTTTGCAACTATTTTACTCATGAAGGGTCAGATTGGAAAAAACACCCCCATACAATTCAAATTTTGTAAGATGGCATATATTTCAAGCAAAAAAAAAAAAAAGATCAGATAAAGCCAATGAGAGAGATTTGACCTTTTGGCATATACAGTAAGTCCTTCCTGTGTAGAAGATATACACACCAATTAACAAGAAAGGGTTTCAATTCAAACTGTAGTGTTTATTTATTTACTCTATGGGCCAGATGTCTTAAGCATTTTTCCTATCAACCTGTGTGGCAGGGTCCATAAATTGTGCCCCTATTCTTCCAAAAGCTAGAAAAATATTTTAAGCTAGACCCCTTGTATTTATGTGATGAATACTAGTGTTATGATTAAAGCTGGGGAGGGGAGGCAGGTGGAAATACACATAGTGTAACTCTCTCAAATGGACATTTCTATTCTGACCAGTCATATAAGCCTCTCAGAATGCATGGAAAATGGACTTTAAAGAATAATGGACATTTAAAACTCAAAAAGAATTAAGTTTCTGCAGAGTAGTTTGGATGTTCAGTGACATGTAAACACATGTTCTCTGGACATTGGCACTAATGAGAACTCTATCTGAAATGAGCCCGGAGTTTCAGCATTGCCAAATATTGATCGGCTGATAAAGTTGCAGAACTGTGTTCCAACAGAAGCATTATATACGTGTAAGCATTGTGAACCCTTGTGGCTGTGGCGAACCTTGTGGGCACTCACCAACAGCTGGTGGAGGCTGGATGGCAAGAGACTGGTCTAGGGCTTCACCTATACCAGCCTCTTCCCTGTAGGTCAAGCCCTTAGGTTCCAGGGGCCGGTGTGACTTAGGCAGTGGTCTCCAGAGGGATGGCCTAAACGAAGGTCCACGGCCAGGAAAGGGCCAGAGCCAGGCAGCAATCAGGATAGTCGGAGTCCAGGCAATTGTTCAGAGGCATGCGGTGATCGAGGCATAGTCAATATTCAAGCGAGGGGTCCAATCCAGGTGGTCAGTCCGAAGGACGAGACCAGAAAGACTGACACACAGGATGGACAGGAAGGCGAGAGGAACTGCATATGATGAGGTAGGGCAGGCTGGAGAGATGAGACAAAGCTGGGCTGGACGAGGCAAGAAAGAACAGCAATATAGGAACTAGGAACACAGGAAGCAGCAACACACACTACACACAAAATGCAGGAGACTCGTTGCTGAGGCAAGGAAAAGATGAGTGAGGGGTGTTTTTATAGGGCTGAAGTTGATGATGTCATCCATGGGCACCGCAGTCTTTTCCCGTCTTGGGCCTTCAAGTACTGTGCCGTTGGGCGTGCACGTGCCTAAGCAGGGGGCTGGAGATAGTGGTTTCAGCAGTGCCCTGCTGTGCGAGGGAAGGCCGGCAGCATCTGCTGTGAAGAAGGGACCCAGGTGCTGGTGGCTTCAGGGTGAGTGCGGCAGCTTGCTGGGATGTGTTGCAACCGTCCCTTCCTGACGGCTTCACTCCGCCTACCTTTCTTTCCTTGCACCTCCTCTTGCTGTTGATGGACGCCTGGCTGCCGCGGCATCTGCCTGCCGTCCTCTCCGGCGTCCCCAGACCGGCTTGGGCGCTGCCTCACGCCATCCTCAGTCTGTACCTTAGGGCGCTCGCGCCGCGCGGCCCTCTCTCTCTTATTTCCTACTTGGCGCAAACCTCAGGGGCGTCCCCCTGTGATGACATCACGCTGCCTGGATATTTAAAGCCTACTTTGTTTGCTAGCCTTTGAGTAAGGGAATTCCTTACGGATGGGATTCGCTCTCCGTACCCAGCTACTCTGCCTCCAATCTACTATTGGACTCTTAACGCTAACGGGGTACCCGCTCCTCCGGGGCCTCACTTGCTTTTCAGGTCGCTATCAGGAAACCAGTACTCTCTCCTCGAGGGCCCATGTTCCCTGACTCGCTGCCTGCTCCTACCTTCTCTTCTGCCTGGAAGAATTCACTATCTTCGACACCAGTGAGTACTACTATCTTCACCTCAGAGCTGCTCCCTGGAACCAGGTACTCGTTCCTCTAGGGCCTTCCTCCGTTCCAGCCCTAGTGCCATCTCCTACGTGGAACCTCTGTGTGAGTACATTACCTTCAAGCCTCTCTGCTCTCAGGGATCAGGTACTCGCTCCTCGAGGGCCTGCTCTTCCTATCCTGGGGTTTTCCATACTGAGCTTTGTGCATATTCCACTGTACTCATTATTCTCAGTTCTTTCCACTACAGCACTGCTACCGGAGGAGTCGCTGTTCCAGCGCCTGAGGGATACTAGCCCAGCCGGGCTACTTCAACTACTCACCACTGCTACCTCTGGTGGCTACACTACATTGTTTAATAAAAGATCAATTTCTGTGTTTGTGTGTCCTCAGCTGAGCCTGAACTATGGCCCCTCACGGGACTGCCCCCCCCCCCTCCCGTGGGCATGTTCAGCTGCCACAGTGTCCAAGGGTCCACCCAAACTTCACTAATTATAACAGGATGTTCTTGCAAGCCACTAAATGTAACAGAACAAATCTAATATGTGGGAGCATTCAATCAGGAAAAATCTCATATTAAGAGTCCTTTTACCACCCCTCTACAACATGAGAAGGGGTAAGTAGCATGGGATGTGAGTACCACCATGTTCGTGGTAGTCTGACCTAAATGACCTCAATTGCCTGATATTTTAAGGGGGTGGACAAAATCAAACAGATCCAACCAATGAACTGAAAGGTTTATGCAATCTTGTTGCGTCTGAGGTACTCCATAAGAAACTGGGGCTGAGACCAGAACTTTGGGGAGCATATAACCACACAACCAGCCCCAACGCATATGAGCCCAGAAGGAGACTAGACCATACACTAGCAGGGGGGCATTCAGAGGCATTATGGCCTCCCGGCCATGTTACAAGACACTTCACTTCGAGAGTGGCAAGAAGGAACCTGGGCAGTTAGAAAGGCACTAGTTTTGCATATAATATGGGGAATTGAATTGAAAATAGGTATATTTACCTATGTGAATCAGCAATATAATACTTATACTATCCTAGAGTCTTTGAATTTGAATTTGTGCCAGAGTATGCAAAGTGCCAGAGTGAGTATGCACTACACAGTTCATAGGTACACATTGCCCGCTCTCCTGTTTTCCAACTGGGCTTTAACCACAAGGGTAAATGATCTATACATTGATCACACAATAGGATAAATGCCCAACACTTTCCATCATAAAATATCCCATAACGCTACCAGTGGGAAGAGTCAGATAGACCCAATAGGTTGGTTTTTTTATTTGGAAGGAACAGTGTGTTCTTGGAGAGCTAATGCTGTGATTTTTTAGGGTGTATGAAGCAAGGGAGAGACCTGCTGTGCTAAATCAGTTCTCCTTGGAGATGTGCTCTGAGAATGCAGTATTTGTAATAGATCCAGAAAAGAGCTATAACCAGTTATCTGGCAATGGAAACTATGCTTTCCTTAAAACCAAAGGTCCCCAAACTTTTTACGAGATGGGCCACATAGAACATTTCAAACCATTGTGGGGATGAACAGAGTTCAATGAGTGAGGAGGGAATCTCAGCATTTGAAGATTGGGAGAGAGGAGCGAGGCAGGGCCCTCTGAGTGGCTTGAAATGCTGGGGCAGATGGCAGATACTGGGGAAGGAAAAGGTAGATAGCAGAGGCAGGGTTCCCAAGATTGTGGCAGACAAAGTGACAGTAATATAGCCCCTGTTTCTTCCGCAATTTCCCATCATCTATCTATGCCTCTCCCCTTCTCTTCCCCTCTATCTGTCCAGCCTTTCCCCTTCTTTCTTTCTCCTCATCTCTCCTCTCCTTCCAGTCTCTTCCCATCTCTTCCCCTCTGTCCTATCAGCCTCTCCCCTTCTTTCTTGCTCTCATTCCAACCTCTACCCATCTCCCTTTCTCTATTCCCCTCTCTTTCCAACCTTTTCCCTTCTCTTAGGCCTGGATTTGTCAATAGGCACACTAGGCCTGTGCCTAGGGCAACAGAAGTCTGCGGGGCAACAGGCTGGCTAAAGATTTGTTGCAACCGTCGCTGCCTGACGTCTCCACTCCGCTCTCCTTACCTCTTTGGAGACTCCTCCTGCAGTTGACGGACGTTTGGCTGCCGCGGTGTCTTCCTGCCGTCCTCTCCGGCGTCCCCTGACCGGCTTGGGCGCTGCCTCCTGCCATGCTGTTCAGCTGCCTAAAGGTGTGTGTGCCACACAGCCCTGCTTCAAGTACCTTCAGTGGCGTGAACCTCAAGGGCATCCCCCTGTGATGACATCATGCATCCAGGATACAAAAAACCTACGCGATTGCTAGCTAATTGAGTTAGCAAGGTTGAAAATCCTTCGGATGGGATTCGCTCTCCGAACCTAGCTACTCTGCCTCCACTTGGACTACTCTATTGGGATACCCACTCCTCGGTGGCCTCTCTCTCTTTTCTCTTTCAGGTCGCTGTCTGGAACCGGTACTCGCTCCTCGAGGGCCGATGTTCCTGGACTCGCTACCTGGACTTCACTTCTGCCTGGAAGACACTACTGCCTATACCATCTATGAGTTACCATCTATCTCTCTCAGAGCTGTTCCCTGGAACGAGGTACTCGCTCCTCGAGGGCCTGCCTTTACTTCAGCTCCTGTTCTCCATACTGAGAGACTGCTGCGTGAGTACATTACCAACGAGGTTCTAATCCTGAACTCTACATTCACTGCTGCTTCTCACGATATTAGTTTCTCTCCACTGCAGCACAGCCATTGTGGGATCGCTGTTCCAGAGCCTGAGGGACTACAAGCCCAGCCGGGCTATATTCCAGCTCACTACCGCCACCTCTGGTGGCTCACCATCACTGTCTAATAAAAGATCAAAACTGTGTGTGTGTCCTAAGCTGAGCCTGACCTGTGTCCCCTCACGGACCTACCCCGTGGGCCTGGTCATCTGCCACAGAGTCCAGGGGTCCACCCAAAATCTTTACAAACAATAACAAGATTTGCTGCTTTTCAACTGTGCTGAATCTCATTCAGCAGAGAACAGGCCTCTCCTCATCCAGTTCCTCCCCGTCTGGCAGCATGCAGGGAATAGGACAGCCTGCAGCAGACAAAGCAAAATGGGATCATTTTGAGGAGATTAACAGAAGCTGAGCAGAGATCATTGGAGGGTAGAGGCTGGGGAATGAGAGGGGAGATCAGCTGGGGAGCATATGTCTGTATATGAGAGAGAGAGGGGAACAAAGGCGACAGTCACTCTCTACCCCTTTCTACTCCCTCCTCACCATCCGATTCCTAATCTTCCTTCTCTCTCAACCCCCTCTATCCCTAGTCCTCTTTCCTTCTCACACTTGTCCCCTTTTCTCCTCACTCCATTCCTGCTCTTCTTCCCTTCCTGTCTCCATCTCTGTCTCCTCCTTGTACAGATACTTGAGATCACTTATCTTCAACCAATAAAAATAAAATATTATAATGTAAAGCTCTTTATTTTTATTATGTAATATAAAAGATGAAAATGTTTGCCAATTTGCTTCAGAATTTTAAAAATTTTTTTGCCATAGGATTCATCCCCGAATTGCCACAAGAAACTAGACAATTGGGCCTTAGACCACCTGCTCCCTTGCTGTCAAACCTTGGGGGGTGGGGGGGCCACAGGGCCAAAAGTGCCTAGGGGTGCTAAAATTCTAAATCTGTCACTGCCTTCTCTCCTGACCACCTCTTCCCTTATCTCCCCTTCCATTCTCTCTTCATTTCTTCCCCTCTCTCCTTCCAGCATCTTAGCTTTTTTCTGCCCCTTTCTCCTCATGTCCCTCTAAGCCCCTAGCACAGACGTTGCAGCAGCCGGCTAGCCCAGCAGGAAAGACTAAGGAGGGTCAGCAGCCTGGGCCTCTCTCCCCTTGCTGCCACTGATGCTCTGGCTGAGCCTTTTTCCTCATCCTGATGGTGGAGAAAAGGTTGCTCTGTGGGTTACCCTGAGGTAGGAGTCTCCTCTCCCTTGCTCTTACCAAGCAGGAGGAGGAGATTGTCCTGGCACTGCTGGGAAACTAGGAGAGGGGGGGGGGAGGAGAGCCAGATGACCCTCTCTGTGTCACTGCCAGCGCTCAAGCTCATGCCTCTCTCCTGCTGCTGCTATTCAAGGTTTTGGTCCCTCTCCTAGTGCTTTGGTCTGGGCACTTGTCCTTCTACTGACACTGCTTCATGTTCTGTCTTCTCTTCTGCCACTGTCACTTGGGCTACATCACCTCTTGAGCTCAGTCCTTTTTCCTGCCACCTGATGGAAACCTGTTCAGTGCTGCCTGCCATTCCTCATGCATGTAAGAGTCAATGCATTTATTTTCAAAATATTATTCTGCACTCTTACCAAAACATAATAACTTTAAAACATATCATATGAAAACAAATTAAAACATAAAACATAATACTTGATTTAAAAGCTTCTCTAGACAGATGAGTTTTTAACACTTTCCTAAAACTCTTATAACCACTCACTAAGCGCGTGTCTGAAGGAATGTTATTCCATATAGTGTTGGCACAATTTGGGAGAAGGCTCTATTAGAGGTTTACTGCAGCCATGCATCTTTAATACTAGGAACAGTCAATAGCTGTTGCGATAAAGAGCGCAAAGGCCGTTGAGGCAAAATAGGCTCAACAATTGTTTTAAATAAGCAGGTCATTCTCACTAAATAACATGATGAACTAATGACAAAATATTGAACTTGACTCAGAACTCTATTGGGAGCCAATATAATTCTTGTAATACAGGCGAAATATGAGAAGATAAAGAGCAGCATGAAACCACCCACATGAGGATATGCAATGCCCTTAAATAGCACTTAGGAAGTCCTATATATAGGGCAATGCAGTAATCCAAGCAAGATAATACAAATGCCTGCATCACTGTCCTAAAGTAATTTCTATCTAGAATAAATCGCAATTGCTGCAGCTTTCTTAGCCTAAAAAAAGCCTCTGAACAATAGCCTGTAGTGGCTGATAGTAAAACCAGTATTTAACAGAACTCCTAGATCTCATGCGACTTCTACTGCTGAAACATTTATTCTCCAATCTGACAAGAAATTGAAGAGGTTAAATCATTCATATAAACTGGTAAAAATCTCAGTTTTCCTGACATTCACCAGTAAACCATCCTGTTTCAGCCATAAAATAATTTAACTCGAACTATGATTAACCTGTTAAATACTCTGTAAGCTAGCAGTCACTGGAAACAATAATTGCAAGTCATCTGCATATAAATGAAAAACCACATATATCCTAACAGATTACAAAGAGGAAGTAAAAAAATTCTGTAATAAACAATGTGGCAGATAAACAAGATCATTGCGGGACACCACGTTGTAGTAGTGGCCAAACCCTAAAACAAGACACTCAATTTCTTATAGCCTTACACTTAATAACTTTCAAAGGAGCGACCACTTCTATAACCCTGGTTAATGATTCCTGAAAAGACTGAGCTGGCAAACTAGCCAACATTGTTACCAACTGTTTCTTAAAATTCTCCCACTCTGATATAAATTTATTCATATCTATTTCTCCCCATAAGTAATGCATGAAATCAGATTTACTCAACACTGTCTGTGGAACAACAAGTGTAAAACAAAATGAAATCAAGAAATGATCAGACCACAAAACCTCTTTGAGACACAGTTTAGAGATATCAATTAACAAAAAGGAAAGAAGCAATAACATATCTAACGTGTGGCTGGCTCGGTGAGTAGGGCCATTAATCACCTTGGTTAAGCTGACCCCAGAAATCATGGAAAGAAACTATTGGGGAAAAGTATTCACATGAATAACCTGTATCTTAAAGTCCCCAGTTAATAATAATGGCTGATACTGCAACTAGGGTTGCCAACTGGCTCCAGATTTTCAGGACAGGTTGGTCCAGTCCTGGTTTTACCCCATTGCATGCTGGGACTTATTCTGATTTCCCTATGTATTCCCTAAGAAAGACCAGACTATAAGTATCTGCATGCAGGGGAGTAAAATCAGGACTGGATTTTCTGGAGCCAGTTGGCACCCTAACTGCAATAATAGGGAGGGAAAAAAAATCTAATATATCAAGGGAATCTTTAATTTTACCTGGAGGTCAATAAATTAGTCCAAAGCCTAATTTGCATATGTAACCACTAAACTTTCATTTCCCCCAACTAACTTATGTTGCGATTACTCCTGGCAAGTGTTATGACCGTCGGTCGCAGATGGCTGCGACTGCTATTACTGTTACGCACCCCGTCCGCGGCCGTCCCACGCATGGGCCTGCTCACCTTCATGGTTCCAAAGCGGGTCCTTGGACGACCTCCCTCGCGGTAGTTGCCAGCCCTGCCAGGCCCCGGTGTCCTGTGGCGACGGTTGCCGGACCTTCCACTGCACGTCAGACCTCAAGCCAAGGCTTGGCGTCCTCTGCCATGTTAGCCACGCCCCTACGTGCGCACAAACTGCCTGGACTCATGTAGGGCCAAAGGCGGGTCTTAGCTCCGCGGCGCGCCCTGATTGATCCCTCGATATCAGGAAGTTCCTGTCTATGCTTCCTTGCCTTGGTAATCAGGTCGGTTTGTTCTAAGATTGTCTCTAAGTCTATTTCTACTCTTGCCTGTTCCTAGTCTCGTTCCAGGATCCTTCTGTTCCAGTTCTGTTCCTGACTTCTTCCTGCATCCTAGTTCCTGCGTCCTGCTTGTTCCTATTTTCGTCTGTCTGTCTACCCAGGTAGTATCCTCGGACTGTCTTACTGGTACAGACCTCAGCTTGTTCCTGACCTGCCTGCCTGCCGCCTGCCTCAAAGACCTCAGCTTGTTGCTGACCTACCTGCCTGCCGCCTGCCTCAAGACCTCAGCCTGCCTTTGACCTCATCTGACCTCCGGTACCTGACCCCTGCTTTACTGACCATTCCTTGGACTGATCTCTGGATCTTGACCTTTGCCTGCCTGACCTTGTCTCCAGATTCTGACTCTGTTCCTCGCCTTGTCATCACCAACTCTGTTCTGGTTCTCCTTGTTCCAACCAGCCTCCAACTTCGAACCTGATTGCACTCACCCTGTGTCCGTGGGCATGCTGGACTTCCATTCTCTCAGGAGACCCTGCGAGGCCCACCTAAGTCCAAGCGGCCCGGGTCCCTACGGGCTCCTCCCAGGGGGACCTTGGACTTCCAGTGGTGAAGCTCTTCACAGCCTCTGTCTCCTCCAGTGCTCCGCCCCCTGGGGACAGTTACCTCCTGTTCCCTTTCAGGAGGCGTCCCTTCACTGTCCCAGGACAAGGATCCACCCCCGAGCGCAACAACAGATACTACAGAACACATGTGTAACTCTCCTCTCAACAAGAAGACCACTGCCAGAGACTGTCACTTAGTGCAGAGTCTGGGAGATGCGAGGATTTGCGCTGTGGGCAGCAGGATTCACCTGTGAGGCCCAGGTGATCACCAAGACAAATTTAAAAACCTGTCCATACCACGTGTTGTGTTCCAGTCTAAATAAACTTTACTTAAAATCCACACATATTTCAAAATGACGGATGAATGTAGCAAAATAGTCCAGGAAAAAAAACACAAAACAGAAAAAAAAGTCCAAAATTCACCATCTTCAGTCTTTTCAGGTTACTTGAGTGTAGGGTACCATGTGGGTCTTTCCCCTTACATCCCAAAAAGCCTTTATTTTTCCTTAAGGCCCAGATGAAAATCCTTTTTATTCCCTATTGGCCACAAGTGGCTGCAGACAGTCCCAGAACAATCCTTTCTTTTAGGGAAGAATCTCCCAAAGCTGCCAGTGAGCACTTGCAAGAGAAGAGCCCCTCTCCTTATGGAATTTCAGACTCCAAGGCTGAACACAATCCCTTTGGTTTCTTCTCCCCAGCTTCTGGCACTATAAACGTTCTCAAAACTCCAAAGCACTATTCAGACTCCTCCTCAATGGCTTCACTCACCCATTTACGGGGATGAACCCTCCTATCACTTATCCCAAACGTTATCACCTCCTGAACCTCACTTGGCAAGAAGATGCCTGAAGTTAAAACCTCCTGAACCATAGCTGGCTTTACACATGGCTGTGGCTTGAGCCATGGGCTGCCCCACCATTGCTCTTTTTAAAAACATTTTTTTCATGAATTTTTCTATTTAGATAATATGATTACTTTATAGTTAATAAATCTTAGCGTTGGTACAATTAAAACATTTGTACCTATTATCCTGGATCTACAAACAAAGTCTAATGATTTGTGATTCATTGTATTTGATCCAGGATTATGATGTAAGTCATGGCTTGAAAATAATATTCATAAATCTTACTTGAGAGAAAAGCTCTTCAACAAAAGCAAAATTAATTGAAGTCTTTTGGATTTAATAAAATAAATCTATGTGGCGTGGTAAGTCCAGAGCCGTAGCTAGCCTATGGCCAGTGTGTCACCATTCACTAGGAGGCACCACAGCTCTCTCCCAATTAGGGTGGCCAACTTTCAAATGTGAAAATTCCAAACACTTGGACACACAGAGTAAAATGTTCACCTTTGTATTTCCACATGACTATTTATTTTGAACTTTTATTGCTAGAAAGCTGTGCACAAATCAAGGTGCAACCATATGATCCCAAATATAAAAATACCAATAATATTCTATTAGAACAGTCAGGAAAACTACAATTATGTAACAACTGCCACCTCCACCATTAGGAAAACCTGCATTTGAAGTGAAAAAGAACCACAAATACTTACAAACCTTCTAATAACTTGTGAAATCTATTTTACCCCATTACTGTTGCTTATGCCCTGAGCCAGTGCTGATAGGGGATGAAGCCCAAATTTGTCCATCCAGTCTGCCCAGTTGAAATTTTTCTGCTTTGGGTAGATGAGCACACATATTCCCACATACAACCTAACACCAATTTCTTCCCACTATCTTGTGCTTTTTTATCTAATATTACACCCCTTTACCTACCACTGCCATCACAGGGCCAGAGCAAGGGTATTTGTTGCCTTAGGCAAAGTTTACTGCCTTGCAAAACTCACTCCTGTTGCGCTTGGAGGTGGACCCTTGTCCTGGAGGAGTGGAGAATGACTCCCTGGTAGGGACCAGGAAGCACCTGCCCCAGGGGATGGAGCACAGGAGGAGACAGAGGCTAGGATGGGCTTCACCACTGGAAGCCCACAGTCCCCCCGGGTGGAGCCCGTAGGGACCTGGGCTGCTTGGACTTAGGTGGGCCTCGCAGGGTCTCCCGGAGAGGTAGTAGAGAGGCATGCCCACGAGCAGCAAGGGAGCGCGGTCGGTCACTAGGCTGTAGGTCTGGAGAAGCAAGGAAGGCCAGTATAGCATAGGCGATGACAAGGCAAGGGACAAGAATCAGGAGACATCAGGGGCGGATTGGCCTATCGGGGGATCGGGCTTCCCCCGGTGGGCCAGTCTAGCTGGCCACGTGGTCTCGACTCCGCAGTGGTGACACGTGGCTGTTAATGGTCTCTTGCAGCCTGCAGGGGCTGAAGAAAAGATCGAGGCCGGCGGGGCCGAAGAAATGAAGATCGGGCCCGAAGAAATGAAGATGGGGCTGAAGAAAAGAAAATCGGCGCAGCCAGTCGGCGGGGGCCGAAGAAATGAAGATGGAGGCCGTTGGGGGCTGAAGAAAAAAAGATGGAGGCCGGCGGGGCCGAAGAAAAGAAGATGGGAGCCGCGCAGCCAGCCGCCGCCGGAGACCAGGCCAGCGGGGGCAGAAGAAATGATGATGGAGGCCGGTGCAGACGAAGAAAAGAAGATGGGCGCCGCGCAGCCAGCCGCCACTGGAGACCAGGCCGGCAGGGGGAAGAAATGAAGATGGAGGCTGGTGGGGCCGAAGAAAAGAAGATGGGTGCCGCGCAGCCAGCTACCGCCGGAGACCAGGCCGGCGGGGGCCGAAGAAATGAAGATGGAGGCCGGCGCGGCCGAAGAAAAGAAAATGGGTGCTGCGCAGCCAGCCGCCGCTGGAGACCAGCCCGACAGGGGCCAAAGAAATGAAGATGGAGGCCAGCGCGGACGAAGAAAAGAAGATGGGTGCAGCCAGCCGCCGCCGGAGACCAGGCCGTTGGGGGCCAAAGAAATGAAGATGGAGGCTGGCGGGGCCGAAGAAAAGAAGACTGGCACTGCTAACCGCCGCTGGAGACGAGCTGTTCAGCTGGGGGCCTTTGTGTGTATATGTATTTGAGATCGGAAGGATGCTTCTGTGTGTGTGTATGTGAGAAAGAAATGGTGCTTTTGTGTGTGTATATGTGAGAAAAGAATGGTGCTTCTGTGTGTGTGTGGGTGTGTGAGAGAGAGAAAGCAATGGTGCTTCTATGTGTGTGTATGTGGTGTGTATGTGAAAAAGGAATGGTGCTTCTCTGTGTGTGTATGTGGTGTGTATGTGAGAAAGGAATGGTGCTTCTGTGTGTGACAGGGAAGGTGCTTGTGTGTGTCAATGTGTGTGTGTGTGCGAGAGAGAGATGGAGTATGTTTTTGGCTGGCTTGTGGCTGTGAGAGAGAGGGCATGTGTGTGATTGAGCCTGTTTGTAAGTCAGATAGAACATGTGTGTGATTGAGAGCTTGTGTGTAAGTGAAATAGAGAGAGCGTGTGTGTGATTGAAATCCTATGTGTAAGTAAGAGAGCGCGAGAGCATTGTGTGATTGAGAGAGACTGGCCAGAGTGGTGACGTGTATGTGTGAGAAAGACTGATCAGGGAGATGACTGGTATGTGTGTGCTTGTGTGTGTGTGTGAGAGAGAGAGAGACTGGTTGGGGAGATGATTGGTGTGTGAGAGACAGAAACTGGTCCTGAGGGTGTGACTGGTGTGTGTGTGTGCGTGAGAGAGAGAGAGAAGAGACTGGTTGTGGTCTCTAAGGAAGAGGACCGTGAGGACGGCTTCAGCAGCTACTGCTGCTTCTGGTGTGGCCTGCAAGGGAAAGGAGTAGGAGAACTGCTGGAGAGAGTAAGTAAAGGTGGCTTTTTAAGTTCATTTTTCTTGATTGACTACCATTTTAATTATTGGGTAGTATGTGATGTGTTTGCTGTTTGAAATATTTTATTGGTGTTTGGTAAAGGTTTCAAAATTTGCATGAGACTTTAATTATTGGATATTCTATTCATCAGCTGTTTTGAAATTATTTTATTAGTATGAATTTATAATTATGATTCATGATTTATATATCTTGATTTTATTGATTGTTTCATTTTTGTTTTTCCATTGTTGCACTGTATAGAGTCTGGCGTAATGCGTTTTACAGTTCAGTTTTTGTCTACACATTTCTATTTATGCTTTATGTGGCTTTATTCTGTATTTGGTGAGAGTTTGTGTTCTGCATGCAAAGACTGAGATGAAGCATTCTTTTAACATGTGGTTTCTCTGTAGGGATCTGTTGTAGCTTGGCCCGTTCTGTTTTCCTGATAGGAGGTGTATTGATATTTTAGATTCTGGTGTAATATTTGTGGTATTCTTTTTCACAGGTAGGGGTGTTATTCGTTGAGTGTTGGCAGATAGTACTGTTGATACGGGAGGACCATACCAAAATATATCACAATAGGTATGATGCCATATGAATTCCAAGATGCAAAATTTTCTTGTTGGCATCACAACAGTGAATGAAATTATCACAACAACGTGTATATTAATTTTACCTCAGAATGTCACTTGTTCTGACTCTGGGATTAAGCCCATCAATTCAAGCTGCTGGTGACTGTGGAACAGTGTATTGTTATACTGCCACCTGCTCTTCTACTGAAAATAGTAAATGTTCTCAAACTAATAGGTTTCTTGTTGAATGAAAGTACTTACTGAAATATTTTATAAATGATATATGTGGGTGCGGCCCATGGATTTTATAACATGTGTGTGCCGGGTTGCTTTTTTTTTATGTTTTAAGGGGTGTGTGCATATATATGTAAATTGTATATGTAAATTATATTGTATGTGTAATTGGGTACCCATGGTACCCTTGCTACTCGTGGCCACTATTTTCCCACAATCTGCCCCGGGGAAACATGGTCAATGGTAGCCGGGGTCAGAGTCCAAGGATCAGTCCAAGGAGTAGTCAACGAAGCAGGGGTCAGGTTCCAGAAGTCAGACGAGGTCACAAGGCAGGCAGAGGTCAGGATCCAAGCAGCGAACAGAATAGTCAAGGAGCAGGCCGAGGTCAGTACCTGAGAGACAGTCCGAGGGTACTACCTGGGGAGACAGGACAGACAGACGTTGGAACAGAAGGACGCTGGAACAGTAGGAAGCTGGAACTGTGGAACAAGACTGGAACAAGACTGTGAACGCGGAGGCAAACTAGTACACTTACAGTGCCAACCCGATTGCCAAGGCAAGGAAGTGCAGGCAGGAACTTCCTTATTTTGTATGTTCAATCAGGGTGCGCTGCGGAGCTAGGACCCGCCCCTGGTCCTACAAGAGGCCGGGCGGTCTGCCACTGAAGACGCTGAACTCCGGTGTGAGGCCTGGTGTGCAGTGAAAGGCCCGGCGACCGCTGCCGCGGGACACCGATGCCTGGAGGAGCTCACGGCTGCTGCTGGGGATGCCGACCCGTGACCTGAAGAGGAGCTAGCGAGGTGAGCAGGCCCCTGTGCGGGCCGGGCACAGACGGGGTGTGCAACAACTCCCTCTCACCCAAGTAAAAATTATGCGGTTATAACTGATTTTATATACTAAAGGACATTCAAATTACAGTCTTCTGAGGTACAAATATGACTTACAAAATGTATATTATATTTACATGTACTGCTATGTTGCCAAACAGAAAACCCTGCAAAAAAGACACTTGGAATCCATATGGTATTAAGCCTATTATAATGTGTATTGGGTGTGGGCTTGGCCACTAGAGAGCAATGAGTAAACTGAATTACAATTACACTCTAGTAAACCTCCCAAAACAAAATAGCACTAACTGCCGGCACTCAAAAAGTAAAAACCCTATTTAAGAAAAGACAATACTGCAAATATTACAGCAGGCTCTAAAACAGTAAATCACCTCCTTTTAGGAAACAGAACAAAGCAGGCTGCTATAGAACCCTACACAGAAACTATACACTAGCTGAATAACTGACTTTGGTCACACATGTAGAACAGACAGATCCTCACCAAATACAGAATACAGAGACCATAAAGTATAAATAGAAACACAGAGGTGGAAATCACAAACCAGACTTTATAAAATGAAAGAATGGAAAAACGGAAACATCCCCATTCCTCACAAAACAAACAATAAGGCCAAGAAATATAAAACATTTAAGAGTAAAATTATAATTCAATATGGTTCATAAATATTTCAAAAGAGCTGATGAAAAGAATAAAATCCGATAATTAATAACTCCCATTAAAATTTTTACAGATTTCCTAATCATCAATAAAATATGTCAAAACAGCAGACATACCAAATAAAGTCTAAAAATTCAAACATAGAGGTAAAATATATTCCAGGACTCCATGCCAGGGAACTTTTGATTTCCAGTCATCTTAGATTGTCATGGATTAATGGGGAAGAGGGAGGGGGGCACACTTTATCTTCTGTCTCTCATACATACACACACACACACACTTGCATATTCAAACTCATACTGTTTCTCAAGCATACATGTTCATTCTCACAAACACATACAGTCATTCTCATGCCTCTCATTCACTCTTCCCAGACTCACATGCACACTCACTCAGTTTATCCTCCTCTTCCTGTATCGCTCCATGGTGAGACCGCACCTTGAATACTGTGTACAATTCTGGTCGCCGCATCTCAAAAAAGATATAATTGCGATGGAGAAGGTACAGAGAAGGGCTACCAAAATGATAAGGGGAATGGAACAACTCCCCTATGAGGAAAGACTAAAGAGGTTAGGACTTTTCAGCTTGGAGAAGAGACGACTGAGGGGGGATATGATAGAGGTGTTTAAAATCATGAGAGGTCTAGAACGGGTAGATGTGAATCGGTTATTTACTCTTTCGGATAGTAGAAAGACTAGGGGGCACTCCATGAAGTTAGCATGGGGCACATTTAAAACTAATCGGAGAAAGTTCTTTTTTACTCAACGCACAATTAAACTCTGGAATTTGTTGCCAGAGAATGTGGTTCGTGCAGTTAGTATAGCAGTTAGTATAGCTGTGTTTAAAAAAGGATTGGATAAGTTCTTGGAGGAGAAGTCCATTACCTGCTATTAAGTTCACTTAGAGAATAGCCACTGCCATTAGCAATGGTAACATGGAATAGACTTAGTTTTTGGGTAATTGCCAGGTTCTTATGGCCTGGATTGGCTACTGTTGGAAACAGGATGCTGGGCTTGATGGACCCTTGGTCTGACCCAGTATGGCATTTTCTTATGTTCTTATGTTCTTATGTTCCACATACACATCTCAGTAACTGCAAAACCTTCATTGCCAAATGCTTTGAGAATACAAACCCTTGCAAAACAAACAAACAAACAAAAAAGACAACTAGAACCTTGCCATACCATACCATCAGTATCTCAGGACTCAAATAGTAGCCTTATCTATTCCATGCCCTAGAACAGGGATGGCGAACTCCAGTCCTTGAGTGCCGCAAACAGGCCAGGTTTTCAGGATATCCACAATGAGCACGCATGAGAAAGATTTGCATCCAATGGAGACAGTACATGCAGATCTTTCTCATACATATTCATTATGGATATCTTGAAAACCTGGCCTGTCTGCAGCCCTCGAGGACTGGAGCTCGCCATCCCTGCCCTAGAACAATAATACACCACCTACTGGAGTTAAAAGAATAAGCCATACTGCTACAAAGTCCCACAGAGAAACTACATGTCAGCAGAAATACTGCACCTCAGTTACACATGCAAAGCACAGACAGAATTCCTAGTACAGATAGGGGACTACAAATTAGAAAAAGAAACATGCCTTCAAAAATGAAATGGAATGCCCAAAAGAACAAAACCAAATATGTAATGCACATTCCCAAAGATAACATATGCCAATCACTAAAAATTCAAAAAAAATGTTTTTACCTTTGCTGTCTGATCTTTAGTTTTCTAATTGGTGGTCCCAGGCTTTATTTTTTCCACGTTCTCTTTCTTGGTCTTTTCCCAATTCCTTTTACAGGATATCTTTTTTTTTCCCCGTTTCTTCTCTCCCCACCTGTCTTCTTCCCTCAAACACATACTTAGGCTCTCATTCTCACACGCTGTCTCTCTCTCTTTCTCTCACACACACAGCCTCTCACTCTTACATGCTGTCCTACACACACACAGTTCTCAGTTTCACATGCTCTCTCTCATACATACTGGCTCTCCTTCTCACATGCTGCCTCACAATTAGATGCTCTCATATGCGATCTCTCACAACATACAGGCTCTTACTCTCACATACAATCTTTCTACTCACTCTCACGCATACACACAATCTCTTGACTCACTCTCACACAAACATACTCTACAGGTCTTCATCCTCCCTCGTGCCTCTGGGTATCCTCTTCGCAGGTTGCCACAGGATGGACTCTGCAATGGTCCTGATCTTCACTGGCTACCGCAAGATGGGATCCACAGCAGTCCTGGTACCAGGCCTCCTCTTCTTGGCTGCTGCTGCAAGGTGGGATCCACGGCATGCTCCTCTTCTGCACACGTGCCACCTCTCTTCCTCTTTCCTGCCTGCATGGCTCTGGCAATGTTTTTTTTTTCCAGGGACTTATGGACAGGAAGGAGAAGGAGCACCTGGAGGTTGGGGGTGTGGGGGGTGTGTCTCATTTTCTTTGAGATGTGGTGGGTTGAGCTCCATCATGGCCCCACCAATCTTCCTGCGCAGGAGAATAAAAGCTGTGCATGCGTGCAGCTTAGAAGGAACAGTGCTTACAAGCTCTCTCTCTTAAATGCTCACTTTTTTCTCTCACTCATACAGGCTCTCTCTAACCCACTCAAACAAATCTCTGGCCCTCATTCACATAAATACAAGCTCTCACACGCTCATTGACTCTTTCTCTCTTACACACAGGCTTTCTCACACTCACCAACCTTTCCCCCTCACACACAAGCTCACACTCACTCTCTCCCTCACATATACACACACCCAGGATCTCTCACACTCTAAACCTTTCTCTCACACACACAGGCACTCTTACACTCACTGCCTCTCTCTCACACACATATACACAGGATCATACACACTGACCCTCTCATTCTCACACTCTCAAGCTCTCACACATTCTCTGACCGTTATTCAGCACACTTATGTCCCCCTGGGCCTCTTGTTTTGAAACTGATGGGAGAGGAGGTGATGGTGGCTTTTTATCTATTGCCCCGTGGTAAGGAGGAGAGATGCTGGTGGTTCCATGTCCTGTTGCACTACGGCTGAGAGGAGAGGTGCCGCGGGTGAGAGGTGAGTATTTGGCGGCCCCTTTCCTTGTTTTGCCCTGGGTGGTAACCAGGAGGTGTGGAGCCAGCGGCCCCACACTGATCCTTTTCTTGTTGGGTCCCAGGCAGGAGAAAAGGTGCTGGCGGTCCCACTTCTTGTGCTGCAAGCCTTCCACTGGGAGTAGAAGTACCGGAGGCAGATGAGTTGGTGGCTGCTTCTTTTCTTATTTTGTAGTGGGCGGTAACCAGGAGGAGTGGTGCCTGCAGCCTTTCATTGTAGGTCCGTGGGCAGGAGGGTAAGTGCTGGATGCCCCACTGAACCTCTTCTTGTTGAGCCGCAGGCGGGAGAGAAGGTTCCGGCAGCCGAGATTGTAGCAGGGAGAGGGGTATGCATGCATGCACAGGCAACATCCGAGAAGTTGTATAGCACCACCGTTGGCTGTGGAGTTAAACCACAGCTCCTTCAGGCTGGTTGAGAAGATGTGGATGCTGAAAGCTGATACACTAGAATGGAGGTCTAAAATCTGGACAATTTCTGGACATTTTAGCTCTCCGACTGGTTTCCCGACAGTACCTTAAAATTCTGTACTGTCCAGATAAAATTTGGACAGTTGGCAACCATATTCCCAATGTAGCTGCAAAATTCTTCCGCCTTGCCTTTCAACTTGAGAAGCTGCAGCTACCTCAGGGCCAAATATGATGGGCTGCTTCTACCATCACCCTTCTCCCCTATGAAGATGGCCCTGCAGTAACAGCTGTCCCTGTCAGTTTCAGAAAAACATTTGGCAGTTTCTGCTTCTTGTTTTCCTGTGACGACCCACAAGGCTGAAGATTGCACCCTCGTCCTTGCAGTGGTCCAGCTGTCAGGAGAGTGGAGCTGGCGGCTGGCACTGCTAACTTCCTCCTTCTGCCGCCTGCTCTGCTCCGTCCTAGGCAGATCCAAAAACTGTTCTGAATGGGAGAGTGCGAAGGCGCAGCAGGAGGAGGCCAGAAGCATTGGCTGTTGTCTCCTGACTGATTACCACAAGGGAGGAGAGGGTGGAAGGGAAGGGAGAGGGGGAGAAAGGGAAGGATGGAAGGTGAGGGTTGGAAGGTGAAGGAGAGGAAGGGAAAGATGGACGGCAAGGGTGAGGACATGCAAGTTGGAAGGTGGGGAGATGTGAAAGATGAGAGGATGAAAGGAAGATGATAAGGAAGAGCAGGGGAAAGATGGAAAGTGAGGGGGTTGGAAGGTAAGAGAGTAGGAGGAAGGATGATGGAAGATGAGGAAGGTTGCAATGTGAGACAGAGGAGGAAGAAGAATGGAAGGTGAGAGAGAAGAGGAGGGTAGAAGGCAGAAGGAATGATGGAAGATGAGGGAGGTTAGAAGTTGAGGGAGGGAAGGAAGGGAAGATGGAAGGTGAGAGAGGAGGAGGAAGAGGAGGAGGGAAGGTCAGGGAGGGAAGAAAGGGTTTCAGAGAGCAAGCATGGAGGCAGCTTTTTAGAGTAAGGACAGGGGGCCTAGATATCTCAAGGCAGTAACGGTAGCAAACTAATGAGGGGGGGTGGGGGATGACAAGGGATAACAGAGAGAAGTTGAGGAGGTGAAGGGTTGTATAGGAAGAACTGGAGGGGAAGAAGGAGGGTTAAAATCTAGTTATTTGTTTATAGTGAGGCAAAAGAGAAAAATGAGATGACAAGGAAAGAACAGTGTCAGAGATGTTTCAGAAGGACTGAAGAACAGAGGAGAGAGATCAAATAGAACATGGATAGAAGACCCTGGAAAAGGAGGATGATTAGAAAAAAATGTCCAGAATATAAAGGCAGAAAGAAGCATTTTATGTTCAATTTAGTGAATGGAATAGGTCAGCTTTGGGAATATGTGGCTTATGATATATTTTTATTTTGCACGTGGGTCTATGTATATATTATAAATAATAATGGTGTTATGTTTTAAATAAAAAAAAACAACATTTATTTGAGTCTCCCAGCTTGTGATGTCATGTGTATAGGGTGAGGGTATTTGTCTTCATTTGGCCATAGGTACCAAATTGTCTGGCTAAGGCTCTGGGTAAGTCTACCCATGAGACTTTGTCAGGATGCTACTTTTAAAGTTTATTTCACATCAAAGTGTTTCTATAACTGTGTGATGGTCCCTTAAATAAAATAAATAAAAAGCCTGGCTCACCTGTATCCTAACATAGTGGGTGGCTTCACCTGGCCTGCAGGCGCATGATCGGGATCTTCTAACATAGGCCTGGATTTTCTAAGGTCGCAGACCTTAGAAAATCCGGCGGTAATGGGAGGCAGGGGGGCCGACCTGCGAAAGCCGGCAGCCATCGCACCACTGTGGTGCGCTAGCTGCTGGCTTTCGCACCAAATAATTACACCATAAAAGGTACTGCCAGTGATACGGGTCCTTACCTTTCGCCGTCAGTGATGTCTCCGCAGAGTCGGCCCCGGTGCCGCCCCCAACTCCTCCTCTTACGGGGCCGACTCCGCCCCCATTTAGTGATTGCGTGCGATTGCTTTTGAAAATGACCCCCGTAGTGTAAGGTCTCAGCTAAGCTGAACTATTAATGATTAACATAAAACAAAACCCAAGTTTATCAAGAAACTTGTCACATTGGCAGTCTTGGCTGCAGAAGCTACTGCCAGCAACTTTCCCCACTTCGTTGTCTTGCCAAACAGGCCTGTCCAGTCCTCCTAAAATACAAGTGTTTTTCCTGAAACAACAGTCACAATGACTGGCTCACAACAAGCACTCTCTCATCTTTTCATAGAGAACTGACTCTTTCCATTTCTCACTCCCCTGCTTGGAGTGTTGTTGGAGCTTTTACTGAGTTCCCTCTAGTACTACGGAAATTCTTTTCATTATCTATTAGGCCTTCCAAAGCTCTCAGTTCCCCTTGGAACTTTCCCGTGACTTCTCTCCTGCCTTTGAAGTGATATTTTAACCCTGTTAATCACACACAGCAGTTAACCATCCATCCACATACTTTTAAGTGCTTTCAGAACAAGGAAATGCAGGACTCTGCTCTACTTTCCACTCACACTTTCTGCCAGATTTTAGTGATTTTCTCATAGTGGAGAAGTAAACAAAAAAAAACATTGAAACTACCTCCACTCTTTGAAGAAGCCTTAATTGTTAACTTGCTTGAAGAAACTGGCAATGGTGTTCTCCCATGACTGGGATTTTCTAAAACTGACTCTTTCTGCACAATAAGGCTGCTTTATCAAGGAGTTTCTTCCGTTCTGTGTCTATGGTGAAAACTTTAATAACTAAGGAACAAGAAAGTCAAAGAAGAGATGTGATACGAGAATAAGAACAGCTGGCAGGACAGGAGGGGTGGACAATGAATTAGGAGGATCCCATGTTCGTACCCCCAAAAGTACCTTGACATTAACAATATTAAGTACAGTATCGCTCACAATACTCTCATATTTATTCCCACATTTAATGTATTCACTTTTATATTCCATTTTTCCCACAACGGATCAAAGCAGATTACAACAATCCAATATCCAATAATATAACAAATAACATTAAGCAATTTCTATTACCAATCATCATCATTGCTGCTGCACTGCCATGGCCATCAGCTAGAAGCTGGAATATGAGTAAGCTTTCCAAACTGACTCAGAGTATTTAATGATGACAGTGTAGTTGCCTTTATTGAAAACCATATATTTTTCAATATTTGTGGATAGCAAATATTGGATTATACTCCTAGTCAGCAATACAGCTAAATATTCTTGGCTGGCCAGAGGGTGCTTTTCTGCCAGTTCACAAAAGTGCTATTTCAGGAATTGATTCTCTTGTATTTTTAAGGCATCACTAATGATAACAGGAGCTAGGCCCAGAGCTAGCATAATGAAAGTGATTGCTCCTTGTGCCCTTTTTCTATGCAGGTACACAGTTACTGGACCTCTGGTCCCTAGAGGACCCACAGAACCCAATCGAGTCTCTGCATCCTCCCTTACACAAGTATTGTCATTCTTCAGGGAGCAACAAGACACTCACTGCAGACATAAATAGATGCATTATGAATGACGTGAATGAAACTAGATGAAGGCCCACTAGATTAAAGTGAATACTGTACTAGTAGAGCAGCACAAGAGACATAATAGAAATCTTATATATAATTATATTTATCCAAAAACGCTAAGCCATATCTAAATTGTATCATTACTTTCTATTACGTGTGACTGGTTGCAGGGTGGTCCCATGACAGGCTGCACTTACCCAGATCACTGCCAGAAGCCTCTGCTTACTCTTTGCACGTGGATGCCAACATCGTGCCTCCTGTCACTGTACTGCGTGCTGGCCTTTACAGGCTCTGCAGCGAGAAAGCTCAGCACTGGCGCACATTGATGACATCAAGCAATTGGGTATTTAAACCTAGCCACGCCACTTGCAATTTGCCTCAGCAACAGGTCCTCCTGTGACTCTGCAATGCGTGTTCCAGATCCTGCCTTGCTTCCTGATCTTGCCTTGTCCAGTCTTCCTCACCTTGCCCAGCCTGCCTCACCTTGCCCAGCCTGCCCTGTCCTACTTCCAGCCTTGCCTCATCCCAGTCCCTTGCCTACTTGCTTGGCACTGACCTCTGCTATGGACCCAGATTACTCTCTTGCCTGTTACCTGCCTCTGAGCGCAGCTACGGATCTCGTTTAATTCTTGCTCGCCATCTGCTTTGACCTCTGGCCTGCTCCTGGTAACCGTCTGTCTGCAGCCTATCCTAACGTTGGTCCCGCCACAGACTCTCTTATCTCGTACACCCTGTGGGACTCTTTCCTAAGTCCTGCCAGCCCCTGGAACCCAAAAGCACAACCCTTGGGGAACAGGATTGGCAAAGGTGAAGCTCCAGTCTATTCCTGCCAGGTGTATGTTCCTGCCAGGTGTCAGCATAGGCCTAGTAGATTCACCTGCTAAGCTGCTTCAACCACACCACAGATCAAGGGTCCATTATCCTTACACTTTCTGATATGGCTCTGGGTCAGGTTGCGTGTGGGGAATACTACCCCTGAAGCGGCACGGGGCAGCACAGTGCAGCTGGGACATGGCTTGGACAGCCTGGTATACGTGAAGCAAGGCTTGAACATGTTGGTAAAGCTGGTGCAAGGCTTGGTCTGGAATAGCGTGTAGGTAAGGCTGGAACCAGGGCTTGGAGAGGAAAAGCGTGCAGGTAAGGCTGGAACAGAGGCTTAGACAGGAAAAGACTAAGACAAGATTGGACAGGGCGAGACAAGGACAACACAGTACATGAGACATAAAGCCCAAAGGCAGCGATACAGGAAGGCCCCAAGGGGCAAGACAAGAAAAGGCCCAGAAGACTGGGGACACAAGGCAAGTGTTATGTTCTGTGTATCTAGAGTTAGACGGTGGGCCCCTGGGTCATGGTAAGGATAGACTCCACCCACAGGGAGCAGCCCTGTGGTGACTCACCACGACAGGCAGAGTCTCAGTGATGATGGACAACAGAGAAATAACTTTATTATACTAAAATGGTAATCCGAGGAACAGGTAACGAACTTAGTTCAAGATGTAGGACCTGCAAGCAGGTCTTTTCCGATGATAGCCCGCAGTGCGGGATGGTCCTGGAAATACTTCCTCTCAGTGGTGCTTGTATAGGATATCTCTGGTAGAGGCCTGTAGAGCAGGATATGCCGGAGATAGTAGATGGAGGTACACAAGGTAGTAGAGAGCCAATGGTAACCCGCAGCGCGGGGTGCCCTGAAAAGTACCTTCTCTTGCTGAAGTCTTTGCAGTGATATCTGGTAGTGGTCCGCAACGCGGGGTAGGACGGACGCCAATGGCAAGTTGCACAAGATGGTATGGATCCAGTAGTGGTCTGCAGAGTGGGGTAACCCAAGAATCCACACAGTGAAGGTAGAGGCATGTGGAGAGCAGGCACTGTACTCACTCGGCACTGAAGAAGTAGACCGAAGCATAGAAGACCTGGAACAGAGGAGGGCCAGGTCGTCCAAGGAACGATGCAGGACTCACTGAAAGAGAGCAGAGGCAGTAAGCGAGGCCCCCGAGGAGCGTGTACCAAGAACACTCAGACAGGAATAGCAACCAGAATTGCAGAATGGTGGAATAAGCAGGACTGGAATCCTTGCTAACTTGTCGTACTAAGGTCAGCTGAGCTTAAGTAGTAGAAGCGGGTGACGTCATGCGTGGGGACGCCCCCAAGGTTTCCGCCATGATGAGCTCAAGAAGGGGCCAGGTGTGCATGCACGCGTGCCCTAGGTTACCCCGGAAGTAAGATGGCTGCCAGGAGCGCCCACGCTGTCCCGGGAATGCCATGAGGGTCGGCGCAGAGAAGCGGAGATGGCTTTCTTCCCCAGACTAGAAGCAGTGGAGAGAAAAGAGGTGAGCAGCAGAGGTCGCAGCCACCTGCAACCGACGGGCACAACAGCAAGGCAAGGAAAAGGTCAGAAGGCCTGTAGGCCACAAGGCAAGGCTGAAGCTCAGAAGGTCTGGAGGCCACAAGGCAAGGCAAGACTGAAGTCAGAAGGCCAAAATCATCATGCATTGCTTTAGACCTGCAATTTTTACTGTCTGTGTGCATAGCAGTAGGCCTCAAGTTCATAAGGCACATCCTTACTTAGGCTCACTAGTGTTTACCCTACAGGGGAAAGGGTTGGTGGAACTCCTTAATGAATGGGGTGGGGCGCTTGGACATTGGAGGCAGTTTTATTCAGGGCCAAAGCTCTTCCACGTGATAAGGTACTGGAGTCTTTTCCACCTGAGATTTGGTGTCCTCTTCTGATGTTATCTCTATTGGTTTACTAGGGGGTTGTGAGGGCCATGACAATAGTAGAGGCTTGAGTAGTGAAACATGGTACACATTGTGGACCTTGAAGGCTGGTGGTAGCTTCAATTGAAAAGATACTCATCCTATTTGGCGAATGATAGGAAATGGTCCAATGGTTCATAGGGAGAATTTAGTAGAGGGAGTTTTGAACCATAGGTTGTGGGTGCTCAACCATACCAAGTCCCCAGGTTTGAGGTGGGGCACAGGCTGGCTCCTTTTGTCTGCTTGTTTTTTGTGTTTTCCTGCAGCCACTGTAAAGGAACTGATGTGCCTTTTACCATAGCCCTTTGAGGCCTTGGTACGTAATGTTGGCTGTGGATCATGGGCCTGTCACTAGAATGAGAAGTGGCTCCCGAGAATGTCTGCCAAACACAATATGAAATGTGGACAATCCCAAGATGCTTCCAACATAGTTATTGTGGCAGTATTATAAATTATTATAGCAAATATGCACATGGTCACATACATGCATATATGCTGCTGCACACAGTTGTTTGAAAGTTATTGTGAAAAGGTATACAAGAGAAAATCCCAGAAAACCTTAAAAGACCAGCTCCAGAAAACTGGCCTAGTCCAGTTAAACCCAGTATAGCAAGGAATTCTGGTCCAGGAGGAGGTCCCTAGGAAAGGAGTATAACTGGCCAAGCCCAGGAGGGAACAGGAAGACCAAGGGAGAGAAGGAAACTTAGAGAAAGAAAATACTGCTGTTCAACGAGTTGTATTTCTGCCTTTGTTTTGCGAACTGCGAAGAATAGAGCTGCTTTTGTTTGTTTCTTGTTATTAAATAAAGAAGTTCATGAGAGATTTGTCAGAGTCCAGCCCGAGTCTGTTCTCTGACTACCTCAAAGACTGCTCATGTTGCCACAGTTCTCTTTCCTGTTTTTGCCGGCAATTTTGTCTCTTCTCCTTCTTCAATGTCTGTTTTTGTTTCCCTGAATGCTATATTTATCTCTTATGTTTTTGCTTCCTTCTTTACAGAATCCTACTGATCTTATCATGTGCTTCCCCTTGCTAACACTTGGCACAATGATTTGTTGTCATTTCATTGCTTCTTTTTCTTGCTGTCCATAGTTCCTCTGTATCTCTTAGATTCCCTTCTCCTGGCAAAGATTCCCTAATCAGCCCTTATGAAATCTAGAGCACTTGTTCTAGTATAATTTGTCTCTGTGCTTCCATTGAACCACACAGCATGTTGATCATTTGACCTCAAGTTCCCCCTTCAGTGATACTATAGACATTTGTAAGTACCCGGCCCAGTGTTGCCTTGCTATTGACGGCCTCTACAACTAGTTGCTTGAGAATGGTTTCTTGTAAGAATTGAAGAATTCCCCTACTTTAATTAGCTCTAACAGTAGGAACACTCCCAGTTTTGCAAAGCCCTCTTGCCATTTCTCTCAATCCTCTTGTGATTTAACAACTTTGAATAATTTTGTGTCATCTGCAAATTTGATCACCTCACTTGTTTCCGTTTTAGAATTTTGGTTTGACCAAAGATTTTAAATATTTTAATTTTTTTTGTTAAACTATGGCTGAACCAATCCTGATCCTAATTGAAAGAGGACAATATGCTGGTTTTAGAGATAGAACAGTTGATTTTCCTAAACATAGATGGCTAGTTCCAATACAGAAGTCCCAAATTGAAACTTTTAATAAATCTGATAGCTCAGAGCACATTCGTGCTGCTTTTTCTGAATGCTCGCTCAGTAAAAAATAAAGAGCAATACATACATGATACTTTATCAAAATCAGCTAGATCTGTTTCTGACATGAATTTGATACGGATATTTTAAATCAGATGTGTCCTTCAGAATTTTCATATATTAATTGTCCATGATAGACTGGTAAAGAAGGGGGTTTACTAGCTATCTATAGGAGATCTTTATCCATTTATCCATTGTAAAGCTGGATATAGTCTTTAGTCAGCCAATTCAAGTATTAGTTCTGCATTGTTTTTCTTGGGTTTTTTGTCTTCTTTACAATCTTCCTGGTTTTGTAACAATAGATATTTCCTGATTGGCAGAACAAGTGATTAATTTACAAAATGTTGAAAAAGGTTTAATTATTGAAATGGACATAATATGGGGGGACAAGATGGTGGCAGTGTAAGATAGACCAGAGGAACGCTCTCTCTCTGTGGATAGGTTTCCTGCCAGATGCCTGCTAAAAGAAAGGGTAAAGTGCGCTTATACCCTACCGACGCCACTATGCCCTCTTCCCAGAGACTGATTACTGTTGCTCTCCGCTGGCTGGGAGCACTAGGGGTGAGATGTGTGCCCCTTGCAGTAAGACGGACCTCATCTAGGATTGGAGGTGACCAGGCCCCTGCCGACCTGCATGCCTGAATGAGGCCAACCATGCAAGGTTGGTCTCTGAGTGGTCCTCCGACTACTCCAGCCCTTTCGGACCTGCTGCAGGGAGCAGCACAGGCGGCAGGCCGGACAAGAGATGAGGGTGGACAAGGGCTGAAGCTTGAAGGCTGAGACGAAGGCTTCAGGACTCAGGAGAAGAACACAAGGCATCAACAACAGGAACGAAAGACCTCCGGAAGGGCGAGCGGGTGGAAGCTCTCCCATGGAAGGCATATGGAACTAGAGTAGATGGAGGCTCAGTGTATCAGGAACGTCCGAGGCAAGGATAACTCTTACGGACCTTGGGAAATCCAAATGAGACAAAAAGGACTTGGAAGACTTAGACAAAGACAAGTGGGCACTGTTCCTCAGGGCGCCCTACACAGCCCACTACTCAGGGCGGACCCAATGGGATGGTCATGGACCACCCTGTCCTCTACACGTCCTACACAGCCTAAGGAGGCTGGTCATGGACCACGCGGGAGCGGGGCAGGCTCAGTAAAGGAATCCAACTGGCAGAGGCTCCAGTGACCGGAAACAGGAACCGACGGAACGGATTTACCCTCGGGGTGGCCATCTGGAGGACTTGGGGAGCTGGAACATTGCAGGAACAGACATCAGGAAGATCAGGTACATAAGGACCTCTAGCCATCGAGGACGTCAGGCCTTCTGGAACATCAGGAGGGCAGAGACGGAGGACGTCAGGAACATCAGGACATCAGAGACCGGGATCAGGAACAACAAAGACGAAACGAAGCAGGATCCCTTGGAATACTGGAACACCAAGCAAGAGCAGGAACATGGAGTCCAAGAGGAAGGAGAAGCTCCTCAGATGACTGGCTCATTGTGAAGGCCAAGCTGACTGGAAGTTGAAGTCCTTTTATGGGGCTGAAGACTGGCAACTCCCTGGGAGGAGTTTGGATGGGTAACACCTAGCTGGCCCTATAACTGAGGAGAAGTGCTGCGGGCCAGCCCTTAGGGAGAAGGGCATGGCCCAAACCAGGAAGTCCATGCAGACCCAAGCAAGCCTCAGGCAGGCCCCAAGGACATCGAAGGCCTCCCAGGCCCTAGAGCAAATCCTGGATAGTTCATAGGCGAGACCCCGGCTTTGTGGCCTCCAGGGAAGAGGTGAGAAGCCTCCCGTAGCACAGCTACGGGAGGATTCGTAACAATTACATCCTATCGATCTACTCCAACCTCGGAAAAAGAGGGCGAATTCCCCGCTGTGGTTAACCTCGAGGGAGCGAGGGAATCATCAGGGGAGGTGACCTTAAGTGTTATGTTCGTGGACCCTTGGGCTGGTTGGAACAGAAGATGGAGTGCTGTAGAAGTCCACAGCGAATGTCCCAACCAGGAGGCGGTTCGGAATCTCGATGCTGGCTGATGCTCTGGTCTATGGTGAAGTCCTTTGCGACCAAGGACTAGACCCTCACTGGGCGAATGGACGGTGTTGGACCGGAGAGGAAGAAGACTCTTCGCCCTGGAGACCGGTACTCCCCCGGGAGGAGCCCTTAGGAGTCCAGCTGCTGGGACTTTAGGAGATTCACCCTGGAAGCCGAAGTCCCCCCAGGAAGAGCCCGTAGGGACACGGCCGCTGGGACTTAGGTAACTTCCTGATGATGCGGGTGGTCCGGACGGCTGGCGCCTCCAGCAGGTCGTAGGAAATCCAGGTCAGTCCAGGAGTCGGAGTCCAAGGATGGTCCGCAGCTAGTCCAGGGGGTCGATATCCAGAGAGTGGTCCGCAGCCAGTCCAGGGGTCGATATCCAGAGAGCGGTCCGCAGCCAGTCCAAGGTCGGAGCCAGAGAGCGATCCAAAGCCAGTCCAGGGGTCAGAGCCAGAGAGCGATACAAAGCCAGTCCAGGGGTCAGAGCCAGAAGAATCCACAGCAAGGGAAGCAGGCAGAAGCGGGACGAAGACAACCAGGAACGCAGCAAACACCGGACAAGTCCAGGAACCTTGTTGCAAGGCACTGGAGGATCCTAGAAGCAAGATACTTATGGCTGGAGGGCGTCTGACGTCATCCTCAGCTGTGCAGCTGATTTTCCCGTGCTGGCACCTTTAAGAACAGCTCCTCCCCGCGCGCGCACATCAGGGGGCGGGGCCAGCCATGCCGAGTCATCGACGTCTCTCCCAAGGAGGGAGAGACGTGCTGAGGGGCCTGCAAGCCTAGGGAAGCTCTGAAACGGCTCGGGCTGCCCCCGAGGTAGGTGGAGGGACCGGGGCATGGCCCGGGACCACAACATTAAGCCCTCCATACCTTCAACCTCCTCTGGTCCCGAGATTGTCTGGTTCTTCTCCCTTGCCCGGGGCGCCGAAGGATGACGTTGGTCATGCGACTCCGGATGGTGGGGACCTGAGAGAGGTTTTGCCTGGTCAAAGCACCACCCTGCCGCAGACAGAGGACCTGAACAGCGTCTGAGCTGGGGCTTGTTTCTTGACTTCAACGCCAGATGGTGAATCTGGAGTGCTGGTTGGAGCAGTGAGAATGCCCGGGACAGAAACAGAGGAAGGAGACTCAGCCCATTTGGAAGATATAGGTGAGTCCTTTCATATTCCATCTAGACCTGAGGTTGTAACGCTTGAAGTGTTATGGGACTTATTGGTCGGTTTAGGCTAGTGTCACAAGGGACAAGGGTCAAAACTGAAGCGTTTGAAGAACAAAATTGAAGTACTGGAGGAAAAAGTGGAGAAGCAATCCTCTGAATTAAAAGAACAAATTGGAAAAGTGGAATCTTCAATGTCTAAAAATTCTGACTGTGCAACAAAACTTATAAAGGATTTCAACAATACTAATTGGAGATTAGAACAACTAGAAAACTATAACAGGAGATTAAACTTACGTTTGTTAAATTTCCCTAAAGTCTTAGGTCAAGATTCTCTTATAACTCTGAAAAAGTATATGGTAGAAATTTTAAAGTTTGAAGAACAAAAATCTCCTGTAGTGAATAAGCTGATTTTTTTGCCTATAACGTCTAATGTGAGAAATAATCAAAACCAGCCAGTGGCTTTAGAGAATTTAACACAGTTCTTAGAAAGTTCAGTAGAAGAAGTTTACGAACGAGGAATCCTGTTAGTAACTTTTTTCAATGAGGCTGACTTGAGCCAAATAATGCAGAGATATTTCAAAAATATCTCAGCTAGTTTCTTTTCTCAGCAAGTCAGAATTTATCCTGACTTTACCCGTGCTACACAGGAGAGACGTCGTGAATTCCTAGCAAGTAATATCTCTTGGCTATAATTTCTTATTGAGATATCCATGAAAATGTGTGGTTAGAGCGCATGATGAATCCTTCATTTTTTTCATACCAGAGCAATTAAAGTCCTTTATAAATGCTAGGAACATAACTACGCAATCCTTAGTTACAATCTAGTCTCTGAAAGTACACAGTTTTATATAAGGTTTGGATATGTAAGCCTGTTTCTTTATATTAATTTTCATTGTTAAATTCCCAATGTTTCATCCCCTCCTCTGTTCCTTCAATACCTTTATTGTGGTGGGCATGGGTAAATGATTAATTCAAGATTGTAAGTTTAGATTTTTGGAGTATTTCCTCAATGGATATTATTGATGATTAATTGTTTTTGAAATTATGTGTCAAGACATATGCTCGTGTATCTCTGATTTTTCTGAAAGTAAGAGTGATTACTTAAATGTAGATGAAAATGAATAAAAATAAAATTATAAAAAAAATAAAAAAAAGGTTTACTTATTGGTGATTTTGGTTTGCATGTCGATGATCCATATTCTGTCTATGCAATAGAATTTCTATTATTGATGTCCATGGCGGCCATACTTTGAATTTGATATTATGCCCAAATTAGTGGTCTAGTAAGGTAAAAATTCAAAACATTTTTCCTTTACTATGGTCTGACCATTTTCTGTTATTTCATATTGATGATATTCCATTAACACATTGTAGGTGTCTGACCTAACAGAAGGAGATTAAACCAATTATTATTAATAATTAAAATGTTAAAGCTGTGTGGGTATTGGAATATAACATTCCTAATTGGTTGTGTCCCTTAGAAACCTGAGGATTCTGAGTTGATAAATGATTGGAATGCTGTCTAACCACCGTGTATAATAAATTGACCCCTCAAAGACTTAGACAAGTTAAATGTAAGTGCAAAAAAGCTACTGGTTCTCACAAGAGATAGAAAATAAAAGGAAATCAGTTAGGCATTTGGAGAGATGGAGGAAATCAAAAGACTGTGTCATTGAACAATCCTATAGGATTGCATTAAACAAATATCAGAATTTGTACCTTGTGAGTTAATGGGCCTATATTAAGGAGAAGATTGAGGGGTCTTTAAACAAACCATGTGAACTATTTTCTGTGGTGCGCACCCTGATGAAATGTTATGCTTAGGGCTGGATTTTAATACCTAAGCGCGGGCGTAGATTTGTGCGCTCAACCCTGAGCACACAAATCTATGCCCGATTTCATAACATGCGTGCACAGCCATGCGCATATTATAAAATCCGGGGTCAGCGCGCGCAAGGGGGTGCACACTTGTGCACCTTGCACGCTCCAAGCCCTGGGGAGCCCTGATGGCTTTCCCTATTCCCTCCGAGGCCGCTCCGAAATTGGAGCGGCCTCGGAGGGAACTTTCCTTCTACCCCCCACCTTCCCCTCCCAAGGGGGGGGGGGGGGTTAGGTAGGGCTGGGGGGCGGGTTAGGTAGAGGTTGTTTTGCAAGTTGCGCCTGCCTCTGGCCTAGAGGCCCTATGGAGGCCTCTGGCCATGCCTTCACCCCGCCCACTCCCCGCCCCTTTTGTCAAGCCCCGGGACATATGCGCGTCCCTGGACTTGCGCACATTGCCGGGCCTATGCAAAATAGGCTCAGTGTGCGTAAGGCTTTTAAAATCTGCCCATTAATGGTTTGTGAACTACTCCTGCGATCTGCCGCTCTTACCTCCGGGCCCGGGCCAGTCTTGCTGGACCCACGATGCAGTGAAAACGCTGCCAACCTCAGCAAGCCGTGCCTCTCCCTAAGTGCGCGCAGACATTGCCTCTTTTAAAGGGACCGCGGCAGAAAGACCCCACGGCCTCTAATGACGACGTCCTACTGCTGCCCTATATAAGGGCAGCTTCCCAAACACAACGCACCTCAGCAACTGGTCCAGCTACTGCATAGTAGTGTGTTGCTTTCCAACCGTTCCAGCCTGTGCCATCCTTCATTGCCTGCTTGTTCCAGTCCGTGCCTGCCAGCCTTAACCTATCGATCCCTCTTCCTTTCCTTTGGATGGATATCTAGTTTGACCTCTGCCTGGACTTCGGATACAGCTGACCACTGCATGAACTTTGGATGCACTGACCGCTGCCTGATTCTGACCTCTGATATGTCTGCCTGACTCTAGCTGACATCGGACCTCTCTTTTGTCATCAGCAGAGACCCCACCTAAGTCCTGCCTCAAAGGATCAACCTGAAGGGAACGTGGGCTGGTATAGGTGAAGGTCCTGACTGGTCTCTGCTTTGCCTGGGTCCACCTGCTGGCTGATAACCTGTAGGGCTCCTCCCTGCAGTAGAGCGAATCTTGCCTTAGCCCAAGGGTCCACGGACACAACATGAAGAAACCAGTAGCACATTCCCTCTCTATGTCTTCTTTAAATAATTTTGCAAAGTTTTTCACGAAACATTTTTAGATTAGATCTATATGCTAATGTGATGGTGGTTGACAATATTGAGCAGACTAATTGTTACGCTTGGGCTCCGGTCAGGAGGCGTGAACACCACCCAGCAGGGTGGCTCCAGGTGGAGAGAGACAGGAAGCTTAGAAACAGTGTCTGGTTCCAGGCTGGGTCAGGGCAGGCAGCAATAAGCAGTGTCTGGTTCCAGGCTGGGTCAGGGCAGGCAGCAATAAGCAGTGTCTAGTTCAGGCTGGGTCAGGGCAGGCGGCAAGGAGCAGAGTCTAAGTTCAGGCTGGGTCAGGGCAGGCGGCAATAAGCAGTGTCTGGGTCCAGGCTGGGTCAGGGCACAGTAAGCAGGGCAAGGCAGGTCAGAAGGCCCGTAGGCCACACACACACAGAAGGCCCGTAGGCCACACACCATAAGCGGGGCAAGGCAGGTCAGAAGACCCGTAGGCCACACACATACAGAAGGCCCGTAGGCCACACACCATAAGCGGGGCAAGGCAGGTCAGAAGGCCCGTAGGCCACACACACACACAGACAGAAGGCCCGTAGGCCACACACCATAAGCAGAGCAGGGCAGGTCAGAAGGCCCGTAGGCCACACACACACAGAAGGCCCGTAGGCCACACACCATAGTCAGGGCAAGCAGGTCAGAAGGCCCATAGGCCACACATACACAGAAGGCCCGTAGGCCACACACCGTAAGCAGAGCAGGCAGGTCAGAAGGCTCGTAGGCCAGGTGAGAACAGCGAGGAAGGAGGCCCGAAGGCCGCGCAAGGCAAGGAAAGGCCCGAAGGCCGCGCAAGGCTAGAGCAGGGAGCCCAGGTGAGCTCGATGCCGAAGCACCGAGGCAACTGTCAGGCAGGGTTATAAGGGCACACCCAGAGCATAGAGTGGACATAGGAGATGGACTGGGCCTGTCCGGAAAGCCAGCACTAGAGGGACCCCTGGTGGTGAGGCGGTTGCACTGCAGCCAAAACTGTAACAGTACCCCCTCCTCAAGGCCTCCCCCTCCTCCTGGGTCCCATCTTAGCAGGGGGTACTCAAAGATGAGATCTGGCCCCTCCGAGGGCAACAACAGCTGGAGCCATTCAACAGGCTCAGATGGCTGAGTTAGAAAGTCTGTTAGTGGTACCGGTTTGAGCCCCTCCGGGGGTGGCAGCAGGACTGGTTTAGCAGGCTCTTCTCGGGGTAGTGCAGCAGGTTCGGGCCCCTCTCGGGATGAAACAGCAGGCTGGAACACCTCTCCAGGCGTTGTAGCAGGATCGGACCCCTCTCGGGGCGATGAAGCAGGCTTGGCCCCCTCTTGGGGCGATGCAGCAGGCTTGGCCCCCTCCTGGGGCGATGCAGCAGGCTTGGCCCCCTCCTGGGGCGATGCAGCAGGCTTGGCCCCCTCCTGGGGCGATGCAGCAGGCTTGGCCCCCTCCTGGGGCGATGCAGCAGGCCCCCTCTTGGGGCGATGCAGCAGGCTTGGCCCCCTCTTGGGGCGATGCAGCAGGCTTGGCCCCCTCCTGGGGCGATGCAGCAGGCTTGGCCCCCTCCTGGGGCGATGCAGCAGGCTTGGCCCCCTCCTGGGGCGATGCAGCAGGCTTGGCCCCCTCCTGGGGCGATGCAGCAGGCTTGGCCCCCTCCTGGGGCGATGCAGCAGGCTTGGCCCCCTCCTGGGGCGATGTAGCAGGCTTGGCCCCCTCCTGGGGTGATGCAACAGGCTCAGATGGCAGAGCAGCAAGGTTTGAAGCAGTGCACATAGAAGACTCAAGTAGCACTGCTGTGGGCTTGATACCTCGAGCCACACTCTGAGGCTCCTTATTTTGTTTCTGGAGGAGCAGTTTTAGAGAAGGCACAGGCAGTTCTAGGACGTCTAGGGAATGTGCTCGTTAGTGTCTCAACAGCAGCTGTGGGCAGCAGAGCCCTGCTAGAGTTAATCAACTCTCTCCGTTTGAGAGAAACCTGTTCCTTAGGCTCTAGCACTGGTCTCACAGAAGCCTTCTTGGCCAGGTAAGTCCTGGGTTTTTCTATCCACAAACTGCCAGCAAAAATGTCTGTTTTAGTTGAGCCAGAAACAGAATACTGGTTAGGAGAGCTGATAGCTTTTTCTAATTGCACAGCTGGTCCTAGAGCAGAACAACGGGGGCAGGGTTTGCCTGGTGGTAACAAACACGGAAGACAGGAGCATTTCCACCACCCTGGTTTAGGAGCCAGACAGTTCAAACACTCCTGATAGACAGAGACATTTTTCTTGTTGCAGTTATTGCATGACCAGTGTTCCTGACCAACAAGTTCACAGGCTAGACAGTTCTGATAGCTTGGATAATTCAAAGTCTGACAGGAATTGCAGGTATAAAACTTTAAAGAAGGAGGCATCTTGAATTAGTGAAAAGTTGACTCACCGGCAGGACACAGACCTATCTCTTCCCCTGGAAAATGTGATGGCTTCGGCATACTGTTATGCTTGGGCTCCGGTCAGGAGGCGTGAACACCACCCAGCAGGGTGGCTCCAGGTGGAGAGAGACAGGAAGCTTAGAAACAGTGTCTGGTTCCAGGCTGGGTCAGGGCAGGCAGCAATAAGCAGTGTCTGGTTCCAGGCTGGGTCAGGGCAGGCAGCAATAAGCAGTGTCTAGTTCAGGCTGGGTCAGGGCAGGCGGCAAGGAGCAGAGTCTAAGTTCAGGCTGGGTCAGGGCAGGCGGCAATAAGCAGTGTCTGGGTCCAGGCTGGGTCAGGGCACAGTAAGCAGGGCAAGGCAGGTCAGAAGGCCCGTAGGCCACACACACACAGAAGGCCCGTAGGCCACACACCATAAGCGGGGCAAGGCAGGTCAGAAGACCCGTAGGCCACACACATACAGAAGGCCCGTAGGCCACACACCATAAGCGGGGCAAGGCAGGTCAGAAGGCCCGTAGGCCACACACACACACAGACAGAAGGCCCGTAGGCCACACACCATAAGCAGAGCAGGGCAGGTCAGAAGGCCCGTAGGCCACACACACACAGAAGGCCCGTAGGCCACACACCATAAGCAGAGCAGGGCAGGTCAGAAGGCCCGTAGGCCACACATACACAGAAGGCCCGTAGGCCACACACCGTAGTCAGGGCAAGCAGGTCAGAAGGCCCATAGGCCACACATACACAGAAGGCCCGTAGGCCACACACCGTAAGCAGAGCAGGCAGGTCAGAAGGCCCGTAGGCCAGGTGAGAACAGCGAGGAAGGAGGCCCGAAGGCCGCGCAAGGCAAGGCAAGGAAAGGAAAGGCCCGAAGGCCGCGCAGGGCAAGGAAAGGAAAGGAAAGGCCCGAAGGCCGCGCAAGGCTAGAGCAGGGAGCCCAGGTGAGCTCGATGCCGAAGCACCGAGGCAACTGTCAGGCAGGGTTATAAGGGCACACCCAGAGCATAGAGTGGACATAGGAGATGGACTGGGCCTGTCCGGAAAGCCAGCACTAGAGGGACCCCTGGTGGTGAGGCGGTTGCACTGCAGCCAAAACTGTAACACTAATGCCTACTTTGAGGAAAATATCCGTTGGTCTACATTTGAATTTGTAACTCAGAACTACAAACAATAACTGGAAACCCTAAAATCAACAACTTCTCATCTTGATCCTGGCCCATTTGCTTATGTGAAACATATTGGTATTGAAATATATTAAAAAATTGCAAGAAATTGTGAATAACTAAGGTAAGTGGTATACTTCTTGAGGCTCTAAAAGAGTCCACAATAAAACCGATATTGAAAAAAGAAACATTATGTTTAGCTGTAGTAGACAGTTACCATGGTGACAAAAATTACAGAAAAATGTTTTCCTGCCAATTAGACAATTTTTTAACTGAAAAACCATTCTTGACAAACAGCAAAATGGCTTTCGTAAATCATATAGTACTGAGACACTTATTACCGTTGATGGATAAGCTACTTAGAAAATTAAATCATGGGGAAACTGGTCTATTAATACAACTTGACATTAGCTCAGCATTTGATGCAGTCAGGCATGACATTCTACTTTACAGATTGATTCAAATTGGGATTGGAGGAACTGTCTACAAATGGTTTGAGTTGTACCTGTCAAATCGTCATCAATGTGTAAAACTGGGTTCCTGTAGTTCTGATTGGTTTGTTTCTGATGTTAGCAACGTGGATCCTTGGACTGGCGGGGAGATAGTCCTACCAGTGGGGAGGAGCCCCACGGTTGTCCACTGTCGGCAGACAAGGCCGGTGATGCCTGAGACCCCGCAGGAGCTTCACCAATACCAGCCCTCGTTCCCCTCAGGTTGAGCCCTCGGGTACCGGGGCCAGCTGGACTTACATGGGGTCTCAGGGAACTGGTCGAGGTCAGGCAGGCAAGAGTCTTGTCGGACAGCGTAACTCATAGTAAAACAGGCAAGAGTCCAGAAAGGCAGCGTATCTCGTGGTCTGGCAGGCTAGGGTCTTGGCAGGTGGCATCAGGCAGAACAGGAACTCAGGAACAAGAGACGAAGCTTCCAGGAACAAAAAGGAGCCAGGAGTAGCCAAGGCAAGGCCTGAGGAGCAGGCCTTGCCTTAAATAGCCTGAGGCCTAGGAGGAGAAGTCCAGGCCCCTCCCGTGGGTGATGCTGAAAAGGGGTCACATGGCACGTGCAAGCCTGGGAGCCCGGGGGTTAGCTGGGAGGCCAGCGCGAGGCCTGACCGCGGCCTGGTCAGTGCACGGCGTCCCAGCAGCGGCCTGGTCGGGTCGCGGTGGCAGCGTGGGAGAGCCGGAGAGGAGAGCACACGGTAGCGTACGCCTGTGGCAGTTCTGGGCCACCACGAGGCATCTGGGTCCGGTCAGCTGGGGTTTGCGCTATAAGTGAAGGGAGCCGCCCGCGGGCCTCTGCGGCCGGTTCCCGTAACATCTGAGTTAGGGGTGCCACAGGGATCTTTCAGCGTTATTGGTTAATGTTTATTTGCATACTCTAGGGTCTTTACTCAGATCATTGGGAATACTTTAGTATCTTTATACTGATGAGCTTCAGCTTTTTCTTCTGTGTACTGCCGAAGGGGTTTTTACTGTAATCACCTCTAAAGACTGTATTCAATCATCAAATTAACAGGTGGTGAAACACAAATGATATTGAGAAAACAACTGTATTGTAGATTGGGCATAAAATCTCAGAAAGGTTCACCCATATGTGTTTTGAACATTGTCAACTTAAGACAGAATTTGAAGCAGGTAACTTAGGGGTAACGTTAGATTCAGGTTTAACTTTGAAACCCTTGTTAAAAGAAGCTAAGATCAGGTTTCTACACTTTGAAACGCTTATGTCCTTTAAAAAAAAACTTGTGCAGGGAGTCCTTCAGGATTACTTTGCAAGCAAAATTTCATAGACAGCTCAACGATTGGAGCAGTTTGTTGTGTGGGCTTCCTCCAGATGTGATCAGGTCTGTTCAGTTACCTCAAAATGCTGTGGTGCGACTGTTAACATGTACTCCTTTTAAGGCTCATATAAATCCAGTGCTGAAAGAGTTACACTGGTTATCCATAACATTGCGAATAACATTTCAGCTGTTAGTTCTTATTCTAAGTTGCTTTGCAAGAGACCCCCCCCTGTTCTTTGGAAGGTAAATTACTTAAATACACTCTAGGGAGAACATTGCGTTCACAAGAAGCAAATTTACTTGCTGTCCTTTCTTTAAAGGATTGTAAACTCACAATTACTCAGTCTGGAGCATTTTTGTATGTGGGGCCGCCCTTTGGCACAGCCTTTAAACTGAAATAGGTGGGGAAACAGATTTGAAGGTATTTAGCAAGAAATTAAAAGCTGTCTTTTGTGCTGGGGTATTTTATTCATGTATGTATTATTTTTTGTTTTTGAAACTTTTATGGATGTTTAAAGATTTATAATCCGCCCTGAATACAAGGTAAAAGAAATAATAAAAAGCTAAACAGATTAGGGCTCTTTAGCTTGTGTTGTGATTCCTCCCGTGGCTGGAACCACAGGAGGGCCCTTACCTATTGCAGCAGGAGCCGCGGACGCCCTGGTTCCTGCGGCCCGAGCTGCCATCGTGCTGGTGAGGCAGGAGCTGCCCCGGGGTTCACCACCATGGCCAGTGGCCGCCATCTTGCCGGCATGGCTCCTGCACGGCCCAGCTCCGGCTCCTCTTTTCTCAGCAAGGCCGCTGTCTAGGGTCCTGCTGCTTCTCTTTCCTGCTTTTCCTAGGTGCGGGGCCACGCCTCTCTGCCCCTCTTAAAGGGCTAGTGAGGGAGTGGGCCCTGGATGACCTCACTTCCTTGATCCACCTCTTCTGCCTACAAAAGGCTCTTCAGGTCAGTCCTTGCATGCCTTTGCAAGGAGCAAGTTCCTCCCCAATGTTTGCTTAATGGCGGAATATGACGTCACATCCGGTATTGTAAATTGTTTTGAAATTGAGCCATTGGAGTAGAGTCCTTGACCTAATAGTGCAGCGCTGTAAGCGAGCACCCCCGTTTTCAGCGTTCAGCGTTCGGGGGCAAGTGGTCAAGTCTACCGTGTTATAAACGGATGCAATGTGTGCTTTCTGAATATAATTGTATACATTTTTGACCGATGTGTATTCTCGCGAGGTTCTCTGCTTGTGTCATAAAAGTAACAGATTGGATTCTGTGTTATCTTGTATCTACATGAGTGAATGGACATGGAAGTGAAACAGCTTTGAGAATATTCAGCCCCTGAGGAAGCCTTCTTGGAAGGTGAAACGAAGATATCTTTTGTTGGACCCATGTTGAGAAATAGTTCAGTTTTTGGACTTAGGACTCAGGCTTAGAAAAAAATTGAAACATTTGAAATTATATGCACAAGTTTATTAACTGAATTAATATTTCTAATTAATGGGGATTTGCAGTTTAAATTTGAAAGCATAAGGTTTGTGAATTATTACAATTTATGTATTGTTACTTGAAGTGCAATATGTTCTTTTAAAAAAAGTGTGGATGAATGTTGTGGATGTGTTAGTTTAGCTTTTAGAGTGTCTATATAGGTGTGTGTATATTATCGAAATAAACGTTATACACATTGTTCATGTGTTATCTCTCTATTTTGTGTGTTGTATTTATGTCTTTTTTTGAGACAGGGTGACAAATGTGCACAATACTCAAGATAAGGTTGAACCACGGATCAATACAGAGGCAATAAGATATTCTTTATTTTATTCGCAATTCCTTTTTGGATCATTCCTGACATTCTGTTTGCTTTTTCTACTGCAGCCATACATTGAGCTGAGGATTTCAGTGAATTGTAAACAAGGACCCAGGTATATTTCGGAGCTATACCTGGATGGTATATCTCCGAAAACAGAAGCTATCATTATATAACTGTAGTTGAGATTACGTTTCCCTATGTGTATCACTTTACATTTTTCCATATTAAATTTCATCATCCATTCAGATGCTCAGGCTTCTAAGCTCACAAGGTCCTTCTGCAGTTCGTCGTAATCTGCAATTGTAACAATTTTGATAATTTCAAAATGAACTGCAAACATGATCACCTCACTCGTCATTCCCTTCTCCAGATCATTTATGACTATGAAGGGTCCTTCATTTTCAGTTTTTATTTTATATTGTTCCTGGCAATTTCTGAATATATATTATAACAAACAAAAATAGGAGAAAACTAGTGGGGAAAAGATGACTATTCCACCAAGTTCCTCTAATTTTTGGTTATTGTAATAAACTCTGAGGAATTCCTGTGTAAAATAAAATAAAACAATGAAAATGAAGGACCATATGATTATGTTAAACAGCACAGGTTCTATTACCAATCCCTGAGTATTCCACTGATAGAAGACAAGAATGGAACCTATTTTGAAGAGAATCATGTTAAGTAGAGTGCCATATGGTTCTGGGACTGGTTCAATATCTTTGTGAGCAACATTTTGAAAGGGATAGAAGGTAAAATTTGCCTATTTATGGATGATACTAAGACCTGCAATAGAGTGGACACCCCAGAAGGAGTAGAAAGAATGAAATGAGATTTAAGAAAACTGGAAGAGCAGTTGAAGATTTGGCAGCTGGGATTCAATGCCAAGAAGTGCAAAGTCTTGCATCTGGGGTGTGGTAATCCAAAAAAGCTGTATGATGGAGAGTGAAAGACTGATGTGCATGAACCAAGAGAGGGATCTTGGGATTATTGTGGCTGGAGATCAGAAGATGGCAAAGGAATGTGACAAGGCTATAGCTAAAGCCAGAAGAATGCTGGGCTGCATAGGGAAGAACAACCAGTAATGGAGAGAATAATTTTATCTGAGCTTTCAAGAGCAAAAATAAAAAAAAAATGCAAAGTAACATCTCATTTTGTTTACAAAAACAAAAAAAAAAATCTGAAATTTTGATTTTTGTTTCTTTCATTTTGGCACATAGCACATAGTATTTGTAAGAAGTGTTTATCATCATTGGGTTGAGGCTGGGAATGGCATTGTCTGAGGGGCATATTTTCACTGTTAGGAGACAGGGAAGGCACATGAGCGGGGGGAGGAGAGCAATCATGTAATGAGGGGAACAACTCTTTTGTTCCCATGCCCACCCAACCAGTTATCATGGGATATTGGAAATGTTTCCATTTAACAGGGGCCTGTCAGCTGTTAACACTGAAATCTTAACTTAGTGCTCATTTGCTATTGCGTCCGTCGGTCTTCGACGGTTTCGCCCCACCTACCTCTCTCTACTTGCGGCTTCTCCTGCTCACCTTGGACTGATGGCCGCCGCGGCGTCTGCTTACCGTTCTCTCCGGTGTCTCCGGACTGGCTTTGATGCTACCTCCCGCCATTCTCCTTCAAGGTACCTCTAGGGCACACACGCGCACGCCGCCCTCATCTTTATTTTCACGTTGGTGCGAACCTCAGGGGCGTCCCCCTGTTCTGACATTACGACAACATGGTATATCTGCCTACAGTATTTGCTAGCTTATTGAGTTAGCAACGGGATTCATACGGTTGGGATTCGCTCTCCGTTCCTAAGCTACTCTGCCACTCCAGCTCTATCTGGAACTCTTACTACCCTTCGGGGTTGCTAACGGGGTACCCGCTCCTCAGGGGCCTCTCTGCTTCTTTAATGTGCTATCAGGAAACCAGTACTTGCTCCTCGAGGGCCCATGTTCCTGTGATGCTGCCTGCAACTAACTACAGTCACCATCTGTGAGTACAGAAACATCTCTCTCTACAGTACTGCTTCACAGGAATCAGGTACTCGCTCCTCGAGGGCCTGCTCTCTGCTCCGGTGCCAGACCTCTCGTCTAGGGGAATCTCTGCTACTGCTAGTGAGTACAACACCACTGAGTCTCTCTGCTCTAAGGGATCAGGTACTCGCTTCTCGAGGGCCTGGTCTCCCTGTCTCAGAGCTCTCCTAATTCTATTTGGGACTCTGAATGCTAAGCTTATTGTGTACGCATATCTCTCAGTCTCTTTCCACTGCAGCACTGCTCTACAGAGGATCCGCTGTTCCAGCGTTCTATGAGAGACGCGCCCAGCCGGGCTCTACAACAACTACTCACTACTGCCACCTCTGGTGGTTCCATAAACTGTTTAATAAAAGATTCAAATCTGTGTTTGTCCGGAGTTTAGCCTGACACTGTGGTCCCTCACGGGACTGCCCCGTGGGCATGGTCAGCGGCCACAGTGTCCGAGGACCCACCCAAACACCATTAACCATAACATTTGCGTACTGCAGCCATAATGGCTTCTTTGGTATTTAAATGTTTACACTGCATGTTAGTTTTGAAAGATTACCTATAGTATATTTCAAATCCAGGGTGGCTTTAGTGAATTGGCCCCAAAAGGGTAAAAAGAATAAAACAAAATTAATAAGAAAGTTAGAAAAACTTTCTAACAATCTGTCTCACACTTTTCACTCTCTTCCTACCTGTGGCTCTCTCACAGCTCTTGCTTTGTGTCATGAATCGGGCTGCCCGCGGGTTTGCCCGCGAGCAGACTTTCCTTCCCACGCTGTCTTCACCCGACGCGGCAGGACGCCGCCGTCGGGCCTTCCCACGTGGCTGGAGCTGCGGTCTTCTTTGCCCCTCACGGCCCGGAGGCCGCCTTCGATCGTCACCGCTTCCGCGGTCGGAGCCGCAGCCTTCCGTCTTCTCCCATGGGGCTGGGACTGCCCCCGACGTGACCTTCATCTTCACGGCACTAGGCCGTAAGCCCTGGTGCCATCCGGCGGCTGGAGCCGCCCCCGGGGCTCCCCGCAGTGGCTGGAGCTGCTGCCGACGTCAGGGCCCGCTCCTTAGGCCCTGCCTGCGTCTGACGCACAGACACTGTGCAGGCTGCTGGCCATGGTCCTGCACAGCCCCTGTTTCCTGCTCCTTAGGCGCCGGCCCGCGCCTTTCAGCCAGATTTAAAGGGCCAGGCACAGGAATTGTGCTGGCCCCACCTTCAAGTGGTCTTCCTGCCTTAGCCCTATAAAGGGCTGCTTCGTCAGTCTGTTCTTCGCCTTGCATCATCATGACTTCCCTCTGGAGGCTCCTGCCTGCCAGAGATTGTAAGGTCTTCTGTTCTTTGTGGAGCTCCTCGTCTCGTCTGCCTTCTTCCACGTCTTCATGTCTTGGTGTTCCGCCTGAGGTCCCAGTCCATGTTTGATGTCTCGTCATGATCATTTTCCTCCACGTCCTGATGTGTCTTCCTGCCAGGATGTTCTTCCCTGCGTCTTCGTCTGGTGCTCTCGAGCCTTCTGTTCCTGTAAGCCGGTGCTCTCAGATGGTGTATGCCCGAGAATGAGGTAGCTTGCAGGTGGGAAGTGTCCCTGTGCTCCTGAGCCTCCGTTCCTGCCAGCCTTGGGGGAAGCTTTGGATGACACCGGCTCAGTCATTGGAGTTCCTCCTTGCCTGGATCTTCCCTGCGCTGTTCCGCTCTCCTCGTGGTCCGTGACCAGCCTTCAGGGATGTGTAGGGTGTGCAGTGGGACAGGGTGGTCCGTGACTCAGTCCCGTGGGTGGCCTGAGTAGGGTGCCCTGAGAGACAGTGCCAATGTCCATGCCTTGTGTCTTGCCTATTTGGATGTCAAGTTCCTCGTCATGCCCGTGATGCCGTCGCATCAGCCAAGTGTCTCTGTCATGGATGCCGTCGCATCAGCCAAGTGTCTTTGTCATGGATGCCGTCGCATCAACCCAGCTGTTGTCAACTGTTTGTCAGCGATGCCATCGCATCGACCATAGTCCTGTCTTCATGTCAAGGCCTCCATCTGCCCTCAACCTCAGGCCAGGCCTGCTGCTCCATGCTGCTCCCAGCAGGTCCGAAAGGGCTCGGAATGGTCAGAGAACCATTCCACTTCCAACATCCTTGGATGTTGGCCTTGGGAGCTTGCAGGCCTGGCAGAGGGTCAGCCCGTCAGCCATGCGGAGCCACCATCAACCCTCGGCTCGGCCCTGAAGGTCTGGGCCCGGGCTGAGGCCCAAGGGCACACTAAACCGCCCCTTACATATCACTTTGTCCTGTGTGTCTAATGATTTCTTAGATAGGCTACTCTTCAGATTCAGGATTGGCAAACAGTTCTATAGATACATCAAGGTGGCATATGCTGACCATTTTAGGACTGCAGTTGGAAAACTGACTCCTTTCCCATCAGATCAGGGGTCAGATAATGTTGCCTTTTCTCTGGGGAATGCATAAAATGGCACACAGGAATCAGAGAGGGCACAGTACCAGGCACAGTAATCACTCTATATGGATGACATCATCTTCTATGCAGAACAGGCCTCAGAAAGGACATTAGCCAATATATGATAGAACTTAGGATCAAGAAATGTGGCAAGTCATAAACTATGCATTTTAGAGACTGGGATCCAGTGTTTGATGCCCTCCTCCTTCCCTACTTGGACAGTATTGATGATATCTTGGCGTGTGGCTCAGGGCAGACAAAGCAACCTCTGGTGTTGGGAGGAGAAACCTAATCTGAAGCTGGGACTGTGGAGACTGAGGGAACTGTCCATCATCCATTGAGGAAAATATGTCCTTGTGCTCAGAAATGAGGCTTTACCCATGTTCCTAAATGAGGTGCTTTCAAGATCACTTCCATCAGCAGTGGAAGGGCCATCATCAGAGCAATATTCCTCTTCATCTGAAGCTCAAAGATGGATCATACGAAAGGAGCACCTGAAGGGGAATAAGGGAGTCCCTTAACTTGCTACCATACTTCAGAGCTTCTTCATCTGCAATTGCATCAGACTCATCCTGAGAAGCAACTGCAAGGAGTACAGATTTTACAACAAACCAGATGTTGTTTAGCTCATGGACAGAGTCATGCACCATTTTTTCTTGACATTCTGACTGAGGCTGGTTTTTTTTATTTGAAGCCAGGGGCGGATTGGCCTTTCGGGGGATCGGGCATCCCCCGGTGGGCCGATCGCTCCAGTCACATGGTCTGCCATGCGCGGCCGTGACAGAACCTCGCTCGGCAGACCACGTAATGTGGCCTGGGCCGGCCTGGGCGGCGAATACCCGGGCCGGTCCGACATCGTGAGACCGCCGCTGATTGTAGCGTCTCTTCTTGAGCAGTTCACCATAAACTTCTTGCAGCTAGGACAGAGCTTGTCCTTGTGATGCAACTGTTTATATGACTGCAGAGCTCTCCAAGCAAAACAATGTAACAGCAGGCTTTTGTTGTATTTGCTTGCCACTGATCATAGCTCTGAACAGATTTGCTGTTTCTAAAACAAAAGCATGTGTCTTGGCTGCTTCCTCATATTATGGTTCAAAGGTTTAGCTAAATGAATTAGAAGCTAGATGCTGACTTCTTACCTGCCCCCTCTGAGTCTGTGTGGTGAGAATTCACAGGGCCTTATAGCACCAAGGCTGATTTTCTTTACAGAGTTCTGGCAAGGTAGAGTATCATTGATAAACTAAGATTACAGGTCTCTCTTGGTTTTATTTTCACACCAGATCACTGCCACTTAGTCCCCCTTTTTTGTTTGACTCAGCAGTTTTCTCCGAGTCAGTTGAATCCAGGACTGAGAGCTGAAACCAAGAGCCTCCATTTACAACTAACTCAGGGGATTTTACCCCCATTTTTCTCTCCCTCTCCTAACTTACTTTAATTGTAGCAACAGCCTCCAGCCAGGGGCCATGTACGAGGACTCCTCCCAGAACCCTGCAATCATAGGCCCTAAATCCAGCCACTAAGTGTCACTACTGTGCAATGAATGTGACTCCCGGACCCCTAGGGGCTGTGAGTGCTATCTCCACAGCATCCCCAGCCAACCCAAAGTATGCAACCTGACCCATCGGGCCAACTGCGTAGTCCCTTTCTCAAGAAGGGACATAACATACTGCCGTGCCCTGCTGAACAATCCGCGGAAAGTATCTTCCTGCCTTGCACACTGCTGCTTCATCAGCTGTGTGCACATTTATTCCATGCTAAATGTGCACTTCACTCTGCATGCTCACCTTCCCAGGTATTGTGGGCTGCGCTAGGTCCAGCCAAGCTCCCACTGGCCACGGGTAAACCCACCCTATTCACGCAGCTAATAAGTGCTAAGCAGCAGAGAGTTCTCTGCCACATCATCTCCTGAGCCTCCATTTTGGGGTCTGAACCAGGCTGCACCAAGCGAATACTGCATCTCTTTACACTTTTAGATGTTTCCCTGCAAACTGTTAAGTCAGGAAGCACCTGTTTTCTTCCTTTCTTTGTTTTCTGCATTAAAGAACATCAACTAAAAGCACATCTATTCTGTGTTTTGTTAGGCCCTGACTCACCTTCTCAGATCTCCCTTTTGTTGTCTTTTCTCAGCCCCCCGACCCTCTTCATTGATTTGATACCTTTACTATCTCCAGGGATCTCGGGCCCCCTGTCCTTTCCTTGAGCAGCTGCCTCCATTCTCTCTCTCTGAAACCCCTTTTTTCTCTCAAATCATTCGCTGCCCCCTTCCCCCTCCCTCAACTTCCATTCTTCCTCCTCCCTTACTTTCCATCTTTCACCTGCTCTCTCATCTTATATAATCCCTGTCATCTTTTATATCTCCCACCTTCCGTCTTTTCCTCTCTTCCACTGCCCCTCACCTTATATCCTTTCTTTCCTCTGCTTCTCCCCTTCCACCCTCTCTCTCCCTTTCTATCCCTTAACTTAATGGTGGTCAGATACAGTGCTTCTGGCCTCCTCTTGCTGTGGACCTCTCTCTCTCTCTCTCACACAGAACAGTTTTTGAACTGCCCAGGAGGGAGTGGAGCAGGTTGCAGGAGGAGGAAGTTAGCAGTGCGAGTCGCCATCTCCACTCTCCAGCCAGTCGGATCACTGGAGAGATGATGGCGCAATCCTCAGCCTTTGGTTTCATCACAGGAAAGCAAGTAGCAGGAACTGCCAAATGTTTTCCTGACTCACATGGACCCGAAGAACCTGATAGCAATAGCTGTTACGGCAAGGCCATCTTCATAGGGTAGGGGGGAGATGGTAGGAGCAACCCATTATATTCAGCCCTGGGAGTAGCTGCAGCTTCTCAGGCTCGAAGGCAGGGCAGCAGAGGCAACTATTTTTCAGCAACACTGAGAGAGCTGTGGATGGTGCCTATGGCCAAGGTGACATCAGACATAGGCTAGCTCAGGGGTGCTCAAACTGGTCTTTGGGGTCCCCCCCAGCCCATCAGGTTTTCAGGATATCTCTAAAGAATATGCATGAGATGTATTTGCATGTACATACTTCTAGGTATGCAAATATTTCTCAAGTAAATTCATTAAGGATGTTCTGAAAGTGTGACTGGGGGGGGGGGGGGGGGGGGGCCAAGGACCAGTTTGACCACCCCTGACTAAAGATGTTCATCGTTGTCAGTTTTCCTTTTTTATTGTTTCTTGGGCCCAGTCTTTTCATTTTTCTCCTTTGGGTTTCCTCTTCAATTGGAACTGGAGCTGGGATATTTTATATCTCCTCCCAATTTAATGTAGTCATTGTAGCATCCAAGCCTATCACCCAGCTAACCAATGCCTCAAGCATTCTGAAAGAGGGGAGGAGAGGGTTTAGGGAGTCAGTGGGAAGTGCCGTCTTTTGAAGTTTCAAATATTCATGGTGGTGGTGGTGGGGGTTTCCCCTCCAATAACACAGTGACACATTAGCAGCCGTGTACGGACTTGTGGCAGCATGGAACACAAGTGTCCTGCCACCTGACAAAGCCTGTCTGTGGTCGACCATCTCATCAGCCCCTTCTGATAGTCCTGCTAACAGTCCTCCGCCGGGGGCCAAAAACTAGTGCTTCTTCTTGGAGCCTGCAAGAATGGGCTCTTGATCTTGCCACTAAGCGCAATCATTGTGCAGTGACTGATACCCTTCCCCCAGGGACCGTGAATACTGCGCCTGCAGCATTCCCAGCCTCAGCCAACCCAGGAAGTGGAAAATCTGAGGTCGGAATCAAACCCAAAGAGCCACCAAGCTGGCTCATTCTTCCTTTTTAGGAGCATGTGTGTAGAAATTAATCAAATTTGTTTATACAGATATTCAGCATGGATTATTCTGAAGCCGTTATCCTGGTTTAGAACATGATAGGGTATTCCCAAAATTGTTTTTATAGATGTCACAATACACACAATAGGTTTTGCATAATATTGAATCATGCTAATTGTGGAGAAGGTAGTTGCATATAAAATACCCTGGTTTCCATTTTTCAGCCGCCAATGTTTGTGTTCATAGCAGTTTCCTCCGCCCCATAAGACATTTCTCAGCAATTAATTCCAAGCTATTGGTGAATAAGTGTCACTAATGGGGATTCCATTAACCTCTGGTGCATCTGTCATGTCCCTTTGTAATTGCTCACAATCACCAATCATAGCCAACATAGTTCTTAAATCACCACTTTCAATGGTGTTGACTAATTGCACATCAAGAAAATAATTACGCACCCGTGCTCAGCTAGCTTTTCTTCAACAGTAAGCCATTTCTTTATGCTAAATTTGCAAATAAACAAACAGGTCAAATCACATCTTCACTGTGAATACATTATTCTATTTCATCAAAAGGGCAAGGCTTCTGTTTTTATGTTTTTTAATTTTTTGCAGCAGTACCTGTGCAAATTAAGAAAATTCTGTCGCATATACGAATAAACTGGCAAGAGTTTTGTTACAGAATATTGTCTAGAAGTCTTTTTTTTTTCTCATTTACTTATTAGTTTTTTAAACCATTACATAAAACTGTCTCAACAATATAGAACTTATCAATTTCACAACCCAGCAATATATCATGTCAAATATAATAACAGATATAACAGACATAATAATAATAATGATGACAATGATAATAATAATGACAATGATAAAAAATAAAGATAATGACATGTGTAATGATGTCCGTAATTACCTAATGATGTAAAGCAAAAGAGTCTAAAGCTATTGTGCTGCGCATCATCACATATGGACCTGTGACGCATAGCCAACTAATTTCTCCCAACGTTCCCTACCCCCCCCCCCCCCCCCCCCCCCCCGAAATAAGCTTACAGCATTCAATATAAAGGATTGGTCAAAGGAATGGTAAATAAGATGAATGACATAACTGCTAGGTTGGTCCCCCCTGGACTTTTAGAATTTTATTGCTCGACCTGTCTTCTACTTATGCATAGAGAAGCAGAAACTTCAGGTCCCTGCATGCTGGTACCGCCTATCTCAGGGCGAAGTCAGGACCCCTAAAGCGAAGAGAAATAGAATTACCTATTTCGAAAGTGAAATGTCTGCCCTTGGAGTAAGGCATTCTCGAAATTTAGACCATGCGGCCATCATTTTAGCATATTGCCTGGAGGAGCTGGCTTTAGCGATCAAATACTCGAAAGTGAAAAGGGTTATTTTTTGAAACCAATGATCAATCTGTGGTTTTGTTTCACCCATGCATCCTACAAGAATTACCTTCTTTCCTATTAAGCTCACTTTCTGAATGAAGCAAAGAGCTCCTTTAACATTATAAGCTTCTTTAAAATTGAGGAGAAAGGATCTAGGGGTCCTGCCAAATAACCAAAGAGGAGGGTAACGTGGGAGGTCTAACTCCAAAATACTTATATAGCATGACCGGACCTGCCCCCAGAATGCACGGATTATGGGACAGGACTAGAACCCAGTTTAAAGTACAAGAGATTCTAGATGCTTGATGGGTCCAAAACCAATTACAATACTTAATTTCTTGGAAGAACTACTGGCCTGAGGAAGATTCATGGGAGCTGGCCTCCAACCTACAAGCCCCTTAAAATGTATTGGAATTTGACAGAAGATTCACTGGAAAGCCTAACCCCAGGAGATTAGCACATGACACAAAATTATTCAGAGTAGTTAAATCACAAGTGGATTATGATAAATTGCAGGAGGACCATTAGGATTCATGGCTCATGGATAGCCTCGCATGCCGCAGCACTCACCCTTGATGCTGCCTGGTCGCGGCGTGGCAGGAACACTGCCAGATCCAGTCTCTCACTGTCATGCCGCTGCAACCCAGCCTCTCCTTAGGCACACGTGTGCAGTACCTAATTTTAAAGGGCCTGCAGCAGGAAAGTCCCCACGGCACCCTCTGATGATGTCAGCCAGCCCTTCCTATATAAGGGCTCCTTGGACGGTTCACCTTTGCCTCGGCAATGGGTCTCCTGCTTTGCAGTGCATATTGTCAGCATTCCCGAGTTCCTGCATCTTCAGCTTTCCTCATCCAGCCTTGCCTTATTCTGCTCTCCTTGTCTTCCCCTGCTTCCTTCATCCAGCTGTGTCTTGTTTGTCTCATTCAGTGTCTTCGTCCTCCCTTTGCCTGACTCTCTGGATCTTGATTTCCTGTCTGGATGTGACCACATTTGCCTGCTGCCTGGACCTGGGCTTCTGCCTGGACCTGACCATGTCTCCTTACAGCCTGCCCTGACCTTGGCCTTTCTCTGACTCTGCTGACCCACTGTCTGCCCTGATCCCAATGTACTATTGGACTCTTGCTCTTGTCTCCACCCTACAGACCCTAACACATGCTGGCTGCCAGAACCCAAGGGCTCAACCTGTGGAGGAGGCGGCTGGTATAGATGAAGTTCCAGTCTGTCCTGCTGCAGGGCGTGTTCGCCAGCTGCTGGTGTAGGCCTCGAAGATTCACCTACAAGGCTGCGTCAACTACACTGCAGCACTAAGGGCTCATGTCAACCTTTACAAGGAGTTTGTGAGACTCGAAGAGTGCGCGTGGACAAATACAAGTTGACGCATACGGGGAAAGTAATTACTCGGTTAGGTTCCATAGTAGGAGTGTTAGGAATTGTGGACCCTTGGCCCGCGGTGGGGTTGTTGTTACCTGAGGAGTTGGGCCCCACAGGTCCCCACCGTCAGGAGGCGAAGCTGGCCAGGAACAGAGGCAAGCAGGAACTTCACCTGTGCCGACCCTCGTTCCCCGCAGGTTGAGCCCTTGGGTGCCGGGGCCAGCAGGACTTAGGAGTGCCCCTCTGTGGCTGGTTCCGGAGAGGGTAGGCGAGTGCGTGCAGAGAGTGTCAGAGAGATTAGGTATGGTTCGAGACAGGAGCACTCCAGGAGGCGGGAGGAGAAAGAGTCTCAAGGCGTGCAAAACCACTGCAGCTTTGAGGGGAGTAGAGCAGGACCACGTGGGAGTGGCCTTGAGGTGAGGAGATGCAGACGAAGAGACACGAACTGCAGTCTGCTGGATAAAGGCTAGAGTGGGGAACCTGCTGAAGCAGGTGCCTGGAGGGTAGCAGCGCAGGAGTACTGTCTGGGACACGGCAGGCCGATGACAGAGTCCTCTGTAGTGACAGCGCAGAGGGATGCCCCGAGGAGCGGGGCACTGAGACCCAGTCTGGAGATGTACTGCACTGAGCCAACTCCAGAAGAGAGAAGGCACTGTAGCAAAAGTCCTCAAGGAGAAGTGCCATGGGGATTCCCAGGAGCAGCAGGCACTGCGGGTTGGAACTCACAAGTAGGATGGCGCTGAGCCTGGCCCCGGGGAGCGGGAAGCGCTGAGAGAGAGAGTCCAGTTAGGTTGCGCTGAGCCAGGACCTGCAGAGTGGGGGCCGCTGAGAGAAGAACCTGGAAGGAGAAGCACAGAGGTCCGACGCAGGAACAACCGGTCCATGGAGAGAATATGGCACCAATAGGAACCAAGTCGGTTAGTGGTGGCTAAATGTGAGGCTTAAATATCCTGGGTCAATGATGACATCAGCCAAGAATGAACCTGGAGTTCCCGCCATTGGCCCTTTAAAGGAAGGGCAGATAACGTGTGCGCATGCCTAGAGAGGCCCAGGAACGGAGTGCTGATCGGCGGCGTCCCGGCCACCACGTGGAGTGCAGAGAGCTAGGAGGAACGCGGAAGTGGTGACTGGCCACTGCTGCGAGAGCACCGGAGGTGGAGAGCCAGGCAAGACATGACATGAGTTGAGCCTGCTGCTCATGTCCTAACAAGGAGTTACCATCCAGGAAAAAGATCTAGGCATCATAGTAAATAATACATTGAAATCATTGGCTGCGGCGGTCAAAAAAAGCAAACAATGTTAGGAATTATTAAAAAAGGAATGGTGAGTAAAACAGAGAATGTCATAATGCCTCTGTATCTCTCCATGATGAGACCGCACCTTGATGTTATTGTTTGTAAGGTTTTGGGTGGATCCCTGGACACTGTGGCAGATGACCACGCCCACGGAGGGAAGTCTCCTGAGGGACCACAGGTCAGGCTCAGCTTTGGGATACACAACACAGAGTTATATCTTTTATTAGACAGAGTTGAGAAGCCACCAGAGGTGGCAGTAGTGAGTAGAGATGAAGCCCGGCTGGGCTTAGGGTTCCTCAGGATACTGGAACAGCGATTCCCTCTATGGCTGTGCTGTAGTGGAGAAAACTGAGATAGTGAGTACAGTGGAGCATACACAGAGTTCTGGTATAGAGCCTCATTGGTAAAGTTACTCACACAGCGGTTTCTCCCGGAAGGTGACACAGAGAGTACCTCGTTCCAGGGAACAGCTCTGAGGAAATAAATTTGGTAACTTACTGATGATGTAGGCAGCGGTTTCTTCCAAGCGAAGCGATAAGTTCAGGCAGCGAGTCAGGGAACATGGTCCCTCGAGGAGTGAGTACCGATTCCTGATAGCGACCTGAAAGAAATGAGAGAGGCCCCCAAGAAGCGGGTACCTCGTTAGGATAAAGTCCAAAAGTTGGAGAGGCAGAGTAGCTAGGTACGGAGAGTGAATCCCATCCATAAGGAGATCCCTTGCTAACTCGATTAGCTAGCAAAAAGTGTAGGCTTTTGTATCCGGGATGCGTGATGTCATCACAGGGGGACACCCCTGAGGTTCGCGCCAAAGAGAGAATAAGAAGCAGGGCCGTGCGGTGTGCACGCCCTATGGAACCTGGACAACATGGCGGGATGCAGCGCCCAAGTCGGACTGGGGACACTGGAGAGGAAGGCAGGCAGACGCCGCGGCAGGCAGACGCCGCGGCAGCCAGACGTCCATCAACCGCAGGAGGAGTCGCAAAAAAGGTAAGGTGGGCGGGGTGGAGACGTCGGGCAGTGACAGTCGTAACACTTGAATACTGTGTGCAATTCTGGTTGCTGCATCACAAAGATATACTGTAATTGCACTGGAGAAGGTACCGAGAAGGGCGACCAAAATGATAAAGGGAATGGAACAGCTCCCCTATGAGGAAAGGCTGAAGAGGTTAGGGCTTTTCAGCTGGGAGAAGAGACAGCTGAGGGAGAATATGAAAGAAGTCTATAAAATCAATAAAGGGCTTGAATGGGTATGTGAGGAAGTGTACAAGAAACTCCCTCAAACCACCTGAAAGGACTGGCCACAGCTATCTAGCCTGAACCTCCTTAAGAATCACCCCGCAAAGCAATCTGGGTGAAGGGAGGCTCCCCTCACCATGTTATAAGGAGTTAGAGCTCAGAAGGGTTAAACAGGCCTTTGGAAGCAGACAGGTAGCCAGCATATGTGAAGACCAGTTATGTTTAACTTTTTGTACCCAGTACTGCAAGGTGGGCAGTTTTCTTTTTGTTTTGAATTTGCACTGTAAATAAATTTGCACCTAACAAAACAGCCAGGATCTACCTCTTTATTCCTCTTGGCTGTTTCCTAAGCTATAACTGGCCATGTTACCACAGGGTAAATGTGAATCTGTTATTTACTCTTTCAGATAATACAAGGACTAGGGAGAACTTCATGAAGTTACAAGTAGTACATTTAAAACAAATCATAAAATTCTTTTTCACTCGACACACAATTAAGCTCTGGAATTCATTGCCAGAGGATGTGATTAAGGCAGTTCATGTAGCTGGGTTTAAAAAAGGTTTGGGTACTTGCCAGGTTCTTATGGCCTGGATTGGCCACTGTTGGAAACAGGATGCTGGGCTTGATGGACCCTTGGTCTGACCCAGTATGGCATTTTCTTATGTTCTTATGGATAAATTCCTGGAGCAGTCTGTTGCAGTTGGGTACTGCTGTGGAATAGTGGACCTTGGGCCGACCTACCACGAGAGGCGGGGTAGGCCGGGAGGCGGAGCCAAGGCTCAAGTGTTCACCAGGTGATTGCCCGGAAACCAGGAACCCCCCAGGAGGAGCCCGTAGGGTCCTGGCTCCTTGGGACTTAGGTACCAGAGAGAGAGTCCAGTAACAGAGAACCAGGAAGTCCAATGGTAATTGAGTCTAGCACAAGATCTTCACCCGGGTACCCAGAACCCCCCAGGAGGGGCCCGTAGGGTTCTGGCACCTTGGGACTTGGGTACTAGAGAGAGAGTCCAGCAATAGAGAACCAGGAAGTCCAAAGATAATAGAGTCTCTAAGTGAGCAGACGTGAGTAGGAGCAAGTAGAAACCTGGAGCGGGGTCCGCAGCCAGCAGGTGAAGGCAAGGCTGAAGCAGGAACAGAGATGAGCCGGGATCAAAGGCAGGCGGCAACAGAGCGTGGTCAGGGACGAACCGGGGTCGAGGCAGGCAGCAGGCAGAGCGTAGTCAGGGACGAACCGGGTCGAGGCAGGCAGCAGGCAGAGCGTAGTCAGGGACGAACCGGGTCGAGGCAGGCAGCAGGCAGAGCGTAGTCAGGGACGAACCGGGGCCGAGGCAGGCAGCAGGCAGAGCGTAGTCAGGGACGAACCGGGGCCGAGGCAGGCAGCAGGCAGAGCGTAGTCAGGAACTCCAAGGTCATCGGCAGGAACTCAGCAAGACGAAGCGCAACTCAGAACTACAAGACTGTAGTGAACCTCGTTGCAAGGCGATGATGGAACGTCCGGACGCCGGTTATATCTGTCTCGGAGCGTGACGTCATCAGAGCAGGCGGGGCTTGACTTCCGGGTTCTGGGCGCTCAAAGTGGCCGTACTTGCGCGCGTGCGAGGCCGCGGTGAGAGAGACAGGCAAATGGCGGATGCCACATGGAATTGAGCGCGTCCCCGGGTCCTGGAGACCGCGGAGCGTGGCGTCCCCAGACGCGGAGGTAGGCGCTGGTCACGGGGAAGAGAGGGGAAGCGGTGCAGACCGCAACAGCAGTCCATAAACTACTATTAATCAAGTTGACTTAGAGAATAGCCACTGCTTATTACCATGTATTAGTAGCATGGAATTTATTTACTGTGGGTATTTGCCAGGTACTTGTATCCTGGATTGGCCACTGTTGGAAACATGACGCTGGGCTTAAAGGACCCTTGGTCTGACCCAGTTTGGCAACTTCTTATGTTCGAGATCAAACTCCAGAACTGAACTGAGTATCATCAACCAAACCCGAAAACAGGGAGAATGGCCAATACCTGAGGAGGATAAAAAAAATGCAAAAATCTCCCAACAGATGAGAAAGGGAAAATGTTGATAAAGGGGTCGAAGCCTCCGCCATACTCACATCACATTTCCTTTCATTTCCCTCCCACCTGCAGCTACCAACCACTGCAATCCTATCTTCCACAGATTAACCCCTGCATTACTCTACTCAGTATGTATGAACTGCAAAAACAAGGAAAATGGCTTCAGGTTAAATGCAAATATTGCAGAGTAAATAGTGGCAGATAATGGCCAACTAGCCCATCCAGTCTATCCACCGGAGATCCTTTTATTTATTTAAACAAGTCATATTCTGCCTCTCTCAACAAAAATTGTACACAACGGATTATAAAAATATAGATCATGGGCATCCTATGCCCGAGGTCCTAGACACGAATGTCTGTGCCGGAGCAGTTGGAGGGAGGAGCATTAAGGGTCTTGAGGGGCGAGGGTGGCAGCAATGGCTCTTAGGGGACAGGAGAGTGTCAGAAGCTGTGGGAAGGTGGCGAGATAAAAGCCATAGCAAAGGCAGCATGAGACGAGGCAGTGCACCGCGGCAGAGGGCAGAAGGGGAAGGGCGGGTCATTGACTTGAATATTGGCAAGGGTCAAACGTGGCAGACTGGAGGCCCTGCCTCAGGATAGAGAGTTCATTGCTTCCATTTTCGTTTTTCTTTTGTTCTAAAAAAACCCTGCAACTCGCCCCCTTCCCTCGTCTTCTGAAATCCCCCTATGCGGACGGCCTTCTGAAAAGGGCGCAGCTCGTTGCCGGATGCCACAAGAGTAAGTCCTTCAGTGAAAGCTGGGTTGGATTTAGACCATGGTGGGTGCTGCAAGAGTTACTCTCCCAGAAATGTGACTGGCACGGTTCAGTCTTGTTTCATCTCGTTCAACTTAAAAAGTATCGGTTTGGTGGTACGGTGGCTATTTTCCAGTTGCACCTTTTACGTTTCATTATCTAATTCATTACCATTTGATGTGCTCTCGGCTTTCTCTGAAGGAGCCAGATTATTGCAAGGTACTATACCCAAAATCCCTTTGCTCTTTAAAATCTAAATCAGATCCACTGTAAAGAGAGCTGCGATTGGGAATTTACTCAGCCAAGCAGACCCTGCTCATTAGTGTAACAGCAGCTCCCAAGTGTTTGACAGTTCTTGACGCTTCATTAGCTTTCTTTCTGCCATGTGATTGCCTTTCAATTTGATCTTGCGCAGTTCATTCTTCTCACGTAAAACTAACAGAAGCATTTTGTGAGACGAGCTTTGTTTAGTTTGCCATATCAAATCCCAAAGCTTTTCATCATTAGCCTTCCATAAAGGGTCAAAATGTTACATAAAAAAAAGGGAAGCCCAAGCTATCTCAATGCTCGTAGAAACATTCTCTCTCTTGGATTGGTTTCAAATCCTGTGCATTTACCAGGGACGTGGATATCTTTCTGATTCAGCTGCACGCTGAACCCTCTCAATGACTGCGTGTAAAAGCTGCCGTCTTTTCCCCATCCTTGTCTGTTGGGGGAAGTGGAAAGATAGGCAGTGGTTTCTCTTCAGAACCAAGGGGCTGGCAGCCAAAAATGTTGTAACAGGTAAAGAGGAGCTCAGTTCAGGTCTTGCTGGCTCTCAGCATGGCAATTTTGGATGCTCTCACTTCCTAATTCTGAGTCTTAGCAAAACAGAAGTCTTGTCCTTTTCAGTGTTTCCCTGGCTTCTGGTCTCACTGGTGGGGGAGGGGCAGGTACCAAGTTCTTGGACCCAGGGTTGACCTTAGTAGAGATGCAGCAGAGGCCTGGAACGCTGAAATTATGGCATTGGGGATGAGGCTACCCCCCACAGTGCAGGGCATCCAAAGTGCTTTGCTTTTATCTCGGTCTGCCCTGGGGTACGTCTACCTTCCTTGTACCAGGCCTGGAAAGCCCTGCTTGCTGCCATGGTCTGCCTGGTAAAAAGAATATGCTCACTCACAAACAAAGCTCCAACATGTTATTTACTGGTTCAGTCTTTCTTCAACGGAAATCACTTAGCGTACCAAGCATTTTTATCAGGAAGGAGTCAGTATCTCCCATTTTTTTAGAATCCCGATTACCAAAACATAAATCACTGGGCTTTACGTGAATAGCAAAATGCATACATTTCCTCTCCACTTCTCCAGAGGTAATACTGCCAGCAGTACAAAGCCCATTCACAAGCTTAATTCTGCAGTTCCTATAAGAGATATTTTTTTCCTCCAGCAGCAATGAACTATGAGGCCCAGAGGGCTTTGCACTCTCTTTGCTCCACTCTTCTTTTTCACTTGGATCTCTTAAGAGCAAGAGCAGAAGTGCTGCATCTAGAGTCCTGCACCCCAGCTTCTCAGCTGTCTGCTTCCTGTCATGAAGTGGGGGGGGGGGGGGGTGTAGTGAATCCTTGGGCCCCTGTTACGTTTATACAGCCTATGTTGTGCTCGCACTCGATAAGCCTTAACTGGCAGCAGCTGATACGCCACTAGACTAGGATCTTTTTCATGACCAGCCACTTCCCCCTAGGGTTGTGCCCACAGGTTCTGGCCGCAGACAGGGCTTTCCAGGCCAGGAACGAGGAAGGCAGAAGTACACATGGGTCAGAGGCCAGGCTGATGTCAGGGCCAGCAGAGAGCAAAGCACAATCAAGATCCAGGCTGGCGTCAAGGCAACAAGAAATCAGGCCAAGGGAAGAAACATAACAGGATAGACAGGAGCAGACAAGGCAAAAACAGACTGTCCCAACTAGCACTGCAGATCACGCAGGAGACCTTTGCAAAGGCACTGGAAGGTGACTCCGAGCTTCCTTTCATACTAGGCAAGATGTCACCTGCGTGTCACAGGCAGCCCAGCCAGCAGACCTTATAGAAAGGGCACAGGAAGTTCAGCCATGTTCCTGGGATGCAGCATGACGCTGGAGGTGCTTCAGACTAGAGGTGAAGGGCATCACATTTCCCTTGCCTCCTCCAACTCTCTTCCTTGTGTACTTATTTGATTTATATGCCACTTTTCAGGCACTTTCAAGGCAGCTTACATTCAGGTCCTGTGGGCACCTCCCTATCCCCAGAGGGCTAACAATTTGTTCCATTCAGAACAATCTATTCTGCCTCTTTCAGTGCATATCCCCCTGTAGGACATACCGATCCCCTTTTATAACACTCTCTTGTCCAGTTTACAAGTTAACATAAAATCAAACCCCTGGTCAGTAACAAATGCATCACAAGCATTCCCATGATTATTATCCATCTTCCTGCAAGCCAAACCTGCACTTCTTTCTGAAAGCACCTCTGGTAACTCCTCGAACTGCCCCACTGTGTGTTCGGCGTGGGAGGAACATCGGTTTCCTAAGCCCTAGCAGGGACAGGTTTCCTTTTTTTTTTTTTTCTCTTGAACCCACTCCCCCCCCCCCCCCCCATTTACCCTAGGGAAAAAATACCTACCAGCATTGACCCTTTCATACTGGTGCTTTCATACTTTTCCTTCACCACCTTACCATGGCTCATATCGGAGCATTTCCTGCTTTTCTCTCACAGAAGGGAGCCTATGTGGTACTTAATCTGAGGATTGGGGGGGGCATTCAATTAGGGGAGGAAGTCAAGGATGCAAGCCAGCATCTGTGATGTTTCCCTGCCCCCTGTCAGCATTTCCTCGTTGTCTTTATACTGCTCTCACCCTCTAATTCTGGCCAAAGTCATCCATCCCTTCCCCCTCTCTTCCACCCACATATTCACATGGTGCACCTCCCTTTGGATTCATGTTCACAATATCGATAACATTTGCTCCGCTTTTATTTCCTATGCCTTTCTGCATCTTTTCCATGTACTTTTTTTTTTTCCTCTCTTATCTCAACTACTGCAGCCTGTCGTCTTGCCAGTTTCTCTGAATCTGCCTTTCGTCCTCTTCACGTCTGCTGCTCATATTCTCCCTCGCCACTCAGCTCTCCTTTGCTCTTTCAACAGACTTCATCCGAATTGTGCATCCAGATCAAAGTTATGGTACTGAACTGCCCCAACTCCATGCCAGGCAGAAACAACCTCCACCCGCCTCTCCCATCAATCAGACCTTACAAACTGGCTCTCCCCCACAGTTTGTTAGCTTGCCACCACCACCTGCCCTCCCCCCCCCAATCACTCCCCTTCTCCAGAGTCTTGTTGCTGGTGCGGCCTCTGGCACAGCTTGTTCTGTTTTCATCTTCTATTGTGCAACTCTCAGTGAGCGATAGCTCTGTGTTGCCCAAACTTCTATGCTGTACTCACAGTCTCACAAGAACAATGTGGGAGTCTGGGTACTGCATGGCTCAACCTCACAGAACAGCTGTTGAAGAGTCAGCGCCGCCAGCAGCAAGCCTCGGGGGAGGGGAGAGAGAGTGTACAGTGGGAGAAGAGAGTCAGGGAGTCGCATTTAAGAGTCAATGGGGCCGATGTAATAAGACCCACGCTGATTTTTCAGCATGGATTTTTTTTTGGGCGTGCACGGCGAAAGCTGACGGAAGTGTGGGATGTAATAACGGCCCCGTATGCTAATTAGATACACGCATAAAATTTGCGCACAACAAACACATGCGCGCTAATGGCCCTATGTAGTAAAAGGCGCAGATATCTGCGCGGGCACCCATCAGCGTGTGAACTCTTATGATTGATGCTCGAGTCAGAAGCCTTTCCTTTTCAAAAAAAAAGAATAAATTATTGGTCTAGAAGTTGATGTGAAGGTGGGTAGAGCAACATCTAACCTCTTCATAAATCGACCGCTAGCGAGAGTGTGAAATGCAGATTGGCGACTCTGCCTCATTGAGAAGCTGCCTTCTCACTACCCGTTCCGTCTGCCACTTGGCTGACCTGCAAAAGTATCAAAAAACTGGTCTCCACACCAGCGCTTTCACTTACTACCTGCCCTGACCCGGGCACTAAAAACCCACATTAAAAAACCCGCGCTAACCCGATCTCTCTGGTGCCTAGAACTGCGCTTGTGCATGCTTTTTTCCTGCGCAGAAAACCCTTATTACATACCCGTATAGGGCTTTGGGTGTACAAACGGGCATAGAGGTGTGCACAAATCCACGGCAGCTTCAGCGCACCTTATTACATCGGCCCCCAATGCTCCCAGGTGTTAAAATAAAGAACACTGATATACAGTATATGGACTCATGTATCTATTTCTCCCCTTGTCTGTTCTGTACTTCATATTTGGCTTTGTACTCCCTCCTCTTCTATATTTTCTCTGCCTGAACCTTCCTTCTAGAAAAAAACACCCTGATATTTAAAATGCCACCTCCCTATCTTCTGGCTCAAAACTCCCTTCGATCTGTTTATTAAAACACTTCCTTGGTTATTCAGCCTCTCTCTAGTTCCTCATTGCTTTCATTTTGTATGGTGTTTTGCTATTTCCCTATTTCATTAGACACTCTAGGTGGGGCACCATATAAAACCCTGCAAAGAAATACAATAAAACAAGTAAACAGGTTATGTTAAAGCAATTACTGCAAAGGCTTACTGTGCAAGGGGCACGACTGCAGTTTCTTAAAGCCACAGTTTCTTCTAAAAACAAAATCATATTACTACGTCTAATCTTTAGAATATTAATTTCCTTGGTTGTTTTGAGGTTTTTTTTGGCTTATAGTCCTCTCTGAGATGAAATTATTCCTCAGTCTCCATTTTCTTTATCGACACTAAGTAACACGTATTATAATGTTGCTAGACCAATGTGAGAGGCACATGCCTAGAAAGATGGGTGAAAAAGGGACCATATGTTTTATAATCTGTCAACTCCACCAATCAGTTCTAAAAATTCCTTAAAATTCCAACATCTATTATATGGGCTTAGGGCTGGGTAGACATTCTGTGTAATGGCAATCTGAGTCATTCTGGTTGTACTTAAAAACACTTTTCTAGAGCATAATACTTCCTTAATAAATACAGTAAATGGTTTGGCATAATACTTCCTTAATAAATACAGTAAATGGTTATGTAAACTCATTTTAAAGACCTTCAAACAACGAACCGAAAGTCACCCAGTGTGAACATCCTTAATCCCAGAAGTGACGGGGTTATGCTGAAACATTTCAAACAATATTTTGTATTGAAATAAATCATCTACTGCGGACTTTTTTTTTTTCTTTAGCCCATAGGAATTGCTTGCTGCCAGTCCCTGCTCCTTATAGGCATCAAAATTTGCAACTTTTATGAATTTATTTGTTAGATTAAAAAGTGGGCAGAACTTTTGGCTTTAGAGCATGGAAACATGAAAAGCTTCCTTCCCTGAAGAAGCACGAATGCCATGAATAAAAAGGGAATGTACATTAAAGGCTATTTCACTAGAAGGGAACTCGAGTGCTGCTACATAATATCACAGATGTAAATCAGAGCTCAAAGACTTTGTCTTTTTCTCAGCAGGTGCTGCAGTTTCCTTTATTCCTGGATAAGTAGGGGTAATGGTGAATCAAGAGGCCCTGTTGCCATGGTCTCATTCACCTTTGATATCAAAACTATTTAGTTGTACTCTGTAAACAAAAGTAAATCAGCTTATTGAAGTTTCCTTAATACAAAACTTCAGTGATGTGTTACTACCTTCAAATGTCTTAAAGAGAATACAAAAAACATTAAACAATCATTTCTGAGTTTATAATCTCAACCCCCGTCCCCCAACTCTTTACTAGAAGGACAAAAGGTTACCATTGTATTCTTTAAAAATGATAGTTTTGCTCTAGAAAAGTGTTTTTAAGAATGCCTTTTCCAACTAGCCAAATGGCTTAGAGCCTAATTTACTCGGCCTTTCCCCCCCCCCCCCCCTCATAGACTCAGAATAGGATAAAAGCCGTAGTAAATTAAGTCCTTTAATATTTAATGCTCTGAATTCAAGGACCAGCTCGAGCTCCTGTTGTGGAGGCTGTGGTAGACAGGGAGTGTTGCTTCAATAGCAAACATTGCCCCAGGGAGTGACTGAACTAAGCACTGTTCTTATGGCAACACTGCTGGACATAGCTCAGGAGGGAGGAACATGCATCCTACTTAATCTTTTCTTTCAAGAGCATGGTTTGCCAAACGTTTAGTCAATGTGACCCCATGAAAATTCACATGAGCCCAGATGACTACCAAAACAGATTAGCATGGAGGCGGTTCCCCCTCCAACCAGTACTCCACTCCGACTCTCCCCATGCCTCCCCTGATCCCCTCCTCAACCAATCTTCTCTCAGTCTCCATCCCCTCCTCTCTAAACCTCCTCTTACATCCCCCAGTTCTTCTCATCTCGCTAATCTATGCCCCCTCCCACCCCTTCAGCACTTTTTGCATCTCCACAGCTGATTCTCTCTCACTCCCAAGCTGTTCTTATAACCCCCCAACCGATCCTGTCATCTCATCCTCTTTACCCCCAACCCTTCATTCATATCCCCCCCCAGCTGATCCCCCCCCTCACATCCCCCAGAAAATCTTCCACCATCCCTCCCTCTCATACCATCTACAGGCAATCCCTCCAAACAGTAACCCCTCCCCCCCGACCAATACCAGTGGCAACATTTTCGCAGGCCTGCGATACTTTAGAAAATGAGGCCCTAAGTCTCCAACATTTTACACCAGTCTTTGGGGGACCAATGCTAAATGTGGGAGGACAAACAGTTGTAAAACCAGGCACAGTAAAGTATCATATACCCAACAGAAGGGGTGAAGCTGAAAAACATAGCAGAATGCTGGAGTGAAGCAGAGTAGCTTGAGACACTCAGTGGAGGATGTGAGGCACAGCAGCAATGGGTAGAATAGGGTACACGTGGTACTTGACCACTAGAAAAAGCAGGGGGAAGCAGTGCTCTTCCATTGAAGAAACAAATGGACACAAATGCAGTAAGACTAGTAAGAGGGGCAGGAAGACTGGAGTGGCTCATTTTGACTTTTGCAAAGAAACAAGCTTTCTGTTTTTGAATGTCTTTTATCAAAACAATAATTCAATTGATTATACCTTCTCTGTTGCTGGGTCAACCTATCCCTGCTGTTAGCCTGACTTTGAAGCAAGCTTCTGCCTCTGAGCTTGTCACTTAAAGTGACAGAGCCACTCACATTTTACTAATGCTGCAGACAAAAGATGAAAGAATGAGAACTTAAGGGAAAGGACATAAGTGAGAGACACATAAGAAGGGAATGAATGAGATGAGAGAGGAAGGGAGGAAAAGTGACTCATTGAGACAGAATTAAAAGGGGAAATAAAAGGAAAAATGAAAGCACAAGGTATGATGAGGGAGAGAAACACGAGTGGCAAAGTAATTCATTCAAATAGATTGGAATGGGGGTGAGAAATGGAGTAGACAATTTTCAAAGCAGTTTATGTGAGTGAACAAGAATTTGTGAGCAAATTGGCTGCAGTTTTGCTTGTTTTTGTCCTGTATGCTGTCTTGTCGCCTCCTTGGGAGAGGCGATTAATGCATTTGCAATACTAATAGATAAATAAATTGGCCTCTCTGAGACTTGCCCTCCTCAAAGTGGGAAAAAGCACACTTCGGTGTCCTGGCCCTTTCAGCTGTTCCTGTGGGCCTAAAATTTGATTTTCACATTCACTATTTTGCCGTAACTTGGCTGCCTGCACAGCTACCAGGTGTAGCGCCCATGGATAAGTTTCGTACATGCACAGTGCACTTGCTCATGTTCAAAGAGAAACAAAACAGGTAGCTCCTCTTTGAAAATATGGAGTAAAGGAGTTGTGCTAAAAGCGCCTGCATTATTTGCAACAACATGGCCCATTTGGACACTGCTCCTAAAAAGGAAGAAGGTAAAAAGCAGTACAGTAGTCTAAAAAAAGATGGAAAAAACAAGGTGGTGAGAACCTTGCTTTTGAGCTGTTTTTCCATTTGCTACTCATCAGGTTCTGGGGAATTTCAATAAGACCAACTTCAGGAGCACAGCTGGCCCTCACATGCACCCTACACACTAAAACTATTGTGCCTCCTGCTAGCTGAACAGATCGAACCACCCCATAAGCACTTTTCACACTTGCAGAAAAGGAACTAAACTATTAAAAAAGAAATACAATCCCCCCCCCCCACCATGAACTAGTCAACATAAAAAGAAAGGAAGACAGAGAACGGGAAAAAGCATTAGATGGGCAATAAGAGAAGACAAACCTCAGGGAGAACCAAATATAAAACTTTTATTTTTGAAATTGTATTCTTGGCCAGCAGTTTCCTCTTCAGGGCACGTCCAGCTCAATCACACCTGGTCTCTACAGCATAAAGGCACCCTGAGGAGGTTTGGGTTTTTTTTTTTTTTAATTTGCCACTACTTGAACCATTTTCCTCTATTTTCTCTCTCCCCACCACCCATCTGGCCCCAACATATCCAGCCTGCTCAGTGCAGTGCCAGTCCTGGATCAAAACCCATGCAGCAGGGCTGCTTTTTTTTTTTTCGCTGTTGTCAAGCTGCACCCCAAGCTTTTGCAGAGCATTCCTGGTGAGGACAAGCCACTGGACCGATCATGCATAGGTCAGATTTTTTCAGAAGAGGAATGGAAGCCTCAATGGATGGGAATGGCTCTGCCGGTGCTCATGCACAGGGGAAGTCATGGAGGCAGCTTTGGAAAGGAGGCTCAACCATCGCTTGAAAGTAAAAATACTCAAAAACTGATTACTCACGAAAATAAACGGCTACAGTCGGTCTCCATCCTTAAAGCTGGACAATCATTCGACAAGTGGAAGGAATAAGTGGAAATCTACCAGTACATGAGGCGAAAAGCAACATCGTTTGCAAAACAGGAGAGAAAATGCTAAAGAATCTAACCAGCAGACCAGGAAAATCGCTTGGTAAAAGCAGAATGTAATAGGAAGTGCAGAGAATTGTTTTAGAATATGAAGTACATATATCTGCCTTTTATAACTGGTCAGCCACTTAAAAGTGGATTACATTCAGGTACTGTAGGTACTTCTCGCCGCTCCGGAGGGCATGCAGTATAAGGCAATAGAAGGTGAAATGACTTGTCCAAGGTCAAAGGAGTAGCATTTGATTTGAACCCTGGCTTCCTGCCTGCTGCTTTTACCACTAGGCTACCCCTTCACATTGATCAAAAACTGACTCAGGGATGGCTGAGGAGAGATGAGCTTAAACTTGATAGTAGAATAGGCTAGTAATTATGGACAGTGAAATGCTAAGAGAAATTAGAAAAGCTAACCAAATTGGTAGTGCGGTAATAATGGGAGACTTCAATTACCTTTAGCAAGAAAAGGGGCCAAAAAATTGCTTTTTACCACAAGCCTAAAAGACGGTGTCAGCAAGCCTGTCGTTGTAGTTTTGACATTACAACAACAGGCTTGCTGACACCGTCTTTTAGGCTTGTGGTAAAAAGCAATTTTTTGGCCCCTTTTCTTGCTAAAGTTTATACTTGGGTTGCCATATTGACTCTCCTTGATATTAAATTTGTAGACTTCAATTACCCCAATATAGACTGGGTAAATGTATCATCGGGTCACGCTAGAGAGATAACGTTCCTGGATGGAATAAATGATAGCTTTATGGAGCAATTGGTTCAGGAACCGATGAGAGAGGGAGCAATTTTAGATCTAATTCTCAGTGGAGCACAGGACTTGGTGAGAGAGGTAACGGTGGTGGGGCCGCTTGGCAATAGTGATCATAATATGATCAAATTTGATTTAATGACTGGAAGAGGAACAGTGTGCAAATCCAAGGCTCTCGTGCTAAACTTTCAAAAGGGAAACTTTGATAAAATGAGAAAAATAGTTAGGAAAAAAACTGAAAGGAGCAGCTATAAAAGTAAAAAGTGTGCAAGAGGCGTGGTCATTGTTAAAAAATACCATTCTAGAAGCACAGTCCAGATGTATTCCACACATTAAGAAAGGTGGAAAGAAGGCAAAACGATTACCGGCATGGTTAAAAGGGGAGGTGAAAGAAGCTATTTTAGCCAAAAGATCTTCATTCAAAAATTGGAAGAAGGATCCAACAGAAGAAAATAGGATAAGCATAAACGTTGGCAAGTTAAATGTAAGACATTGATAAGCCAGGCTAAGAGAGAATTTGAAAAGAAGTTGGCTGTAGAGGCAAAAACTCACAGTTGTTTTAAACCAAAAATTTTCTTCTTCTACTTTGCGTTAATTTAGTTACAATTGGAAACATCCATATTTGTTGATTATAATATTTCACCGATCTATTTCTCAGAAACAGTTTAAGGACCATGTCCCTATCTGATGGAAAAATAAATCTAACAAGGACTATTCCTCTCTTATATACTACTTCTTCATTTGATGACTCCAATAGTTCTGTGATACTCAATAATCCATGTTTTGATCTTGCTGTTCCACTTGTTCTTTCTCTTTCCCTTTTCTTTCAGGTAAAAAATATATTTTTGCTAAAGGCGGGAGAGATTCTTTCGGTATTTTTTAAACTGTTCCCAGATATTGTTTGAATTGTTCTTGCACCGAAATTCCTCCCACCTGTGGAAAATTAATTACCCTCAAGTTCAAGTATCTCAGATCATTTTCAATTTTCTCCATTTTAATATGATTTTTTAACTCTCCTTGTATTAACCCAGTCTGTATTTTCTCTATTTTTGAAATCCTCTGATCTAAGTCCTTTATTTGTATCTTCTGAATATCATTCTGTTGTTCTATATTCAAATTCTCTTGTTAACATCCGTAACCACATTTGTAAGAGTGGTAATAGACTTTTCCAAAGTCATTATAGCAGTCCAGACATTATCGAGAGTAATTTTTGCTGGTCTTTCAAATTTGTGAGGAAGAGTAGGTTCAGACCCTATGATTCTGGCACTTGCCACACTACTGTGTGTGCCACTATCTTGCCCTTCACCTTGTTTACAAGGTTCTACACCTCCTCCACCTTGTGTAGCCTTGTCCCCTTCTACAAAAACATTAGAATCACAAGAATCCAATACAGATATACCAACAAGGGGAGGTGAGGGGGTAACCGGTGCTCCCGGACTTAAAGATATTAGTGAGGCTGGTGATCCCTCTGTATGCTCACTCAAAGGGATCACAGCGCCTCCTACAACGGGAGTAACTTCTGGGGCTGAGCTAAAATACTTTTCAATTTTAAGCTGTGAAGGGGTTGCCGGGGAGGATGTGGTTGTTACCTCCCTCAGTTTCCCCTTTCGCTTTGTATGTGGCATTTCAATACACCAAAAGAAAACATCTCAAGGAAATATAGAAAAGTATTAGACTCTAACCAGTAACTTATAACGTTGATTCCTCCAGCGGAGGTTTCGGAGGGAAAAAAATAAAATAATATATTTCAGTCACTTACTTAAATGGTGGGTAAAATATATTGAAAGAAGTAATTACAAGAGTTCCAGGCAAAGCCGCGCGCCCCTTTGGCAGCGCGCCGGAATCGGCTGTGCGCCGCAGGGTGGACTGATTTTATCGTCCTTCTCACCGGCTCCACCCTGTGACGTCAGACCTGGAAACTCTCTCCGTCGAGCAGGCTCTCTGCCCCGGTCCATCGTCGGGCAGTCTCTCTGCTCCAGTCCACCAGATCGAATTCGAGGTATCTTTTCCCTCCTCCGCCTCGGGTTTACGCCGCAGGGGGGACTGATTTTATCGTCCTTCTCACTGGCTCTGCCCTGTGACGTCAGACCCGGAAACTCTCTCCGTCGAGCAGGCTCTCTGCCCCGGTCCACTGTCGGGCAGTCTCTCTGCTCCGGTCCACCAGATCGAATTTGAGGTATCTTTTCCCTCCTCCGCCTCCTAAATCCTTATTAGTTTTAATTGTGTTATTTGATGTGTCTGCTGTTTTTGAAATATTTTACAGTACTTGTATACGAGTTTAATTATTGGATTTTATTCTTTTTTGACATTTTTATTTTTTAATTTCATTTTTTGTTTTGAAATTTTTATTATTTATTGGTATGGTGTTACTATTATGATTGAGGTTTTATGGGGCATGGTGTTTTTCCAATGTTTAACTGCATACAGAGTCTGGCTTGTTGTTCTAAGTTCAGTTTTTGACTACAAGTTTCTGTTTATACTTTTTGGTCTCTTTATTCTGTATTTGGTGAGAATCTGTCTGTGTTCTGCATATGTGACCAAGGTAAGGTATTCTGCTAGCATGTAGTTTCTGTGTAAGGATCTATACCTGCCTGACTTATTCTGTTTTTCTAATAGGAGGTGTAGTGGTGTTTTAGAGCCTGGTGTAATATTTAGTGTTTCCTTTTCATAGGAAAAGGAAACACTCCATAGGTTTGTTACTTATGGAGTGCTGGCAGTTGGTGCTATTTTGGGAGTTTGCTATATTGTAAATCAGTTTACTCATAGCTTTCTGAGGGTCAAGTCCACACCCAGTATGTCTTATAATAGACCTAAGTCGTATGGGTTCCAAGTGTCTAGTTTTGGCAGGGTTTGCTGCTTGGCACTAGTAATGCTAGTAAATGTAATATGCATGTTGTAAGTGATATTTTTATCTCTATGTCCTTTTCCATGTAAAATATTTATTATAAAAGCATAATTTTTAATTGTGTATGGGAAGATCGGGGAGCATAAGGGTGGGGCCCAGGCTGTAAGTTTTGCCTAGGGCACCTAATCCCCTTGCACTGGCCCTGCCTGCGAGGCCGCGGCAGAGCCCATCCTGAGAAAGAGTATGGGTCTTTGTGGGTGTCAGTGTGTATGTGCCAATAAAAATTTCTGCAATCTAAAAATTTGTTTGTAATTGAGCGTGTGTGTGTCTGTTGCTGGCTGGCAGTATCATTACTTGCAAATGGTCCAAGAACCAGACCAAGAATCCAGGATATCTCTATAAGAGATATAAGCAGATTTGTAGGGGGCCCAACCGATTTGCATGGATGGAACAGGGGCTGCAGCTCTGCTCACCCCTGATCTAGAATGTCCTCAATTTCTTAGTTATTTAGAATGCAGGAAGTTTATTTTGACTCAATTCTACTAGGTTCCACAGTTGACTTGGTATGCTTTTGGGAGCTGTTGACATATGTGCTGCAGGGAAAATGCATGAGGGTGTCAGATACCACATGGGCCAGTTTTGAAAAAATCTCCCAAGCTGATATTTTCCTGCACCCAGCTCCTGATAAGGTGGTAAGGCTCATCCACTGGAAATTGTGTAAACACTATAACACTACAGTACCAGAAAAGCAATGGGATCATGACCCTGACAGAACTAGACAAAGCTGCAAAGGAGAAAAGCACAAGAACAGCATTGCTGATAGAAATGTCAGTACCAAGTTACAATTATATGGATCAGGTAGTGCGAAGATTTTCAAGTACCAAATGATGCTAGCAGAGACCAAGAAAATGTGGCAGCAAGATATAGAAATAGTTCCAATTGTATTGAGTGCCATTGTTCTGATTTAAACAAGCTTCCAGGTGCATCGGGACGTTGCTTGTGCATGCAACACTTTATAAACTGTAGACAAAAACTCTCTTGGCACAGTGCAAGCATTAGGAAGGGCATTGGAAGTAGAGGAGAGATTTACTGGTTTCTGAGTAAGGTTCATTCCTGTCTTGGTATACATGAACAAACCCTTCTGGAAACGTTACCCTGATTGACACCGGGCAGTGGAGACATTTTTTTTAAATTTTTTTTAGAAAAAGTATTGCTAGGAAGAAAAAAAAAAAAGAGAGAAGGTTGGTGTAGGTACTCCCCTTCCTCTTCTACAAAATCATCACAGCTTGTAGGTCTTTCTATTGAGCAATAGAAAGGGCTCCTTAACAAACCAGGGTGGCTGAATGCTGTCTCCACAACCTTTCTAGCTGGAAAACAAAAGCCTGACCTGGGAATTCTATGCAGCCGCACCGAGCCACCTGCTAGCCCAAATATAGAACATGTCTTATTTAGCACAAAGGGTGGTACAATATGTAATAAACATGCTTCTTCATAATAAAATAGGCCAAAAACATCGTATAAAGAACCAACAATTAGTAAGGAAAAAATGCCAACAAAATCAGAAAATCAATTTCTCCAATTTATAAAACTAAAAGTCACAAATAAGTCATTATATGGGCCGTGCTAACCTTCCTATTGGTACAGTTTGCATGTATTTTTATGACAGTCGGGTGGCTGTTGGTGTTAATTTAAAAAACAAGAAGAGACACTACCAAGCCCTTCTTCAGTTGAAGACGTGGAAAAACAAGCCTGAAACTACAACTCCCATCAATCTCGGAAGAGGAAGGAAGCAGGCGCGTCACCTCACGTCACTCCCAAACACCTGAGGAAGAAAAGGCGGCGGTGGTAGTGGTGGTCTGCTTTGGTTTGCTGTGAAAACAGCACGTTCGTGTTGGAGGCACGTGAAACGGGAGCGCGCCGATTTCAATTCTCTGGAATCCGAGCGCCCCCTGGCGGCAGTAGGCGGGAGAGGAGCAACAGCAACCAGCGGCATGGAGCAGCTAGAAGCAGAGGAAGCTGGACCCGTAGCTAAAGCCCAGCCTGAGGAAGAGGAAGAGAGCGTGCTGCGGGGGCTGTCCGTACTGCCGGTAGAGCGCTGCGCCCGCAGGCCGGAGTGCGCTCGCTGCAGGTGAGGGCAGGGAAGAGCGCCTTGCACAGCGCGCCCCCTTGCGGCTCGGAGGCGCTCGGCCGGCTGGCGGGGAGGGTCTGAACCCAGCGCCGGTCGTGAAAAGTGCTCGGAGGCTTCTGGCTGTCTCCTGCTAGAGTGATCTTCTATCCAGCGTGCGCTGCCGTTGTAATCTTGCTACTTCCGTATAAGCTCAGCACTGCGAGTATGAAAGTGCAATAGATCGGAAGGCAAGCACAGCAAGAAAGCTTCGATATGACTTGTGCCCAGGAGGCATTGTTTAGTCCCGGGTTTATCAGCAGCCACAGACGTGTTTCCAGAGAAGGACTCACGTCAGCGCCATGTTGGGGGTGGGGCGCATGCCGAGCCGGCCCTGGCTTTTTACCCCACTGCGCGCAGGGAAATGTAGTTCTGATGTCCGTGAGCTGGATTATTTCTCCCTGCAAGGGTGGAGGTGGTGTAAAAAAAGGAAGCACTTGCTCTTATGCTCTGAAATGCCCTGCGTGTTGGTTGTGTTTGCGTTTGGAGCATGCTCGGCAGGTATACTCTTGTGATAGCAGAGTTAAGCTCACCTTTTTCTTATGAGCTTGAAAAAGGCAATCGGTTACAAAGCACTCATTGTATACTACTGCTAGCTGAACATAGAGGTTAACAAAAATCCATTGTAAATGTGAATAAAAAATGTTTATTGGGAGTTTGGACTGACACCTTCTTGTTGTTGGGTTCCTCAGCGGAGTTCAAGTACTTTTAAACATTGTGTTGTGACCTAGAGTGAATGGGATACATCAGGTGACATGGAGGAGAGAGACCTTGGAGCAATCATATAGGATGAGAAACGGTGCAACTAGGCAGGTGGCCAGAGAGTCGAATGCAGTGGGAGAAATTCAGCCAGTAGGAGGTAATGCTGCCTTTGTCTAGATCTTTTCTGCGATCTCACCTGGGGTATTGGGTTCAGTTCTGAAGTTGTACCTCCTCGATATGCACTGATTGGATGCAATCAAGAGAAGGCTATCAAAATGGTGCTCATATATTGTATTTATTTATTTTATTTATTTATTTAAATGATTTTATATACCGATAGCCGTTTGCACATCGTATCGGTTTCCAGAAAACTAAAACTTTTTGACAGTGTCATTAAACAGAACTTTTGGCGCTGCCATTACATAGAACAGTAAACTTTGCATACAATAGAAGAACATCAGCAAACAGAAACTGGGTAACTATTTACAAGGAACGAAAGTTCCTAAAATTGGGAGCAGATGAAGGAGAAGTTAACAAACGTACATTGTGAAGGTAATACATGTAAGGCACTGTAAATATATAAGGAAATCAAAGGGGAGAAGGGAGATGAGAGAAGAGTCAGCAGAAGCACATTGTAAATGGTGATACCAGGAATGCATTATACACCACTTGGGGGGGGACATCAGGAGGATGGTTGTTGAGGGAGGGGTAGGCCTGTAAGAAGAGCCAGGTTTTTAGCTTTTTTTTGAATTTGGGAGTAGATGTTTCAGTGCGCAAGTCTGGGGGCATAGAGTTCCACAGGGTGGGGCCGGCCAGGGAAAAGGCTCTGTTCATTGTGGAAATAAGTTTAGTGGATTTGATAGAGGGGGTACGGAGTGTCCCTTGGAGGGCAGTATTTACTTTTAAGTTTGTTTTATTGTATTACTGTGTACACCACTTTGGATAATTATTTTAATTAAGGCAGTATAGAAGAATTTTAATACAATTAAAAGAAAAACTGGTCCCTAGGTTCCCTCTCTCCCCCCCCCCCCCCCCAATCAGTATGTTTATTATGATGACGGAAAAAGTGGCCTCTCTTGTCTGTCAAGCCAGGCTAATTACTCGGCTCTACAATCCTTACTACTCCCTCAGATTCCCTATGCTTGCCCCATGTTTTCTTGAATTCAAATGTTGTCTTTGTCTCTACCATTGTCCATGCATCCACCACCTTTTCTGTAAAGAAATACCGTACTTCTTTAGATTATTCTTCAGTCTTCCCCTTTCATCCTCATCCCATGAGCCTTCGTTCTAGAGTCTCCTTTCCTTTGAAAGAGTTCTGCCTCTTGTGCACTGAAACCTTTGAAGTAGTTAAATGTTTCTCTCATATCTCTTCTAGCCTGCCTTTCCCCTAGGGCAGTGGTCCTCAACCAGTTTGTCACCAAAAATTTGACATAGTAAGCCTATGCTTTCTATAACAGTCACATGTGCTTGCTGCTTGAGGAGAGTGCAGAGTAAGGAGCTGGTGCTTAAAACCCCTCATCACCGCTCCCCTGTTGCTGCTTTTCCCTCAACCCTGGCAATCGCTGCCACCACCAATCCAAGCCATAAATGTTGCAGGCCTGCTGTATCCTGCCCTTCCATCCCACCGCATGGTCCTCTCTCCTTGGAGTTTGTTTTTCTCTATATGCTTGTTTATAATTTGTTTTTTTATTCTGTAATACATAAGAGCCAATCTACATTCTGCATGTTTGACAGAGGTGAGGGATTCTGTTAATTAGGATGTAGATTCTGTGTAGGAATCTAAAGTAGTCTGGCTTTATTTGTTTTTCCAATAGTAAGTCTACTGTGTTCTATATTTGCAGTATTGCTTTTTCATAGTTAAGGTTGTTGCTGTTCAAGTCCTGGGTGTTAGTACTCTTATGGTATGGCTGGTATGCTATATAATTTCTAAACTTTTTTTTTTTTTAGCAGGTTTCCATGTTATTTCACAAAGTGGCTGATAGGGAAGGGATTTTGAAGTACTATTACTGAGGGGGAAATCAGAATTTGAATATATTTTTTGTATAGTGAGTTGAAAGAGGAAATTTCCTATCTCTGCTCTCTCTCTAAACTACAGAAGAGCTCAGATCTTTCTGAGATTAACAGTGAAATTGCATATGAGTGTCTGTATCGAAAAACTGTGTGCTGCATATGCATATCAGTCCCAGATTTCTTACTGATACAGTAAACAAAGATTAAAATTATTGTGAAAACAATAACATTTAATATTTTATAAGCAGTTATTGAAATTAAAGAATGTTTTTTCTTTCCTGGACATACCCAGATCATTCCAGACTAGTGGTTTATTCATCCCTACCAGCACTTGGCCAGGGCTGTTCACTGGAAACTGTATCTGCTATTGATTTTGAACAGACCCTCCCTCAGATTGGCTAGCTAAGTTGAGCTTTTTACTTAGCTCTTCCCAAGAATCTGTAGTTATCGCTGTCTCCTTGAAGTTCAAAGCAGACTGAAGACTTGATTGCCCCCTGCAATGGACTACAGTAGTCTACACCTAAAGTCTTATGAAATGTGATTTAAGCACCTAAATATGAACATGCTAGAAACGGGTCCCCAAATTCTGTCTGGTTTTGAGTATTTACACAATGACTATATAAGAGATAAATCTGCATACAGTGGCTGGAGTTTATGCATAGTCATTGTGGAAATACTGAAAATCAGGTGCTTGTGGCTCTTGAGAACTCAACTTGGGGAATTCTGCTTTAAGTGTGGTTTTTTGTTTTTTTTTGACTGTGTACTGCAGAACACTTAACCCATCTGTTTTTTGGTTATCTGGAAAAAAATATGCATCAGAGAGATTAGCATACATTTTATCTCATGCATGATTGTGTGTTTGTTTTGTGTACTTTTGTGTTACCTCTATTTATTATGAATGTTCTTCTTGTAGACTGCTACAGGATATAAGAACTTGAAATAAGTAAATATATTTATTATGGATATCCTGAAAACCAGATGGGTTAGGTATGTCTCCAAGATAGGGTTGAGAACAGGAGAGAAAAGAAAGGTGGGGTATGAGAGACCAGGGTTGGCCAATTTTGGTCCTTGAGATCCACGGACAGGTCTGGTTTTCAGGCTATTCCTAATGAATATGCATGAGATATATTTGGCTAGAATAGAGGCAGTGTACACACATCCATCTTATGCGTATTCATTAGGGATAGCCTGAAAACCAGACCCGTCAGTGGCTCTTGAGGATCAGTTAGTCTCCACCCGCCTCCTCCCCCGGTGATAGACATTCAAATAACTTGAGCTTTATATTGTGCAAGACAAAGATTTTATGAATGGTGAGGATGCTTTAAAATTGGAGTTCCCATCCTTTTTTTTTGTCTATGCTAACTCCTTATCAAACTCCAAAAAGTATAGGGACCCCCCAGTAGTGTCCGTCCCCCCCAACCAATTTGTGGCCTCCAGGCTCTCTCCCATCCTCAGGGGCCGATGCAATACATTTGTGCTGAACAGTCAGCGCCCGCTTTATTAACGCGACATGCAATATTTAAATTAGGGGGTTGCATTAGCTTGCGCGACCCTAGCTCATCCTTGCTAACGAGAACCCACCCAATCGGTTTTCGTGACTCTGCTGTCCGCCTGTAAGGAAAACAGACGCCGAGGGTTCAGCGAATGCTTATCAGTCGAGCCTCTGTTTCCTGAACCCGACTGTATTTTTTGTAAACTTTTTTTTGTTTCTTTAATTTTTCATCCTATTTAATATCACAACGATACTAAGTAGGAGGCAGTACAGAAAAAGCAGTTTTTTCTGCTTTTCTGTACTTGTTTTTGATGCGCTCAGCTATTAACGCCTGCTCCAGGCAGGCGTTAATAGATGACAGTTAAATGTGCATCCGAGACGCACTTTTTTTTTTTTATCGGGAGTGAATGCCTAATAGCCTCATTCACATGCATTTGCATATGATGAGTGCTATTAGATTCACTCCGTGTTGGGCGCGCGTTGAATATGCGCTAATCCTCTTATTGAGAAGGTACAGAGAAGGGCAACCAAAATGATAAAGGGGATAGAACAGCTCCCCTATGAGGAAAGGCTGAAGAGGTTAGGGCTGTTCAGCTTGGAGAAGAGACGGCTGAGGGGGGATATGATAGAGGTCTTTAGGATCATGAGAGGTCTTGAACGAGTAGATTTGAATCGGTTATTTACACTTTCGGATAATAGAAGGACTAGGGGGCATTGCATGAAGTTAGCAAGTAGCACATTTAAGACTAATCTGAGAAAATTCTTTTTCACTTAATGCACAATAAAGCTCTGGAATTTGTTGCCAGAGGATGTGGTTAGTGCAGTTAGCTGGGTTCAAAAAAAGGTTTGGAGAAGTCCATTAACTGCTATTAATCAAGTTTACTTACAGGCTGATACAGTACAATGTGCTCCGACAGAGCGCACTGTTAGCCTGCTCTTGGACGGCGTTTTCCCTTACCCCTTATTCAGTAAGGGGAGGAAAATGCGCGTCCAACCCGCGGCACCTAATAGTGCCCTCAACATGCAAATGCATGTTGATGGCCCTATTAGGTATGCGCGCGGGTTGGACGCGCGCATACCTAATAGGGCCATCTGACTTAATATCATGGCGATATTAAGTCGGAGGTCCCGAAGAGTAAAAAAAAAATTTGAAGTCGGCTGGCGGCTGTCGGGCCGAAAACCGGGCGCTCAATTTTGCCGGCGTCTGGTTTCCGAGCCCGTGGCAGTCAGCGGGCTCGAGAACAGACGCCGGCAAAATTGAGCGTCGGCTGTCAAACCCACTGACAGCCACTGCTCCGGGCTAAAAGGAGGCGCAAGGATGTGCTAGTGTCCCTAGCGCCTCCTTTTGCCCGATTCTACCGCACCACCTCATTTGCATACTGTATCGCGCACACCGGCGAGTGGCCGTTTGTCCACTCTCCCACGTTTTTACTGAATTGGCCTGACAGGGAATAGCCACTGCTATTAATTGCTTCAGTAGCATGGGATCTTCTTAGTGTTGGGTAATTGCCAGGTTCTTGTGGCCTGGTTATGGACCCTTGGTCTGACCCAGCATGGCATGTTCTTATGTTCTTATTGCATTTGGGGATTGATTAGTGCCTATTCTACCACGTCCGACTGCAGGTTAACAGTGAGCTTGGCTGAGTGCACTGTATTGCATCGGCCCCTTAGCCTGTGTCTTTCAGTCTTTTTCTTCGCCCAGCCTATCCTCTCTAGTTTCTCCCTTCTCCTAACCTGACCACTCTAATCTTGCCCCTCCAATCTCCCTTTGATCTATCAACACAGCCTGTCTTCTCCAATCTTCCCTTTCTGTGATCCCCCAGCCTGCCCCTTGAAATCGCTTTCCCATCTTTACTCTTCCTGCATTATTTCTCTCTCCTTTGACCCTTCCCCTGCACTTCTCCTCCTGGCATGCAACAGCTAATAGGAGCCTTGATTAGCCTGGCTCTTCTCCCAGTGGCGGCTCAGTGTGAAGGGGCTGTTATGGCCCTGCTTTTCTCCTCTGGGTGCCAGTAGCCTCCCAGAGCCTTCCAGCTGGGGGTAGTGGCTGAAAGGGACTGGGCAATAACTGCAGTTTGTCAGGATTGCGGTTCCTTTTGTTGGACCTCCGCCGTGAGTACCATCGAGGATTCAGACTCCTATTAGTCACGCTTGGCTGCACTCTTCTCCTCTTCCTGATTGTAACATGCTCTGAGTTTTTTAAAATTTATTTATTTATTTTTTTAGCATTAAAGCATGTAGTAATTTTATTATCTTTTTCCTGTTGTGCAGCAGCAAAGGTTAAGGCTCTTGGTGGCAGATTTGCCATGCTCTTTCCTCCTCTTTGTTTATTCACAAGTACTTATGTGCTGCATGTACTTCCTGGGGGGATCAGGGCGGTTTACCTGGTTTAAAAATATACACAATATAAAATTTGAACAGTGATACATAAAGCAAATGATTTACTGTTAAAGGGGCTATATCGCTAGTATTTGGTATGATCTTTCATAGATGAAAACTCATTTGGCACAGCCACAAAAAAAGAACTTTAAAGCATATAGGAGGTTTGTTGCAGAATGGGGGGATCCAGCTCTTGGAGGCTGCAGTCGGCGCTGCTCCTCCTTTCTCCTGGCTGACTAATTATGAGCTGCATCTCTTCGGGGTGAGATCAGACTGCTGTTTTTCTCTGGGGTTTGAGCTTGCTTCAGTCCCTTCTGGCAGCCCACTAGGGCTCTGTGGACCCCAGGTTGGGAACCGCTGCTCTAGAATAAGATATCATGATATGAGGGTCCGTGGAGGAAGATGCGAGAGTAAAATCAGAAAATATTTCATCATGGAAATGGTAACGGATACATTTATTTAAAAATCTTATATTCCACTCAGCTATAATACTCGTGGCTGCCCCCTAGTGCTTGGCCAAGCAAATAACACTATCCATACATGTTTCTTTTTTTTTTTTTTTTATTTGTATCCATTCTGTTCAGCTGCTTTGTACACTTGACTTTTGCGATTTTTACCATAGAAGTGACTTTGGATGATTACATTCGCCTTTGGGCTGGACAGCTTTCAGTAATTTTGAGGTACCTTTTGGACGTGATGTGATAGTTGGATATGTTTCGGAAATGATAGAGAGTTGTATGGGGACTGGATGCATTTTTTAACTAGGACAGAGCAAAAAAAAAAAACCCCAAAATATTTTTTAAGCAAAGTGAGACATACTCCCTCAAGATGTAAGTAGTTAAGAACATAAAGTGCTATGCTAGGTCAGATCTAGGTCCATCGAGCTCAGCATCCTGTCTCGGACAGTGGTCAGTCCGGATCACAAGTACCTGGTGGATCCCAAAAAGTTGATCTGCTTCCCTCCCAAGTATAAGCACTGGCTTTTCCCAAATTTGCCTGGCTAGTAACTGTCTATAGACTTTTTTTCTTTCAGGACCTTGGCCAATCTTCTTTTGAACCCCAGTATGTCGCCTTGACCACATCCTCTGGCAACAGATTCCATAGCTTGATGGTGCACTGAGTGAAAAAATACTTCCTATGATTTGTTTTAAATCTGCCTATTGCAGGTTGATTTCTCTTTGTGACTGTCTTGTGTTTGGTACCATGTAGAAATATTGATTATGTTTGAGCACAACAGCTCAAATTATTGCCTGGTGCTACCAGATGAACACAGCCTTGTACGGATATGCATAAGAGAATCCCTAGTCAGAACACACAGACAAGACCAATAAGAGCTTTCAGGAAATTAGATCTATTACAGTAAGCGATAGTTAAAATCAACAAGGCCCAGATCAGGAAGAATCAGAGCTTAAAATTTAAAAGCACCCTGAAAAAGTGGAATTTGATTATGGCCAGAGAGGGGGCATGATTCGGCACCTCGGGGAAGCTTTTCCAGCCATACGGTGCAGCAATGTGGAAAGCAAAGAGTTGGCAATGGACTTATTTGGAACTCTTGTGTCTTGGACATCCTGCATTCATGGACAATCCTCTTTCCAATCTCAACCTCTCAGGCTGGGGCCCCAGGTTGATTCAGCCACTGCCATGACAGATCTGTTCTTCCGCTGGTTTGCGGTGGCTAATGGCTACGCCACCTTCTGGCCACATGGGTTAATATTTTCCCCTTCTTTCTGCCCGTGACTATGCTGCCTTCTAGCCATGTGGGTAGGTGCTTTCTCTTTCTTGCATATCGCGATGCCTTCTTCTGACCCCGCTGTCAGATGCCTCTGCCTTCTTTTGGCCTGTGAAGCTGAGTATGTTACAAATACCTCTCTTAAAGTAAGCTTAGAGTTTTCCCAGGTATTTTTTGGAGATCCAGTAATTTGAAGAAAATTCTAGAGTGTCCAGATGAAGTCTAGCAATAGAGGAGAATGGCACAGATAAGGGTGGCTTGCTTGATGAATGGAGATCATGAAGTGGAAGTGTAGAGAGAGGAGAGAGAATAAGCTGCAGAGTGAATGTGAACTTTATGTGGTAGTGGATGGGGAACCAATGTAGTGACTTGACAAATGGGGTTACATGGTTGTAATGACACTGGAGGAAGATAAGTCACACAGTTAAGTTTTAAATAGACTGTAATGGATGCAAGTGGTTTAGTGGGAGACATGTGAGGAGGAAGCTGTGATAGTGTATGTGGTTATAACATTTATGTAACCATGAAGGAGGAAGATGGTGATGATATATCCCATTTGGTCCAAACCGACGTTACTTTGGAATCTTAAGCAACATCTTAAGTAATAGAATTGGATAGATTATTTATCCAGAAAAGTGGCATATCAGTGTTCTGCATTCATATTTGATTACTGCTGAGCAAGTGTGTGGCATTGCTGCTTTAACTGTGATAAATATGTCAAGAAAGACATGCCAGGGCAGATTGCAGAAAATATCAGACCGGGAGATTGCTTGAAAAAATGGCCCTTGGGCTATCTGACTCCCTCGTGCACTTTTCCTGCAGCACATGTGTCAAAAGCACGCCAAGTCAACCCTGGAACCTGGCAGAATTGAGCCAAAATATCTCCAAAATCAACTTTATCTTTCCTAAATAACTAAGAAGTTGAGCACATTGTAGACCAGGGGTTTCATCCATGCAAATTGGTCGGGTCCCCCACATGTCTGGTTATATTTTTTATAGAGATATATCCTGGATTCCAGCTGGATTCTTGAACCAGTTGCAAACAGTGAGACAACCACACTGTCAGCCAGTGTCCAACACATACACATACTCAGTCACACAAACAGATTTTTAGATTGCAGAAACTTTATTGGCACATATACACTGACACAGACACACACTCTCTTTGTCAAACACTTTCTCCAGATTCTCTCTTTCTCTGACACAGACACAACCACATACAGAGAGTATGTGTGTGTCTGTCAGAAAACACCCACACTCTTGCTCAGATACAAAGTGTGTATTTGAGGGTCTCTCTCTCTCTCTCTCTCATATACATGCTGTTGCTTATGTGCTCACAGAGTGAGTGCTGGGCAGGGGGCACTGCTGCATCATGGTGTAAAGTTATTGCTTGCTGCCCACCCTTCCCCATTCTGCAGCTATCCCCTCCCTCTCTAGGAGACTGGTTCCACAGCCAGCTGCTCCTCTCAGAGCTCAGTGCTTTCACCTCGCAAAGAAGCACATTGCACTGGCACTTCCTCCTGTCTTATCCCCTTCCTTCCAGTGTCTGTCGCCCTCTCAGCATGCCAGTGTATTCCCATTGACTGCAGGCTACACAGTCTGCTGCTTTTATGGTTCCCCAGGCTCTGCTCTGTCTACTTACTGTAGGGGAGGGGGTACCAGAAGTGATCTATACTGTTCTCTGGGATTATGGAACGAGACAATTAAGCCCTGGCCGAGACTGGGCAGAGCCATTAATCCAAATTAGCACAACTCCAGATGGAATTCTGATTTCTCTTGTGCAGTCATGGATGGTGCCAGGGGTATTAGGTGTCATAGGTGTTACAGCCTTGAACACACTCCTGGCCCCACCCTTCCCACAAACAATTAAAAATTATGCATTTATAGTAACAGATTTAACATGAAAAAGAACATTCAAAGTACAAGTACATTACTTACATGCATTGTTATGGTACTGTTACGTTGGCCAGTCGTGGGGCTGTCCCATGACCGGTCACACTCAGCCCAGGACGCTGACAAGCTTCTTCGTGGCTTGCAAGTCACCATCGGACTATCACTGCCACCCGTTCCCATAGGTGTGCGCACACCTGCACTCTGTATGAAGACCCCGCAGCTGGAACTCCTGCCTGGTGCTCCCTGATGATGTCTGCTCTCTTGGGCTATTTCAGTCTGAGCCCTGCACCTAGACATTGCCTCAGCAAAAGCGCCTCCTGTGTTCCCTGCAGAGTGTGTTGCTTCTGTCTGCCTTGTTGTTCCTGCCTTGTCTCTTTGCCTCATAGGACAAGACAGGTAGGACAGGACCAATCTGTCCGTTTTATCTTGGCCTGGTTCTCTGGTTCTGACTTCTGCCTGGTTTCTGACTTCGTTCCTGCTTGCTGTCTGCCCTGACACTTGGCTTGGACTCTGACCTCACTCTGCTCGCTGCCTGCCCCGACCTCTGCCCATGTCTGGAGACTCTCTCTCTGCTTCTCAAGGGACTTTCGCTCAACTTATGGGCAGTGGGACTGGTACAGGTGAAGTAGGATATGTCTGCCAGTTGTCAGCATGGCCCTAGTAGGTTCACTTACTAGGCTGCATCAAACATGCCACAGCACAAGGGCTCACTGCCGTGTCAGGTACCAACTAGAAAACAGCACAAAATATACCTGCAGCTGTATGGTATTAGGACTATTGTAGAGTGTGTTGGCCCTCAGAAAGCTTTGTGTAAATTGAATTACAACATACTAAACCTCTCATATGAAAATTGCACTGACTGCCTGCACTCAGACAGGAACAACCCTACCTATGAATAGGCAATGCTGCAAATATTACACCAGGCCTTAAAAACACCAATGCACATGTTATTAGGAAATGGAAAAAGCCATGCTGTTATAGATCCCTGTATAGAAACGACACACTGGCAGACTACCTTACCTCAGTCACACATGCAGAACACAGACAGACAGTCACCAAATACAGAGTATAGAGACAATAAAGTATAAATAGAAACATTCATACAAAAACTGAAATGGAAACCGTAACAAGTCAGACTCCATGTGCAGTGCAACAATGGAAAAACAGAAACATCACCATTCCTTATTAAACATCAAACAAAATCAAGAAATATAAACCATCAATCATAATAGTAAAACTGTATGCATAAAAAGAATAAATATTTCAAAGCAGCTGATGAACAGAACATCCAGTGATTTAAAAACATAACTTTGTCTTTTAAAATTTTTCAAACATCAATAAGATATTTCAAAATAGCAGATACATCAAATATACTCAATAATTAAAACTAAGGCTAAAGAAATATCCACTACTGTGCATACCTGGGTATGCACCAACTTTCTTTCCTTTCTCATGTATATACACATTCTAACGCACATGTTCATTCTCACACAAACTGCCTTATATTCTCTGTCACACACATGTGCTCTCACACTCATCCTCACTGGCTTGCTTTTGCTCACACACATGCCCACCGACTTAAATAGTCCTCTTGCACACACATGCTCACTAGCTCGCTCATCTGCTCACACATAGGCTTGCTGTGGTTTTCAGAGCATAACTGTATTATGCAGTGCAACAATGGAAAACAGAAACATCATCATTCTTCACAAACAAGCCATAAAATCAAAAGAAATAAAATACAATACATTATATTAAAACCATCCTAAAAAAAAAAAAAAGTCACAGGCAACAGCAGACAAACATCCAGAAATTTAAACTCAAATTTTTTTCTAAAATTTTCCAAACACTAAAATATTTCAAAATAGCAGACACATGAAATACCCCAAAATTAAAATAGGATTAAAAATCTCCACCTCTTCATGCCTGGGATCTTTTGATTTTCAGTCACCCACAGATTATGAATTGGGGGGAGTGAGAGGCCTCAAACTATTTTCTCTCTCTCTCTCTTTCTCTCTCTCTCAGGTACTCTTTCATACATATTTAGGCTCTCTTATGCACACATGCAAGTTCACACATCCATGCACACATGAAGGCTGTCTCTCATACACACACCCAGGTTCTCTCTCATATACACAGTCTCTCTCTCACACATACACACATAGCTTTCAGTTCTTTCTTCTGGACCTTGTCTTAGGGAGCTGAGGGATAGCTGTGCTGCTCCTCACTGATAGAGGGAAGATGGGAGGAAGCCATAGCCATCTCTGTGCTCCTGGTGACGGGACTGCACAGCCCTCTAGGTCTCTCTTCGGCTGTGGCAAGATAGGCTCTGCCATTGCCTTGCAGCCTTCTCTTCAGGCTGGGGCAGGATAGGCTCTGCCGTGGCCTCGCAGGCTTCTCTTTGGGACACGGCAGCCCCTATTCTTTTCTTTGGCCATGGGCTGGGAAGCTGAGGAGAGAAACTATGTGATCAAAGTGATTGGCCTACCGGGGATGCTCGATCACCCCTGCAAGAGATAGAATACCCTTTATTTACACCAGGGGTGGAGAACCTCTGGTTCTCAAGGGCCACACATTGGTCAGGAATTCAGGATATTCCCCATTGATCTACTTACATTGTAGGCAGTGCATGGAGATCTCACTCATGCATGTTAATCTAAAATCCTGACCAGTGTATGGCCCTCGAAGACCAAAGGTTCCCTACCCTTGGTTTATATCATACAGAGAAGAACATAAGAACATGCCATACTGGGTCAGACCAAGGGTCCATGAAACCCAGCATCCTGTCTCCAACAGTGGCCAATCCAGGCCATAAGAACCTGGCAAGATCATATTCTCCTGTTTGGACTGCTACCTTCTCTGGGGTATGGCCCTGTTGATGTAGCATCATCGGCCAGCAGCAACTTAGTCTGAAGAAAACAGCATCCTGTGTCTGCTGCATTCCCTGATGAGGGAATGGGATTGCTTTTCTTAACATAAGAATTGTCATGCTGGGTCAGACCAAGATCCATTGAGCCCAGCATCCTGTCTCTGACAGTGGCCAATCCAGGTTGCAAGTACCTGGCAAATCCCATAAAGTAAATCTAATTTCCATTTTCTTGCTCCTAGGGATAGCAGTAGCTTTTCTGAGCCTGCCTGGCTAATAATATGTAATGGATTTTTCCTCCAGGAGCTTGGTCCAGGCCTCTCTTAAACCCCTCTGTGCTAGACACCTTGATCACATCCTCTGTATTGGTTTCATACAGAGATACCTGGCAAGGTTGTTGCCAGTTGTGCAGCAGCTTTTGCTTTCAGGAGCTGGGCTCGGGTGCCGCTTTTCACTTAATATTTCACAGCCGTATTTGGGGGGGGGGGGGGCACAAGAGGTGTTTGGAAATGAGCAATGACTGGGCAGAAGGGAGAAGAAAATAAACACTTGCTGGAAAGCACGGTTGAACAGTTCAGTTCTAAAGAATGGCTTCGCTCATTTGGGCTTTGATTATTAAATACAAACCGCCAAGAAAGAAAATGGCTTTTGTCATAATCCTTCTCCTGCTCCTTCCTGTCTTGCCTCTTAAGGGCTTAGAGGGGCTGCAGTTGATGAGAGACGGGACTTAAAAAAAACCTCCATATAGCAAATGTTGAAATACGCTGCTCTGGTTGAATGAATTAGCTATTGTGCTCTGATTCAGCTCAACCAGAACCACATGGTTAAACGCCGACACAAATGAATTCAGTTTCTTGTGATTATAGATCTTGCTAGGCTTACAGTCACCAGGGAATGTCCTTTTCAAAGAAAGGTCTGAGCCGGCATTTTTCTCAGGAATGTGCCTCTTTAACACTAACCCGTGGGTTACGCTTAAATTGCTTTAGTCAACAAAGCGGACTTTGAATGTTTCCACGAAGAGCTTCTTTGAGCTCTGCAGATCGGTAAGCTTTGTAGGAGGAAGGGGGTTGATTTTTCTGTGCGCCCCAGGTATGTATAGGTCACAGGCAGCATGAGCGGGGCACTTGTTCTTCACTTTTTTTAGCTGGGCTGTTGAGCGAGGGATGTGTGGGTTAGTACAGGGCTCCCTGACAGAACAATGCAGCCCTTCTCCCACTTCACCGCCAGTAGCTCGGCAGTCTGGAAGCCATTCCAGCCTTGCACCATACTCCTCTGTTCAAACTTCATGGTTTTTTCTTTTGTTACGTTTTTGCCTGACCGGCTGCACCTGCTCCTTTTGGACTTTCTGCTCAATCAGAACCTGCCTCCATTGGGCTGTGGTATCGTGAGCCTTAATTCACGGCTATTTTTATATCCCCCCCCCTTCCCAATTTGGTCCAGCCATCCAGTGACGGTCCTCGGTCAGGGGCCACAAACCAGCTCTGTTAGTGTGGTCCCCAACACTAGTGGTCTGGCTGTTAATGGTAGCCATTGAGCGATGGCTGAGATTCTCCTCCCGCAGGGGCTGTGAACTCTGTCTCCGTAGCCACCCTAACTTCAGCCAGGCTTGGGTAAACCTCTCAGGAGCTGCTGATTGAACAGTGGACATGTCCATTTGTGCTTCTAGGACAACTGAAAGAGAGTGAAATTGAAAACATCCCAAAACTGTGATGTATGGATTTGTCTCACCTGTCAAGTTCATGCGCTTGCAGGAAAGCAGATATAAAATGCTTTTCTGCTGCAGGATTTCTACATCTTCTGTGTTCTGAAGTCACTTGCATTCTCGTTCCTGAAGAATACGGTCTTGTTTATGGAATTAAAATGTTAGGTGTGTCTTATTAGTAGCAAGAAAGTTGCTTTTTAAAATCTCCCAGTTTGGTTTTTTTTTTTTTTTACTGGAATGGGGATTGAAGCGTGAAAGGAAAGAGACATAAGGCGTTTGGAGAATAACGAAAGAATATATTTAATTAACTTAGGAAATGCAGTCATCTATGTTTAGAAGAACTTTCATGACTGATTTTGTGATTTGGATTTGTCTCTTGGCTTGATCCGATACTTCACCTGATCCATGATTGCTAGTGAGGGAGGTGTGTTTGCATATTTTATATTTAGTAAGAGTGTTGATTTTAAGTGTTCATTTCTCTTCACAGCCTTATCTGAAGGCACCGAGTTTATTTTATTTTTTTTATTTGTATGTTTTTATATAGCGAAGTTTAGCGAATGGCCTTCACTCCGGTTTACAGGATTAACAACAGTTTACATAGAATCAACGGTTTACAATCAAAGCTGGAGTTGACAGTTAAAGCAAAGTTTTAGGACTAACCATGTCTAAATCCTGCAGCTTGCAGTGGCTCATGCTTGACTGCAGAGCCAGGAGTGCCCTGGCAGCCCCATTGATTCCAGCAGCATTCCTTGTGGGTTTCCCATGTCCCAGTGCAGCGAGTGTGTATGTTGTAATTATCTGTCTAGAATAATCAATATTCTCACAGGACAAGCAGGATGGTAGTCCTCACATATGGGTGACATCATCAGGATGGAGCCCAATCACGGAACACTTTTGTGAAAGTTTTTAGAAATTTGGCACCTACTGGGCATGCCCAGCATAGCACCAACCCTGCAGCCAGCAGGGGTCCCCCTTCAGTTGTCTTTTTCCACGCAGCAGTAGCCACACGGGTTAAGGAGCTCTTCAGAGATTCCTGACAGGAATTTTTCCTCACGGAACTTCATCAAAACTTTCAAAAACATTTTACCCCACAGGGGTCCCTTTATCAATATCTTTGCTCTGCGGTTGAACGGTAAGTTTTTTACCTGCTTGCGGTCAATTCCTGTCGAGTTTTTCCCTCGCGGCCTACCGGCCATTGACCGCACTGCAGCTAAATTTTGTTGAGGCCATGGCGTCGGGTTTTCGTCGGTGCCCTGACTGCACTCGAACGATGTCAATCACTGACCCTCACATGGTCTGTGTGAGGGTCAGTGATGGACCCTCACATGGTCTGTGTGAGGGTCAGTGATGGACCCTCACACTGACCCCAAACACATCACACGGTCTGTGTGATATGTTTGGGGTCCGACCATGATGTCCTTACTTGCACCAAATGTGCCCAAATGACACCAAAGGGTCGCAAGGCTCGGCTGGAGAAGATGGGACTTCTCTTTCGGCCAAAAACCCCGACTCCATAGATAGCTTCGATGTCGTCTGAACCAGTGCCGTCTACTTCGCGCCAGCACCGGGGAAACTGCTGCTGCCCGACTGGTTTCGACGACTCTGCGGGTGTTGACCCCCCTTTGTTCCTCCTCAGGAGAAAGATCGAGGAGAACATCGAGAAAAACATCGACACCGCCATCGAAAAGCTTAGGCCACCGATATCGTCTGAGCCACCGACAAAGAAGTCCCGAACAGAAAAGGCCCCATCTTCTGTCTCTGGGTCACCGAGGCGTTCCCCATCTGGATAGGTGCCGGGATCCGCGATTCCACCTTCACTAGTGGACCCTCCGACTATGCCAGTGCTGCCTCCTACTCCGGAACCGGGTATCCATGCCCCAGGTTTCCGTGAGGAATTGGATCAGATGATCCAAGAGGCCATCAGTAAAGCACTCTAGGGGTTCAAACCTCCATCGATGCCGGTTCCTGCTCCAGCCACCGATCCGATACCCATGGCGCTTGCATCGCTATTGGCAAGAATGGATAAGGTTAATCAGTGCCCTTCCACCGGTGTATCTGAGGGAACATATGGCTCCGATTCCTTCCTCACAGATACCCTTGTCATTGGAAGATGAACAAGAATCACCGATCTCCATTCCGCCCTCCGGAGTGCTACCACAGACACATCCATTGATGTCACCGATGCCATCGATGCCTCCATCGATACCTTCGATTCCACCTTCAAGGCCATCGATACCTAGGTCCGGACCTTCCGGAATAACACAGTTACTCCCTTCTGATGAACATATGGGAGCTGGTGATGAGCCATACAATCCCTGGACCGATGATTTGCCTTCACAGCCCTCTCCTCCTGATGAAAGGAAGTGTTCTCCTCCAGAGGACTTGTCCTTTATCAACTTTGTTAAAGAAATGTCTGAAACAGTTCCATTCCAGCTTCAGACTGAAGAGGACTCTAGGCATCAGATGTTAGAAATTCTCCAATTTCTATCCCTATTCATGACATCCTCTTGGACCTTTTAAAGAGAAATTGGGAGCACCCTGGCTCTATGGCACCTGTCAACTGTAAGGCAGATGCCACCTATCTAGTTCAGCCAGCCCCTGGCTTCCAGAGAGCTCAACTAGATCATCATTCAGTAGTTGTGGAGTCAGCCCAGAAGAGGGCACGATGCTCCAAACCCCCACTCTTCCATTCCCCCAGGAAAGGAACAGAAATTTCTGGATGCGTTTGGAAGACGAGTATTTCATGGGTCAATGCTCATCTCTCGCATTGCTTCCTATCAATTATACATGACCCAGTACAATAGGGCCCTGTTTACGAAGATTCAGGAATTTGCTGAAGCCTTACCTCTGCAATTCCAGGACCAACTTCATGCCCTAGCACAAATGGTCTAGATGCTGCCAAACATGAAGTATGTTCGGCATATGACATCTTCGACACTGCCTCCAGAGTTTCGGTGGCAGGAATTAATGCGAGAAGATGGGCCTGGCTAAAGTCTTCAGACCTCAGACCAGAAGTACAGGACAGGTTAGCTGACTTGCCCTGTGCTGGTGATAATATTTTTGGAGAAAAAATTCAAGAAGCAGTGGCACAGCTTAAGGACCACCAAGAGACTCTGCGCTAGCTCTCCTTACTGCCTTCTGATCTCTCTTCCTCTTCCAAACGATCTTTTAGAAGAGACTCCAAGAGACAATTCTACCGGCAAAGGAGATTCTATCCCCCAGCGTCCAGGGCTCGAGCTTCTAAGCCTTACCAAAAAGGTCAACCCAAGCAACCTCGAGTACAGAAGTCACAGCCAGCCCCCCAGCCAGGTCCAGCATCTGGCTTTTGACTCCTTCCTAGAGAGCAGTACCCAGCTTCCACTTCCGGCTATTCCCGTCGGCCGGTTGTGCCACTTCTCCAAACCATGGCACACAGTCAACACAGATCAGTGGGTTCTCGCTGTAATAACCCAAGGTTACCACCTCAGCTTTCTCTGTTCCATCGGATTCCCCACCTCGGCTGATGTGTGGAACATCCGACCACTCACTGCTCCTGGAGCAGGAGGTCTCCCTCCTCCTCCAGTCCCGAGCAATAGAACCAGTGCCCCTCTCCCAACAGGGGCAGGGTTTCTATTCCCGGTATTTCCGGATACCAAAAAAGTCAGGTGGCGTTCGCCCAATACTGGACCTTCGCACCTTAAACAAATACCAACAAAGAGAAAAGTTCAAGATGGTGACCTTGAGTTCTCTTCTTCCCCTTCTCCAAAGGGAAGACTGGCTCAGCTCTCTAGATCTCCAGGACGCCTACACACACATTTCCATTACTTCGTCACATTGCAGATTCCTGCGCTTCCTAGTAGGCCCAAAACATTTCCAATATCGGGTGTTACCATTCGGCCTAGCATCTGCCCCACGAGTCTTCACCAAGTGCCTCATAGTGGTAGCTGCCTTTCTCAGGAGTCAAAGTGTCCACGTCTACCCCAATCTCGACGATTGGTTGATCAGGGCTCTTACTCAGCAAGCTGCACTGACGTCTCTACTCATGTGCCATACCCTGATCTCCCTAGGGTTTCTCATAAACTATCCAAAATCCAGGCTAGTTCCCTCTCAAACCCTGTCGTTCATAGGGGCCGACTTGGACACTCTAAAAGCGCAAGCCTTCCTACCTCAGGATCGAGCTTTCACTCTTGCTTCTCTGGCACATCGACTGCAGTCTCGACAACACTCAACTGCACGTCACTTTCTGATCTTATTGGGTCATATGGCCTCCTCTGTGCATGTCACTCCCATGCCCCGCCTGGCCATGAGTGTAATGCAGTGGTCTCTAAAATTGCGGTGGATTCAGTCTTCTCAGCCAATGTCCACCATTGTCCACATCACCATCCAGCTCTGCTTATCGCTGGCTTGGTGGATAAACCAATCCAATCTGCTTCAAGGCCTTCCATTTCAGGCTTCAGAACCTCAAATAACCTTGACAACAGATGCCTCCAACCTCGGCTGGGGTGCACATGTTGCAAACCTGCAAACTCAGGGCATTTGGTCTCCAGAGAAAACCAAACACCACATAAATTTCCTGGAGCTTCGTGCAATCAGATATGCTCTCAGGGCTTTTCAGGATCACCTTTCCAACCAGACAACCAGGTGGCCATGTGGTACATCAACAAGTAAGGGGGAACAGACTCCTACCTCCTGTGTCAGGAAGCTGCACAGATATGGGTGGAAGCCCTTTCCCACTCGATGTACCTCAGGGCCACCTACTTGCCGGGAGTGGACAATGTGTTGGCAGACAAGCTGAGTCACACTTTTCAACTGCAGGAGTGGTCCCTCAACCCCACTGTAGCGGACTGAATATTCCAACGTTGGGGTTACCCTCACATAGACCGCAAAGTAGGGAACTTCTGCTCTCTCACTCTCAATCAACACCTTCAGCCAAGAGACGCTTTCTCCCTCTCGTGGGCCAGCGGTCTCCTTTATGCGTACCCTCCTCTTCCACTCATTTCAAAGACTCTCGTGAAGTTGCGAAGGGACAAGGGACTAATGATTCTCATAGCCCCTCATTGGCCACACCAGGTCTAGTTTCCAATTCTCCATGACCTATCAGTACACCGGCACATTCCTCTGGGGAAAGACCTGCTTCTGATCACTCAGAACAATGGCTGCCTTTGTCACCCCAACCTCCAGGCCCTCTCCCTGACTGCCTGGATGTTGAAAGGTTAATACTTCAACCTCTTAACCTTTCAGAGCCGGTTTCCCATGTCCTAGTAGCTTCACGAAAGCCTTCCACAAGGCAGTCTTATCGTTACAAATGGAACAGGTTTGCGGTATGGTGTATTTCCATGTCCATCAATCCCTTCACTTGTTCCATACCGAAGTTTTTGGACTATCTCTGGCACCCGTCAGTCAGGTCTCCAAACTTCTATCAGGGTACATGTCAGTGCGGTAGCCGCCTTCCATAAAGGTGTCTGAGATGTACCTATTTCAGTACAACCCCTTGTAACACGCTTTTTGAAGGGCTTGCTCCACCTTATACCTCCACTGCGCCCTCCGGCTCCTTCCTGGGTCCTCAACTTGGTTTTGGAGCGGATCATGAAACCGCTGTTTGAGTCTCTCGAATCCTGTGCTCTCCACTATCTCACCTGGAAGGTGATTTTTCTTTTGGCGATCACATCTGTTCACAGAGTTAGTGAGTTACAGGCCTTAGTCACCTACCCGCCTTATACTAAACATCTGCATGATAAGGTAGTACTCTGCACTCACCCTAAGTTTTTGCCTAAGGTAGTATCGGAGTTTCATATCAATCAATCCATTATACTACCCACCTTCTTTCCCAGGCCCCACTCAAACCCAGGAGAACGGGCTCTGCATACCCTTGACTGTAAACATGCTCTAGCATTTTATGTAGACCGTACAGCTGCCAACAGGAAATGCACTCAATTGTTTGTTTCCTTCGATCCCATCAAATTGGGCAAACCTGTGGGTAAGCAGACTCTCTCCTCCTGGTGAGCGGACTGTATTTTCTTTTGTTACCAACAGGCAGGCATTCCACTTCAAGACCGTGTTAAAGCACACTCTGTCAGGGCCATGGCAACATCAGTAGCGCACCTACACTCTGTGCCGCTTGCTGACATCTGTAAGGCTGCTACCTGGCGTTCTCTCCACACCTTCGCAGCCCATTATTGTTTTGACAAGCTTGGCAGACAAGATTCCATCTTCGGCCAGTTTGTGCTATGCAACTTATTTGCGAACTGAGGTACCAACATCCTTCCGCCAACCCGGTAGGGTTCAGGATGCTCTTTACCAAATTCCACCCCAGTTCTTGTGCCTGTTGCACGTCTTTGGGTACATTTGGTGCATGTTCGGACATCCTCAGCTCAGTACTCACCCATATGTGAGGACTACCATCCTGCTTGTCCTGTGAGAAAGCAGAGTTGCTTACCTGTAACAGGTGTTCTCACAGGACAGCAGGATGTTAGTCCTCACGAAACCCGCCCGCCACCCCGCGGAGTTGGGTTCATTTACGTTTTCTTGTGTACTTTTTACTATAAGATGAGACTGAAGCGGGACCCCTGCTGGATGCCAGGTTGGTGCTATGCTGGGCATGCCCAGTAGGTGCCAGTCAAAGTTCTAGAAACTTTGACAAAAGTGTTCTGTGATTGGGCTCCATCCTGATGATGTCACCCATATGTGAGGACTAACATCCTGTTGTCCTGTGAGAACACCTGTTACAGGTAAGCAACTCTGCTTTGCAGGAGGTGGAATATACATTTAAAAAAAATCACTGTGCTTTTGTGTCTCAGTAGAGGTTTTACAGTTTGGGGGTGGGGGAGGAAGCTGACTGAAAAAGATTTACAGTACATGTAGAGCTGTCCAGGCACTGTAGCCCTGCGTCTCACAGCTCAGAACTGAGATAACTAATATTAAAATGGTTTTCATTCATCTTGTTATAGTTAAAATGTACATCAGCCAGGTTTCATTTTATACATAATTCAAGTGGAATGCAAGTTAAGAGAATTTACAGCTGTGCTCTTGGTCGCAATAATCCCTATAAGATGCTATAATATGTGTGTATTTATTTCAGATTTATAGTCTGCTTTCCCAGTGTGAACTGAAGGCAGATTACAACTTGAGAACACATAATTTAAAAACCAAAATAGAACAGCAGGCATAAATGTTAAGACAATAGGAATATACCACAAAAGATGTGGAGAAAATGCAAAACACACCAAATGGTATAAAAAATAATGAATGTGTTGCAAGTAATTTAATGGTCTGATGATTCATATAGTGACCAAAACCACATGATTATAATGCCAAAAATGTAATTAGTAACAATTGTAAGTAAATCAAAACAAAATCAGCAATGTGTATTCATGCTCCTCCGAATGCACATTGCTGATTTTGTTTTGATTTACTTACAATTGTTACTAATTACATTTTTGGCATTATAATCGAGTGGTTTTGGTCACTATATGAATCATCAGACCCTTACATTACTTGCAATACACTCAAGACAATAGGAATAAACACACAAAAATATTTAAAAATGTATAGCATGTTAATTAAGAAGGGAATAGAAACCAAGACTGACACAAGTGAAAGAGTAGAGAAGAAATTATTCTTAAGAAAGGTGCTTTAAAAATCCAAGTTTTTACTAGTTTAGTAACATGGAGCTAACTGTTCTTGTGCAGATGTGATTTTCAGGCCTTTCCTCTCATCCTAATGAGCTGGTTGTCTATCTTCTGAAAGAGTAAACTTTTAGTTTTATCAAGTGCTGAATATCTTCAAGCAAAACTATATCGTGTTCTTCTTTTTTTTTTTTTAATTTTTAAACAATAAAGAGGTCTTTGCTATGGCTTTTGCAGTTGATGCTCTCACAATCTCTTAACATACTCCTGTGATGTCATGTGAGGGATGAGATTACCCTGTACAGGGGAGGAGAGAAGAGTTACTTCCAAGATGGGCATTCCTCTCTGAGTTTTCCCGAGTGTGTGTGTGTGTGTGTGTGTGTGTGAGAGAGAACTGGTATATTTTTTAAAACTTTACCCCACGCTGACTGTTTTGTCCTCTCAGGGCCCAGGGAGAGAAGTCCCTGGTGCTAGCTGATTTTCGCCAGGTTATAGGGAGAGGGATTTGGGCCTGTGCTGATTCTGTTCCCTCCCAGGGTCTATACTGACTACCTGACACAAGAGCCTGAATGTACAGCTATGCAGAACATTTTACCTCGGCTGCTCTAGCAACTGCCACAGACCTTTTTTGTCGTCTTCTTTTTTAAATTTTATTTATTTATTTATTTATAGATTGGCTCATTTTTCAAACGCTTTTTCAGCAAAACCACTTGTTTTTCTTTCAAAAGACATCTGACCCTGTTGCGACCGTCGCTGCTCGACGTCTCCACTCCGCCCTTCTCACCTCTTTGGCGACTCCCTCTTGCTCAAGTGGAAGGTTGGCTGCCGCGGCGTCTCTCTGCCGTCTTCCTCCAGCGTCCCCGGAGCGGCTCAACGCTGCGACCCGCCATAATTCACAAGGGTCTAAGGGCGCGTGTGGCGCAGCCCCGACTGATGTACCAGCAACGGCGCGAACCTCAGGGGCGTCCCCCTGAGATGACACTGTCAGTACCGGATATTTATTTATTTATTTATTTAGCACTTTTATATACCGACTTTCCAATAACAGAGTTACTGATCAATTCGGTTTACATTCTAAACAGAAACATTGACAAGTTAATGTCTTACAATGAACAGGTAGCAGGAACTTGGATACAGATATATGGGGTTAATAACATAACGTAAATGCTACGAAGCCAAATGTTGGCTAAGGAAATAGGTGATAGGTATAAGGCTGGGTATTTGATTTTTAGACTGCCAAGGATTCATAGATGACCTGATAGTTCTTTGGGGGTACTAGAGAGAACTAGAGATGATTTATATAGTTCTCTACTGGTTACCAAAGAAGGGATCCTTGGCAGGGAAAGTTCCGCAGATTGATGATTATGAGAAAGCTTGGTTGAATAACCAGGTCTTTAGTCTTTTTTTAAATGTAGTAGGGCATTGCACTGATCTGAGGTCTGACGGGAGAGCGTTCCAGAGTTTGGGACCGGCTGTAGAGAAGGCTCTTTTGCTTAATGCTGACTTCATCAGTGGAATCTGAAGGTTGTTTCTGTAGGCTTGTCTCACTGGTCTAGTGGAGGTGTGGAGTTGGAGAGGTATTTTGAGCTCGAGTGGGGCAATGTTATGTAGTGCCTTGTGGATTGATGAGAGCACTTTGAAGAGTATTCTGAATTTGACGGGAAGCCAGTGTAGGCTTTTTAAAATGGGTGAGATGTGTTCTCTTTTGTTAGTCTTGGTTAGGATCCTTGCTGAAGCATTTTGCAACATCTGAAGAGGTTTTATGGCGTTTGCAGGGAGGCCCAGTAGTAGTGAATTGCAGTAATCTATTTTAGTAAGAATTATTGCCTGTAGAACTAATCGGAAATCTTGAAAATGGAGGAGAGGTCTCAGTCTTTTTAAGACTTGTAATTTGAAGAATCCATCCTTTACGATGTTCTTGATGAGAGATCTGTAGTTCATTTGGTTATCTAGTATAACTCCTAGATTTCTGACTTGTGGTGACAATATTAATTGAGAAGACAGGTTGGTAATTGGGTGTGTGTAGGTTTCGTCTTGGGAGATGAGTAGGTATTCTGTTTTGTTTTGATTGAGGATCAGATTGAGGCTTGTGAGCAAGTTGTTGATGGCTTGTTGGCATGTGTTCCAGAAGTCCAGAGTTTTTTGGAGAGATTCGGTAATTGGAATCAGTATCTGAACATCGTCTGCGTATAAGTAGTAGATAAGATTTAGGTTGAGGAGGAGCTGGCAGAGTGGGAGCAGGTATATATTGAATAAGGTTGGTGAGAGTGAAGATCCTTGTGGGACTCCCAAGTTGCAGGTGACTGGTTGAGATTCCTCCTTGTTGACCTTGACTTTATAATGTCTGTTCTGTAGGAATGATTTGAACCAGTTGAGGGCCACATCTCTTATACCAATGTCTGACAGACGATCTATTAAAGTGTTATGATTTACAGTGTCAAATGCTGCAGTTAGGTCTAGGAGGATGAGGAGACAAGGCTGTCTTTTTTCAAGATTCAGTAAGATGGAGTCCGTTAATGAGATTAGGAGGGTTTCCGTGCTTCGAGATTTGCGGAAGCCGAACTGCGATGGGGAGAGGATGTTGTTATTGTTTAGGTATTCTGTTAGTTGTTTATTTGCCACTCGTTCCAAGATTTTTGCGATGAAGGGTAGATTAGCTATTGGGCGAAAATTGGCCGGGTTATCTGGGGACAGATTAGGTTTTTTTAGGAGTGGTTTTATGATTGCCATTTTGAGAGGGTCAGGGACTAACCCTTGAGCGAGGGAGCAATTAATGATTTGTGCAATGGGTTTGGAGATGGTTTTAGCGCAAGTGATGAGGAGGTTGGTTGGGATGGTATCCTGAGGATGTGAGGAAGGTTTGAGCTTTTTTATGATGTTTTCGATCTCTAAAGATGATGTCTGTTCGAATTCCCCAAGGCTTGCCTTTTGTAAAGGAGATGCGACTAGTGGTGTTACTGTCGTAGTGTTTTTGTTATTGTTGGACTGAGTTAGTAGGTTTGGGATCTTGTTTTTGAAGTAGGTTGCAAGTTCTTCTGCTTTGCTCCCCGCTTTCTCATCTGGTATAGCTGTCAGTGGTGGTTTAGTGAGGGATGAAACCAAAGAAAAAAGCGCTCTGGGGTCGAAGATGAAGTGGTGTATTTTTTGTGAGTAAAAGTCTCTTTTTGTTTGGAGGATGGATATTCTGTATAGGTGCATCGTAGACTTGAAAGCCGTGAGGTTCGCAGATGTTGGGTTTTTACGCCAAAGTTGTTCGTTTTTTTCTGAGTTCCTGTTTGATGGATTTTAGTTTTGGTGTATACCAAGGTTTCCTATTGTCTTTGTTTGCTTGAGAGGCTTTGGTAATAGTTGGGCATGTAGAATCGGCCACTTTTTTGGTAATGTTGTTCCAGGAAGATATGGCTGATTCCACGTTTGTGAGGTTCAGTTGGTTAAGTTCTCCAGATAGGCTGTTGCTGAGCGTTTCCTGGCTGCACAATTTCTTGAATTGTATTATGATGTTCTGCTTTTTTGGGGGGGTAGGTAGGTTTATGTTTAGTACGGCGTTGATCAGCTTATGGTCCGACCAGGGAACTGGAAGGCACGTTGGGTGGGTGGCAGGAGTAAGTTCATGGTTAATGAAAATGAGGTCCAGCGTATGACCTGCTTTATGGGTGGGTTCATTAATTATTTGTTTGAAACCCATGAGGTTTAGTGTGTCTAGGAAGGTTTCACAACTGGGTGAGCGAGGGGATGTGTCCACATGGAGATTAAAGTCCCCCAGGAGTATCGCTGGTTTGTCAGTATTGATATGCTTTACTATGTTTTCAATCAACGGTGATGGATCAGCTTCAAGGTATCCTGGGGTGGCGTATATAAGACCTATTTGTAGGTGGGATGATTTGAATACGGCGAATTCTAGAGAGTGAGAGGATGTTGTAGTTTGTAGTGACATTCCTAGTGTATTTTTTGCTGCAAGAAGGAGACCACCTCCTCGTTTTTTGAGTCTAGGTATAGAGAATATGTTGTACAAGTGAGTAGGGAGTTGGTTGATTGAGGCGATGTCTTCTGGTTTTAACCAGGTTTCAGTAATTGCAAATAGGTCCGTGTTTGTTTCCAGAAGATAGTCATGAAGAAGGTGAGTTTTCTTTGTCAGAGACTGTGCGTTCAGCAGCGAAATGGTGAAAAGAGAGAGTCCCAGTAGTTGGTTTAAGGGTGAGATGATGATAGGAATGAATCTTTTGTGTACAGACTGTGGTGTAGTTTGTTTTTTTGCTGGTGGTCTCTTGAAATTATGGATAATAGGGATGGCTGATACTGCCATGCTTAGTTTCGTGAGTAGATTGTAGTCGGGGTTGATTTAGTGGCGAGCTGTTGAAAGTGGTGGTGGGATTGGTATTGTACCTGGATTGTCGACTCTGATGAGAGGTCGGGTAATAATCTTTATAGGAGAAAATGGTCTTTGTTGGAGAACTGGTTTGCGATTAAGAGTTGCTCAGTACTTACAGCAGTTGTGTGGCTGTTATCTGCAGTAGGGCCGTTGTTTGTATGGGGCGGTGTAAGCCCAGAGTGTCTGCGGTGGACTCCACTCAGGTCTGCACGAAGGGGCGCACAAAGGGGCCAGCCCCTTTGACGTGCGGCGTCGAAAATACTGGATGGATGCTGGATGCAGCTGGATGGGTGCTGGATGCAGCTGGATGGGTGCTGGATGCAGCTGGATGGGTGCTGGATGCAGCTGGATGGGTGCTGGATGCAGCTGGATGGGTGCTGGATGGGTGCTGGATGCAGCTGGATGGATGCTGGATGCAGCTGGATGGGTGTTGGATGGGTGCTGGATGCAGCTGGATGGGTGCTGGATGCAGCTGGATGGGGCTGGATTGTAGAGGGGTGACAATGGATTGGCTGTGGGTCGAGTAAGCCGACCTGAGAAGAAAACTGATTGTCTGGAACAGAACTCTTGTCCTTCTAGTTTGGGCTCACACAGGTTCACAAAGGGGCTCACTAAGGGGCAGGCCCCTTAGGTCGCGCCCCTTCGGGCGTGCGACGCCAGCGGGCGGATGTTAAATTTAAAGGTCTCTGCTTCCCGCCCTGATTGGCTACCTGCCTCACAGGGGGCGCGGTTTACTCACCGCGTTGCCTGGCTGCGTCTGCTGTGTTTTTAGTTTAATTTCCTTCCTTCCGATTTCGGCTGATTTCGGGTGCCTTCTCTGCACGGCTCGCCTTGGGACGGCGGGCAGGCTCTAGCCCCGGATGGGACTCGAGAGCCTCGAGTCCCATCCGGTCTTAGTATTTGCTAACAGATCGAGTTAGCAAGGAGTTGAATAGGAGTTGGTTTTGGACCAGTTTCGCTCTCTCCAAGCTACTCTGCCTCCTTGGACTTACCAGGGGTACCCACTCCTCTGGGGCCTCGCTCTCTCTTTGTTTTTCAGGTCACAGTCAGGAACCGGCACTCGCTCCTCGAGGGCCCTCGTTCCCAGACTGGTTGCTGAATACTCTTTCTGCCTGGAAATCATTGCTGTCTTCTACACCAGTGAGTTATCTTCTCTCTCTCTCAGAGCTTTCCCTGGCACCAGGTACTCGCTCCTCGAGGGCCTAACCTATTCCAACACCTGGACTATTTCTAGAGACTATTGTGTGAGTGTTACCATCAAGGCTCTGTTCCTGAACTCTGTATACCCTGCCTACTCACTATATTCAGTTTCTCTACAGCTCAGTTATCCAGGATCGCTGTTCCAGTACCTGAGGGACTACAGCCCTGCCGGGCACTTCCAGCTCACTACTGCCACCTCTGGTGGATCAATATACTGTTTAATAAAAGAACTAGTGTGTGTCTGTCTCCATACTCTGAGCCTGACCGGTGGTCCCTCTCGGGATCTTCCCCCGGGGGCGTGGTCATCTGCCACCGGCCCAAGGAGCCACCCACAACTACCTCAAACACCAACAGATTGCTAACTCCAGCACAACAGACCCAAGTCGGTAGGGCAATGGGGGTACCCAGTCAGAGTCTATTAGTGTTTGGAAAATTAGTGTTGCCTAGACCCTAAATTCTGGTATTGTGCCACTAATATGTTCTTTACCCTAGTTCAGTATTGTCAATCAACTTCTACTTTTGGTCATTTTGTGAGCTGTGCTGCTACAAAAGTGTGATACTGTTTTATGTATCTGCTCTTTATGAATGGGTGTTAAGGAGGACTTTTAGGGGTTTGTGCCCTGTGTCTATATGACTGAGTTCTGAGTGGGAGTGGAGTTAGTCTGCATGGGATTTGTGAGTGTATTCAGCATAGGGATTCTGCAGTGGTTGCTCAAGAGAGTCTGAGGAATCTCTGTGGGCCTGCTGTTTCATCTAGTTCACCAGGACTGTGCTACCATAGATGCTGGAGAGCAATTCTTAAGCTCCTAGGCATTGCTAGGAGGCACCTGGGGTGTGGGTGGGGTTGGGGGCTGTGTACCACATCATCATGGGAAATTCTTTGGGTCTATTCTGGAGCATTCCCTCTGAGAAGATCTCAGTGATGGAATGTGAGTACTGATGAGATTATTGAAGAATACATACTGATGCAACAGGATTGATTGAAGAAAGCGATTAAGATTTAAATGTTAGAGGAAGAGGAAATGTATATTTATTTTTGTGCTGCTGATTATCTCCGCTGTGAATCCTATGATTCCTCCTTTTTTTGATATTTTATTGTGAATTGACCGCTGCTACCCCAGAAGAATAAAATGCTATGCTTTTTTAAATAGAGCCCTTTGAGTGAGACTTCACTTGCTTAACACTAGGGTTATGGGTTCAATGGGTAAGTCTGCCAATTTAAGGAAGAGAAGATTCAAGATTTTGGATATATGGGTGTGGTCTGATTGGAAAAGAGAAGAAAAGAAGGATTTTGCTATTTTTCCCTGTCCAGTATGAGAGAATATTGTCCTTGGCCTCTGGTCCAGATTCAGTCTAACTAACCAGAGTGCCTTTTTTTTTTTTTTTTTTTAAATGGAACCCGCAGAGGCGGGTGCCAGGACCACAGAAACCCAGCATCAGACCCTTTTATTTTATGTACACTCTGAGGACTTATAAGAGAACAGGCACACCTGCAGTAACAAAAATGTTGTGTGGCACACCTGCCTTCTTAGGGCAGGCAATGTGTACATGGAGGGGACTCACGTGGTCAAAATAAGAGTTAGAGAAACACTGAAAGCCCCACTACTCTGTTACCCAATTTTTAAAGTGAGGGGGGGGTGGGGGGGTGGGGTAGAGACACACATGAACTCCTCATAAATGTGTAGGTTCCCCTTTGTATACAAGTGCAGGTTAAAGGAGAAAAGTCTGTGTGATGCAGGAAGTCAGCTTGATTAGCTACTTTGGCTGCCACATGTGGCTACAAGAACTCCAGCACTGCTGCTGTTCCCGACACTCAAACTGGCCGATACAGAAAAACCTGCGGGAGAGCTGGCGAGTGCCCAGGCCACTCTCCTGGGCGCGCAATTCAGTAAGGAAAAATATGTAAATGAGGGCCCGCGGTAAAAGGAGGCGGCGGCTGTCAGCGGGTGTGACAGCCGATGCTCAATTTTACCGGCGTCTGTTCTCGAACCTGCTGACAACCACGGGTTCGGAAAATGGATGCCGGCTAAATTGAGCATCCGTCTTCCAACCCGTGGGCTGCGGGCAGATTTAAAATTTTTTTTTACTTTTGGGGCCGCTATGATATTAAGTCGGAGGGTATACAGAAAAGCAGTTTTTTTTTCTGCTTTTCTGTGCACTTTCCTGGTGCCGGCAGAAACTAGCGCCTACCTTTGGGCAGGCATTAATTTCTGAAAGTAAAATGTGCAGCTTGGCTGCACATTTTACTTTCTGTATCGTGCGGGAATGACTAATAGGCCCATCAACATGCAACATGCCCATCAACATGCATTTCGGGAGGGTTGACCGCACGTTTTTGACGCGCTATAAGGAGTAAAAATAGCGCGTCGAAAACGCGCTGCCAAACGCGGGCTAACAGTGCGCTCCGCCAGAGCGCACTTTACTGTATCGGCCTGAAAGTGAGTCTCATCCATTGCTCAGCACGTGTTCTCCCTGTCTCACTGAGCCTGGGACCAAGACACAGGCTGGAAAGACTCAAAGGCGGAAGTCCAGGAGGGCAAGATGAAGAACGGCTGTGTGTGCTGAACAAAACAGGTCCCGGCTATTCATGCCCTGCATGTTGCTCATTAATGACTGCACTCTGGGGCTCATTAAGAGGCATGCATGAGGAGCTCCTCCATGTTCAGGTGCCAGTGTTGGTGTCTCTCTTGTTGCTGCTTGATGCTGAGAGCAGAGCCCAGGTGCTGGACTGGATTTGAGAAGCAGCTAGAGGTGACTTTTTTTTTTTTCAGTGGCACACCTGATCGGTGTGTTATGGCGCATTGGTTGGGAAACATTGTAGTAGAAATACATGCAAAAATCTTGCCTTTAAAAAAAAAATTCTGTTTCTGGTTCTGGAAGTGAGGAAAGGAGGTTCTTCAGACCCCCCTACTTGTGGCTGCGCGAGGGAATTCCCCAGTATTAGCTGACTCGACTTTTGCTGGGCCCTGGGGAGGGGGCGCTGTGCTCGCTCTTTCTTCCTGGTGAATGGATTATCTGGACCTGTTTGCTATATTTCTCTCCTCAGGCTAAGATGGAGATTCCTGATTACTCTCTTCCTGCTTCCAGGCTCCAGGTCGAGGATCCCCAGCCTCACTCTGACCACGGCAGAGGAACCTGTATGTGCTCTGTAATGACTGTGTGTATGTGTGTGTGTGTGTGTGTGTGTGTGTGTGTGTGTGTGTGGGGGGGGGGGGTGCCTCTATTCTAGCTACTCCATAGACAATTTCACATTCATCACTTTATCTATTTTAATAGTTTCCATTTCCGACTGCCATAATGCATAAAGTGTCTGACTCAACCTTTTTTCTTAGTTTTCTTCTCTTCTCTTATTGGCCTCCTGCCTTTGCCTCTTTATCGATAGAGTAATCATGTAGTGATCAGACCATATTACTTCAAAAACGTCAACAGCTAAAAAAAATGTTGCTGCCTTGAGTTTACTTGATAAAACACTAATATATGGCCTTGCTTGAGTGTTGGCTTCCTAATAACTTGCTGCAATCCACTATACATGATCTAATCAATAAACTACTTGGAATATCCCAATTTCTCATTATCTATAAGTACATTAAAATTCCCTAATATTATCAGTTTGGGTGTTTTCACGTTTAGTACCATCAGTTCTTCTAAATACAATTAATTATCTTTACAAAATCTTGGTGGCTGATAAAACAAAAAGTTAAATCATGAATCCTTCAGCATTTCTTTCCACTACCTTTAACTGTTCTCTATACAGTATTTTACCTGCAATCTCCCGTACTCACTTTTCTTCTTGCCATCCCTACTCATTGCCTCAAATATAAAACCAGCTGGACAGGCCTGGTTAACTAGTAAAATATCTTTTTTTTTTTTTTTTTTTAATGCCAAGATTCAATCAAAAAGAGTTTGATTATATTGATTTTAAACTATCAAATCGGGTATTTCTTGTCCTTTTTTTCCTGCTGGAACATGCATGTACATAACCTATACAAAGATTTGTTCCCCCCCCCCCCCCGCCCCAATGTACTCCTGAATAAAACCTGTAGTCTTAAGTCTTCTTAACTTTTTGACTATTAGAAGTACAATAATTCCTAGCTCTCTTTGCCAAACCCGCATATCATTCTCTTCCCATTATCATAGGAACTTGGTAGTACAACTCCATACTTTCAATCCCTAATGCAAAAGTAAAAATATAAAATAGGAATAAACAGATAAATATACCATACATTTTACTAGGGGGCGTAAAATTGACTAAATCTCAATTTAACAATCTTCAGCATACTTACAAAATGGGCATATAATTATTAATAATAACTGCTCAGTGTCCTCATTCAGTGGCACACAAAGGGACAGGCCTGCCAGCCGAAGCAGGGTAGAACAGGGCAAGGCAAAACTGGACAAAGGCAGGAACAATAACACAGACAACTTAGTGCAGGAGGACCTGTTGCCAAGGTGCTGGCTGGTTGCAAAAAAACCTCCTTATATACAAACAGGCCGGTACAGTAAAATCGCGGGAGAGTGGGCTTCCACTCTCCCGGCGCACGCACAGGCCACTCCTGTGCGTGCGATACAGTATTTTAATTTATTAAAATTAGGGCCGGCGGTAAAAAGAGGAGCTAGGGACACTAGCGCGTCCCTAGCGCCTCTTTTCGGACAGGAGCGGTGGCTGTCAGTGGGTTTGACAGTCGACGCTCAATTTTGCCGGCGTCTGTTCTCGAGCCCGCTAACAGCCACGGGTTCGGAAACCGGACGCCGGCAAAATTGAGCATCTGGTTTTCAACCCGCGAGCCGTGGGCCTATTTCAATTTTTTTTTCTTTTTTTTTTTTTTTTTTTTACTTTTTTTAACTTTCGGGACCTCCGACTTAATATCGCTATGATATTAAGTTGGAGGGTGCACAGAAAAGCAGTTTTTACTGTTTTTCTGTGCACTTTCCCGGTGCCGGCAGAAATTACCGCCTACCTTTGGGTAGGCGCTAATCTCTTAAAGTAAAATGTGCGGCTTGGCTGCACATTTTACTTACTGTATCGCGCGGGAATACCTAATAGAGCCATCAACATGCATTAGCGTGTTGTGGGCGCTATTAGGTTCAGGGGGGGTTGGACGCGCATTTTGGACGCGCATTTTGGACGCGCTATTACCCCTTACTGAATAAGGGGTAAAGCTAGTGCATCCAATCGCGGGTTAACAGTGCGCTCCGCCGGAGTGCACTGTACTGTATCGGCCCGTTACAGAGGATGTTATGTCATCAGCCAGAACCTCGGAAGTCCTGGCTTCAGGGCCTATAAGAGGAGTTCCAGGTTGTAGGAAGTACTATATACAGCCTCCTCAATTGCAGCACGGAGCAGGGTGCTATGCCGTAAGCGCATATAGGTAAGGGGCACTGTATACTGCAGGAAAAGGTAAAACGATCACAAAAAAGCAGATTGGAAAGCTGCATTTTACCCTGCTTCTAAAAATCTTTGACTAGCATCCAAATTTTGTAAATACACTGTAGACCGGCTATAACACAGGTGTTATGCATTGTAAGTGAACCTGTGTTTTATCGAGTTTTATGTATTTTGCTGTAATAGATAAAGGTACGATAATCTTATTCTGTGCAATTTTTTGGATGCTGGAAATAAAAGATTTCATGGTAATAAAGATTTTATTGCTAAGAACAATACACTTGCACTTCTATCAATTTAAAAATTCATGAAATAATAAGATGTTATTTTAACAATGAAAACAACTGGGAGCCAACCATTGCTTTATAAGTGGTTTTGCATTATATCTGATCTACAGTGTATAATTCCAGCCCTGGATGTAGAGATTAAGGGGAGGCAGCTGGCTGTATCTCAGCAGGGCACAACTAAAGGGATTGGGAGGAGGCAGAGGTATCTGAAGGCATTAACATGTCTTTGCAACTTTTACAGGGGTTAGGGACAAAATGACATGGACTGTTGACTGTTTCTGTGCAAGGAATGTGCTATCAAAATGTTGTTTCCAAATTTGCATAATGGAGACTGAGGACTGAAGGAGCCAAAGAAGAAGAAGATATATATCATTTTTTTTCAATACATCTTTATTGAGGAACACAATGTAGAAAGAACACTTTACAAGGTATCAATTTTAATGCATTCGTAGACATTCCCTTTTTTCTTTTTGTCTGTTTTGCTTTTATACTGAAAAAAATTAAACATTTCATGCTGAGCAGCTATATGCTGTTCTACTGATGTACACATAAGCGTTATCCCTGGTGAAGGTTAGATGAAAACAAGACTGAAGCAAATAGTTAAGTCTGCCTCTGACTTTTTTGGGAGGTTGTTTTGATGCATATGTGAGATAAATATGCAAAGTATTTGCCATGTTTGATGAAATGGGTGATGTGCTTTTAAAAGAGAACAGCAGAAAAATGATTTGGAAATATTCCATTAAACTCAGCATTATCACTTAATAGCTTTACATAGCTGCTTCTTGCACTGAATTAATATATAGGACATTTCAAACAATATAATTGGCACTGAATCTCTAATTGAGATGTGACCTGTGCAGTGTAACTCAGCATAGGAATTGCCTCATGTCCTGTATCTGGGCTGCTTATCTCTGGGATCCTGATCTGACTTTTGCTGCTAGAGTCTGTCTTTTGGAGCACCCTGAACTTCTTCCTGCCATAGAACGTCTTCCATCTCACTTGGTTTCTTATTTCTTCTGGCTAAAAATGCAGTCAGTGTCCTGCTTCCTTGTTTGTTTTCTGCTTGATAGCCAAGTCCTTTGTAGGCATCAAAGTGGGTTACAGTTCTAAAACACCCTATCATCATAGGTACATAAAATTAAAAAACTCCCATTGTTTCAACCTTGCCCTTCAATCCCATCCAATACAATTAAACAACCATCAGTCCACCCAACCCTCAACCTCAGCCTGTATCCAGTCCCTTAGCCCTACATATAGTCAAAGAATTCCTTATTAAGCATCTTAAAAGGCTACTTTAAAAAGCCATGCCTTCACAAGTTTCCTAAATCTTAGATATTCTTGCTCTGAACCTCTGATGGAAGCCCATTCCAAAGACCGAACATAAGAACATGCCATACTGGGTCAGACCAAGGGTCCATCAAGCCCAGCATCCTGTTTCCAACAGTGGCCAATCCAGGCCATAAGAACCTGGCAAGTACCCAAAAACTAAGTCTATTTCATGTTAGCATTGCTAGTAATAGCAGTGGCTATTTTCTAAGTAAACTTAATTAATAGCAGGTAATGGACTTCTCCTCCAAGAACTTACCCAATCCTTTTTTAAACCCAGCTACACTAACTGCACTAACCACATCCTCCGGCAACAAATTCCAGAGTTTAATTGTGTGTTGAGTGAAGAAGAACTTTCTCCGATTAGTTTTAAATGTACCACATGCTAATTTCATGGAGTGCCCCCTAGACTTTCTATTATCTGAAAAACTAAATAACCGATTCACATCTACCCGTTCTAGACCTTTCATGATTTTAAACATCTCTATCATATCCCCCCTCAGCCATGTCTTCTCCAAGCTGAAAAGTCCTAACCTCTTTAGTCTTTCCTCATAGGGGAGCTGTTCCATTCCCCTTATCATTTTGGTAGCCCTTCTCTGTACCTTCTCCATCGCAATTGTATCTTTTTTGAGATGTGGCGACCAGAATTGTACACAGTATTCAAGGTTCGGTCTCACCATGGAGCGATACAGAGGCATTATGACATTTTCTGTTTTATTCACCATTCCCTGTCTAATAATTTCCAACATTCTGTCTGCTTTTTTGACTGCTGCAGCACACTGAACCGATTTTCAATGTATCTACTATGACGCCTAGATCTTTCTTGGGTGGTAGCACCTAATATGGAACCTAACATTGTGTAACTATAGCATGGGTTATTTTTCCCTATATACATCACCTTGCACTTATCCACATTAAATTTCATGTGCCATTTCGATGCCCAATTTTCCAGGCTGACAAGGTCTTCCTGCAATTTATCACAATCTGCTTGTGATTTAACTACTCTGAACAATTTTGTATCATCTGCAAATGTGATTACCTCACTCGTATTTCTTTCCAGATCATTTATAAATTTATTGAAAAGTAAGGGTCCCAATACAGATCCCTGAGGCACTCCACTGCCCACTCCCTTCCACTGAGAAAATTGTTCATTTAATCCTACTCTCTGTTTCCTTTCTTTTAGCCAGTTTGTAATCCACGAAAGGACATCACCACCTATACCATGACTTTTTACTTTTCCTGGAAGCCTCTCATGTGGAACTTTGTCAAATGCCTTCTGAAAATCCAAGTACACTACATCTACCGGTTCACCTTTATCTCTTACTAATATGTCTGAAAATTCATTTTTTAGTTCCTTCAGAACCCTGGGGTGTATACCATCTGGTCCAGGTGATTTACTACTCTTCAGTTTATCTATCAGGCCTACCACATCTTCTAGGTTCACCGTGATTTGGTTCAGTCCATCTGAATCATTACCCATGAAACCCGTTCTGGAGAAGGTTATCTCCCCAATGTACTCTTTAGTAAACACCGAAGCAAAGAAATCATTTAATCTTTCCACGATGGCCTTATCTTCCTTAAGTGCCCCTTTAACCCTCGATTATCTAACGGTCCAACTGACTCCCTCACAGGCTTTCTGCTTCGGATATATTTAAAAAGGTTTTTACTGTGAGTTTTTGCCTCTATGGCCAACTTCTTTTCAAATTCTCACTTAGCCTGTCTTATCAATGTCTTACATTTAACTTGCCAATGCTAATGCATTATCCTATTTTCTTCTGTTGAATCCTTCCAATTTTTGAATGAAGATCTTTTGGCTAAAATAGCTTCTTTCACCTCCCCTTTTAACCATGCCGGTAATCGTTTTGCCTTCTTTCCACCTTTTAAATTGTTTGGAATACATCTGGACTGTGCTTCTAGGATGGTATTTTTTAACCATGACCACGCCTCTTGCACACTTTTTACCTTTGTAGCTGCTCCTTTCAGTTTTTTTCTAACAATTTTTTTCATTTTATCAAAGTTTCCCTTTTGAAAGTTTAGCACGAGAGCCGTGGATTTGCTTACTTTGTCCCCCTTCCAGTCATTAGTTCAAATTTGATCATATTTTAATTGTGTAGAGTCCTGGTCTCAACTAAATGGCCCTAGATCCGAACTTTCTCCATATGTGGTCCTAACTTATGGAATAATATGCCAGAATCATTGAGAGGTGAATTATCTACTAACAAGATCTGGCTATTTCTGAGATAATTTGGACCTATAGCGTCATAGGCAGAAATATGAATGGAACTGATATTAGCCCCGATTATATAATTGTTTTGGAATGGCATCTTGAGCTGTTTGTCCTTTATTTTTTTAGATTTTATGTCTACTTTTTAAGTTTGTAATCCACATTGATATATTATGACTTTGTGGTATAAAAGTGATTGTATAAATAAATAAATCGATCCCTGCCCTGGGTTTCCATGTCTTCACGGCACCTCCCCTAGAGGCTTTCTGTAAATGGTAGCTCCTTAGGGCACTTGGGGGGAGGGGTGTCCTAGAGAAGTCATTTTGCTTTGGCTTTTGGAGCGTAAGGAGCTGGGGTCTGGGAGCTGGTTATCTTTGAAGGAGATTCCTGCAGTGCACCCCTTGCCCGTCAAGGTCTCCTTCCAGTTTTGGAAAAAGAGGCTTTGGTTACATTTTGGGCAGTGTTTTTCCTGAGTTTAACAGGGTGAGACCCTGGTCCAGTTCCGGTGAGGGACAAGACCTGAATCCAATGGCCAGGGGTGAGCAGACCTGTGTACCTTTTCCCCTGCAATAAGAAGGGCAGTAGGGACTCTGTACCTCGGAAGAAGCATTTTGGACTTTGAAAGTGTTTTTGTTCTTCTTCTTTTTCTTTTTTTTTTTTTCTTTTTTGTGAGGAGGCTTAGGGCCACCCCTCCTCACGGTGGAAGCTGGGCTCTGTTAGCCTGTTTAGTTTTCTCAGCATCAGGCTCTTCCTAATGAGAGGTCACATCAGGAGGATTCTAAGGGAAGATCTTTAGGAGAAATCCCCCAATCCCCCCCCCACCCCATCTAGATCTTCATCCTTTGGGACACAGGCTGGGGATGAACTGGACTCGTGTGGACCTCGGGTACGATTTTTGAGACTAAGGGGATCCTCCTCGCATCTAGGAAATTCCTTGCCCAACTGGGATATCTTATCAGCTCGCTCCCTGAAGGATAAGCTCTAGTCCAGTGCCCTGTACTGAGGAAAGGAAGAGGAACTCAATATCCCAGTGAGAGCACAGGTGTAAAGCAACTGTTATCCACTTGATTAGTCATTCAGTTATTTAAAAAAAAAAAATCACAGTAAAGCTAATTTGAACACCCAATCTGTATCCTGCCTGTTCCTTGCAGCACTGCTATTAATAGACAGCACAGGAGCAAATAAGGGGAGGGATTTCACTACACCACCTGGGCCTAGAAGGTCAGCCGCCCCCCATAGAAAGGACCCATACCTTGGGACAAGCAAAGAAGGGGAAATAATACCTATGGAGTCAGCCTCAAGAAATATTGTTATGACCCTTTTGGACACAGCATCCCCACCGAAAAAGGATTACAATTGCTTGCTGACCTGTAGAGCCTGCTGCTAGAAGGAAAGAAAAGTAAACAGGGAGTTAAGCTGAGCAGTGCTGGTGTTTATTGTTTCTGCACTTGTAAAAGGAACAATTTGGAACTAGATTGCAGAGAGGTTTGAAGAGGACCAGAAGCATTCCTGCGTAGCTGCAGCTAGTGAGAGAGAAAAGTAGTGAGAACGTAGCTTTTTTTTTTTTTAGTCAGAGAGCAAAATAAATTGTTTGGCAAAGGAAAATCCTTAACTTGGGATAATATGAGTTGTATTTTAACCCAGTAATTCAGCTCTACTAGGAGAAGAAAAACCATTGGAAAGAGGACAATCAAAAGGATGAATTTGTGTGGAAGGAAATCCTAGTTTAGCAGCCCAGACACGCGGAAATAGTTTTCTGTTGTAATTAAGTTTGAGTGAAGAAAATCTTGAATGGAGTCAGTTTAATTGTGCATTTGGACACTAAATCCAAGGATTTGTTCAGTCAGAGGCTGGTATTAAAACCAGAGACTATAACCACTGACTGAAGCAAAAGTACCCTGGCAGGGTGAATTGCTGTTGGGGAAAAAAAGCATTTTCTCTTTAGATATGCAGAGTTCATTGACTAGGAGATTTAGTTCAAATCAACTGGGGAGAGAACTTAATGAAGATTTCTTTCCTAACTAAAATGCATCTCTACTAGAGCTGTATGCCAGTTAGACTGACAGAAACACAGTTGGAGAAAGAAGAAAGTACATTTTGAGTAGTTGGCAAAAATTAGATAAGGACCCACTTTTTTTTTTTTTAATTGTTTTTTGTGTTAGCTAGCTCAAAATCCAGTTCAGTGGGTCCAGCGAATGAGGCATATGCATACCCAGATTCTGCCGGAAAATACTTTGCGTCCAGAGAAGATGGTTTCTTTTATTTATTTATTTATTTGGTTTTTTTTTGATGAGTTGGCAAAGTTCAGGATAGGTGGTGGTGCAGCAAGATATGGACCGGGGACCAGTGGATCAGATGATCAAATACTTTAAGAAGAGAGTGTGCCTTTGAACTCCAATAGCAACAGCAAGGACTACAGAACTGTGAGCTATTTTTTGCACACCTGTTACAAAGACAGTCCTTTCTGGCCAGAAACACAGAGAAGCACAGACAGAAAATAGACACTGAAATACTTGGGAATCACACAGAAAGTGGTGCAAAGGGTGAGGCACAAGGAAAGATTGACAGAAATAGTGTTTTCACCTATAGTAGTTTGAAGATAATCTATATTTACCTGGTGGTTTTCTGAGTAAGAACTGAAACTTTGAAGAATCAAAAGGGTGAATATATTTTGAGAAAATCATATTCTTGGTTTAAGAAACTTGCAGTACAGGTTTGTGTCGATCATTTGTATTGAAATTTATCTGAATTTTTTTTGGTGGTTGAATTCTTCTACCTGCAAGATAAAAAAAAAAAAAAGAAAAAAAAAAAGTTAATATTTGGAATTGTTTGAAAAACCTGAAAAGGGAAAAGAAGATAGTTAATAGTAAAAAGCAAAGGAAATATACTTACCTGTTGAATGTTTCACATGTATTTGTTCCTGGAAATTATTTAAAGAAGTTGTACTTGTTACCAAATATAGTTCTTCAATTCAGGTTCTTTTTATGTTTAAATCATTTTTTAATTAAAACTTTTAACATGAAACACAGATATAATATACCAAGAAGAAGAGGGATCATTGATCTATCCTTCCCAATGCCCCCATGGACAGCCAGAAACAGCAATTTCCTCCCTGTTGCAAACCTCCCCACCTCACCCTCCCGATGAAAGTAAAGTTGCTCCTTTTCACATGGTCCAGTATCTTAGTAACTCTAAAATGTAAGCTAGCCAATCCTCTTCATAGCAGTTGAGCACTTGATTCCTAGTTTTATAAGGCAGAGCCTGTAAATATAGGTCCCAAATGTGCAGGAAAACTCTTCTTCTTAGTCAGGAGTATCTTGTCAGCATACGCTTCATAAATAGATATGTGATGCAGCAAATTGTGAAATTGCATCAAGGTTGGGAGATCATCTCCCATCCAACATTATAAAATCTTTTTTGCCACCAAAAGGGCTTTATGTATCCATAGCTTAATATATTTCCGTCCCAGAGCCACCCCCTGCATATGATCAAACACATTTATGTTACGTGACGCACGTTGAACATATTGGATAATTGACTTCCAGAATACCACCATTTTAGTACAGTCCCAGAATTGATGGCCTACCATCCTCGCCACTAGTTTACATTTAACACAAATATCCAATGTCACTATTTTCATTATATACAGTCCACAGGGAGTGCAAAGAGGATACAGGTCCAATGGTTTTATCATCAAAATGTTTATTTTAAACGTTCAAATAGGCCACTCCTATTTTCATAACATGCACAGGTAAATGACTGCTTCAGGGTCCCCCGACACGGACCCCGTGTTTCGCCCGAAGGCTGCGTCGGGAGGGACAATCTATAAATTTAACAATGGCGTAAAGTAAGCTGAGGAGTTCACACAGCTAAATCGGCAAGGAGAGCCGCTCTCCTTGCCGATTTAGCTGTGTGAACTCCTCCCGACGCAGCCTTCGGGCGAAACACGGGGTCCGTGTCGGGGGACCCTGAAGCAGTCATTTACCTGTGCATGTTATGAAAATAGGAGTGGCCTATTTGAACGTTTAAAATAAACATTTTGATGATAAAACCATTGGACCTGTATCCTCTTTGCACTCCCTGTGGACTGTATATTAAATTTTGGAGTGCAGCTCTGCTCCTTCTTTATATTTGACTATTTTCATTATATACATAATCTTTTGGGATTAGTAATATCTCATCAAAAATTTGTATTGCACTTCTCGCAGTGTCATACTACTCATTATTGTGTATGCGCTTAAACAAGACATGTACTGGTTCTCTGACAATGTAAGATTTATCTCAGATTTGCAGCTGCTCAAAATATGCCCCAATACCATTTGCAGTTTATGCGCTAGCAATTGTTGATAAATATGGAAGATGGAATGACGAGTTGGATCCTCTACGTCCAACATCTCTGAAAGCAATTCTCTATTTTTTATTGTCCCAATCGGTTACCCGAAGAGATTTGAATGTAATTTTGAGTTTGTAAATAAACCAAAAAATGCTTTGTATCAAACTCATAATCAGTCATCTCTGAAAAGGATTTGATACTGCCCTTGTCATTCAAAAATTGCATGATCATTCTTGCCCCCAGGTTGCCCCATAGTGCAAAAACTTGGCTAGAGTTTCCCAGTGAAAAATCCTTGTTCTCCCTTAACATTAAAAATTGAGAGAGAGTGCTATTTAGTTGCAAAGTAGAGCATTGCTCTCCTTATGCCCAAGTCAATAGGACCAATAAGGGACTGTCCACAAGATGGTCAGGAATGTCGACTCTTGGAAAGTGCAGCACATAACCCAAACTAGTTAATAAAAATAGCTCCCTTTCTATCTGTACAGGGGTATAGTAATTGGTATGCAGCAACCTGTCTGCACCATGATGCAAGTTGCAAGCCAAATTATAAATTTCAGGTCAACCAGTCCCAAGCCCCCTTCTCTCATTTACGTATTAATTTCGTCAGCGCGATACAGGGCTTTATTTTCCATAAAACTTTATGCAGTATCTTGTGCAACTGATCTAACTCTGACTCAGCCAGAACGCATGGTATCATCTGCAGCATATGTAGCCATTTAGGCAATATGATCATTTTGGAAAAAGTTAACCCTTCCTGCCAAAGACAGAGGAAAATCTCTCCAATTGTGCAGTAAGGATTTAGTGGAGTTAATCACCTTCTGAAAATTGATCCTATACAATCGTGCTGGCTCTTTATGTAAAATAATTACCATACATAAAAAAAGAATGTAATACCCACCACATCGGGAAGTCCACCTTCCAATTCTGCTAGGCTTGACTATTCATGGATAAAGCCTCACACTTATCTATATTCAGTTTTTAATCCTGCCAATTTACTTGTATGACTCTACCTCATTACCAAGGCTTGTAGAGAGGATTGCGGGTCAGTTATGTGTAGGAGGATGTCATCTGCAAAAACATGTAATTTAAAAAAAATGGTTAGCTCTTGCTCCTATGCAGACTCCTTTAATAGATTCATTCCCTTTAATATGCAAAATAAGAGGTTCTAAAGATAAAATACATAAAGGAGGCAAAGGACATCCTTGTCTCGTACCCTAATGCAATTTGATCTCGGCAGAAGTATATCTGAGCTGCACACCTGGGGTTTGTTATACAGTGTCCTCACCACTTGAACAAAGTACCCTCTAATCCCAAAAGCTGTTAACATTTTAAACCTAGAATCCCATTCCAGTCGATCAAAAGCTTTTTCAGCATTTAGACTTAGCAGCATAGATGGTATCTGCCACTATTTACTACTTTCTAAAGAGGCCACAATTTTACGAATATTCATAGTTGCATAGCGACCTTGCCAAATCCTACCTGATCTTTACTTATTAAATATGGCAATATTTTTGCCAGTCAGCCATAATTTCAGCTAAAAGTTTAGTATGAAAATTGAGTAATGATATTGGGTGGTATGATTTGGGGGAAGTGGGATCTTGCCCTTTCTTTGGTAAGACCATAATATTTACGCTATTGGGTATTAATATAAAACTTTCCTGCGCTACCAATTGGGATAACAATTTATAAAAATATGCTGAAAGGCCAACAGGCCCAGACACCTTCAATAATTTTGCCTCCTTGATACCTTGTATCTCTTGCAGTTGTAATGGTTTGTTAAGAGATTCGAATTGAGCTTCTGTCACTTGAAGGAGATGAGAGGATTTCAAGTAATTATTAACCTCCCTTGAGTCCCTTGGAGCAGCCATGTAGAGGACTTGGTAATACTTTCTAAAAACTGCATTTACGTCCCTCCTGAATTTACCAACCTTCCATTAGTTTGTCGGAGCATATCAACATAAGAAACGCCTGCCCTACTTTTTGTCAAATTCACCAGGGAGTGACCTATTTTTTTGCCGTACTGGTAAAATTGATAGCGATAATACATAATGCTTTTTTTCGCACATTGATGCAATAATGTGTTCATCGCTACCTGTGTAGCAACAAAATGGTCTCTCTTCCCGGGTTGTGTCCCTCTCATAGTGTTCTTATCAATCTGTAGTTGCCTCTCTAATTGCAAAATTGCTGAAGCTATCCTTTTATGCCTAACTGCTACATAGGTGATAATGTATCCACATAATACCGCCTTGGCTGTCTCCCAAAATAAAATTGAAGAATTCTGATATTCACCTTTTATAAAGTAATCCTCTCAGTGCTTTATCAGATAGGCTATTTTGGGAGTATCATTGTATAAATATCTAGGCAAGCGCTAACGATGACTCGAATCCATTGGGCAAAATCCAGCCAGGTCTATCAATGCCGGTGCATGGTCCGAAATAAGTGGACAGATTTGTGCCTCTAAAATATTAGAAAAGGTTTCCCGATCTGTGAGGAGATAATCTAAAAGTGAATAAATAAATAAATATCTTAGACTGAGTATTGTGGGCACAGGAAATGTGGGTATATGCTCTTTTCTAAAGAATGTAAATTTCGCCACTTATTTACCAGGGCCAAACTCTCAGCGAGATATCCAACTCCTTTCTTTGACATCTCTAAAGATACTGCTGACACCCAGCTGGCTATTCTTCTCCCACCACCATTGGGACATTAGTATAATCCAATAACAACTTAGCTAGACCCACAAAAAAAGTGTGATTTTATGTTTAGTATGTAAACATTGCAAAATACTATTGTCTTACCATAGAATGTGCCTTCCACACGGGCCGATACAGTAAAGTCCGCAGGAGAGCGGACAAACGCCCGCTCTCCTGGCGTGCGCACCGGCCCCTTGCTTGTGCGCGCAATTCACTATGCAAATTAGGCGGTGCGGTAGAAACGGGGAAAAGGAGGCGCTAGGGACACTATCGCATCCCTAGCGCCTCCTTTTTGACAGGAGCGGCGGCTGTCAGCAGGTTTGACAGCCAACGCTCAATTTTGCCGGCGTCGGTTCTCGAGCCCTCTGACAGCTACGGGCTCGGAAACTGGATGCCGGCAAAATTGAGCGTCCGGTTTTCGGCCCGACAGCCGCGGGCCAAATTCAAATTTATTTTTTATTTATTTTTTACTTTTATTACTCTTCGGGACCTCCGACTTAATATCGCTATGATATTAAGTCAGAGGGTGCACAGAAAAGCAGTTTTTACTGCTTTTCTGTGCACTTTCCCGGCGCCGGAAGAAATTAGCGCCGACCTTTGGGTCGGCGCTAATTTCTGAAAGTAAAATGTGCGGCTTGGTTGCACATTTTACTTACTGTATCCCGCGCGCATACCTAATAGGGCCATCAACATGCATTTGCATGTTGAGGGTGCTATTAGGTGATGCGGGTTGGATGCGCATTTTCCTCCCCTTACTGAATAAGGGGTAAGGGAAAACGCGCGTCCAAGAGCAGGCTAACTAGCAAGTTTCACATTTAAGGCCATTGTTTCATCCTTGATGAGCCCCACTCGGTCTTCAACTATATCAAGGCATGCAGTAAAATCTGTAAAGGAGGATTTAATATCAGCTATTTGTGCAAAAATCTCCTCAGATTTAGTTTAAGGCTGCTACATCATTTGTAAGTAAGGTCTGAGGCTGCTACATCGCTGTAGCAAGGTCTGAGGCTGCTGCATCGTTTAATGCCATGGCCGACACAGCATCTTTTGCAGCAACATCCTTCAGCGGCCATTTTTTTTTTTTTTGCACCTCCAGGGTGCATGACTTTTTTTTTTTTTTTCTTTTTCTTTCCTCGCCAGTCTGGTGGACATGACCCTGGGAAACTTAGTGATAAATGTTGTCCATAGACCAAAAATCACATATTTTGCGATATTACATGGATATGGGCCAGATGGAGGGGGAAGGCTCACAGAGCTCAGGAAATCACATCTTCCCAAGCTTACCATACCACATGACCTCTCAGGTTCTTTTTTTAAGAATAAATTTTATTGAATTTGAGAATCTGAATCGGGGTATTTATTACTGTGAATTAACACATTGTATTCCAGAATTTTATTATTGACTTATTTTTTTCTGCAATCAAATCTTATGGAACTTAACTCTCCTACCTCTGGGGTATTGTATTGTTAATAATCACAGTACAGAGAAATGTTCTTTTATGTGTGACTGCCAATGGAGAGATTTTGTCCACTTCGGCTGTGTTACATTTGAAAGGGAGAGCTTTTGCTGTTCCACTTTTAGGTGTTGCATGGGCACAAGGTGAAGCCTCTGAAGATTGGCCAATGATACCCCTTTTAGAGAGACGAACAATTGTAGGGAGATCTCATGTTTTACCACTGAAAGCATCCAATATGAATCATAACAGCCAAAGAAGTATGCAGACAGATGCTGACATGCCTCAAACACTGTCGTAGCAAGAGAGAGAACTTTTACCCAGATGAACTTTAAAACAGCACTGTCTCAGTGGAAAAACAAGAGACCTTGCTCAGATACACTGAAGGATACTTTATCAAGATGTGCCTGTTTAAATAAAAAAGAAGACAGAAGGTCAATATAACAGCTAAGCCCCTAAGCAGGAGTCATGGATCAGCCAAGGCAAGTCCAGAGGTCAGAAAGACCCCCACTCTTGGAAAAGAGAGAGAGAAAAATGCCAACTCTGGCATAACAGCTTGGCATACAGACATGGCAGTTATCCCCCTGAAGAAATGGGGAGGGGGGAAAACCTGCAATGTGGCAGGACCCCCTCCCCCGAAGAAATGGTGAGGGGGAAAAGACCTGCAATGCAGCAAAGCCCCTCCACCCACCATGTGATTATGCATGAGCTTATGCATATTTATCAGATGGAAAGTATAAGACGGGGGCAAAGAAGAAAAGTGGATCCTAAGAGCGAATCCTGAGAGTGACCTGGAAAGAAAGAGTGAAAGGGAAGTCTGAAGCAGACCAGATCTCCCTGCTATTGAAGAGGGAGAAGACTAGGTGTGGCCAGGAGACCGGAGAGAGGAGACACCCTGACTAGAGACAGTGGTGAGCAGTCTGAGGTGATGGGGAGCCGAGAGCAGCCTGACAGCTCTGCCAGAATAGGAAGGGACCCAGAACAAGCTGAGACAGCAGGTAGCTCTGCCAGAACCTCACCTGCCCACATTCTCCAGCTCTCCAGCCGGAGCCTGCTTCAGAGATAAATAGGGGTGATCGCCTGAAGTTGGGTCCATGTTAGCCATAAGTATTAATACTAAGCAGGCTAAGGTTTATGGCATGATTGTGAACACCCATGGTACAGAACTTTTCTTTTAGGGTAAATTGGTGCTTAGTGGCCAGGATGTTCAAGACATTCAAGACATTTTCTAAATGCTAAACCCTGCCAAATCTGATAAATAAAAGGCTATTTCTGAGAAGAACATGTTGTCTTTTTCCTGACTTAGGATCTGAAGTAAGGTGGGAGGGCAGCTGGAAGTGTCCTCTAGCGGACAGGTCTCTGCACCCCTAAAATTACTTAAACAATGATCAATCCTGCTCATAACACAGCATGTACTAACGTAACTAAAATATGTTGTGATAGAAGAATCAACTGATAAATCAAAAATGGTAAAATGAAATTTTAAACACCAGTGAAATTTGACTATGCATTCATAATTTAACATCAAATAACAAACCTAAAACCAAAGCATTTCAGAACCACTTGAATCCCCTCCACTTCTGGTAGAATATTAAGGGGATCTCCAGAATGCTTCATTCTTCCCCGGGTTCACCTCATGCTTAGGTCACAGATTTTAAGCAAAAATTAAACTTAGAGATTACCTTTTCTCTGCACTAGCTTCCAGTGTGTTGGCTTGCTTGATATGCTGTTTTAGTTTGTTTTAGTTTTCGGCTTGGTATCCGGGTCTATGTCCCTCTGCCCTCTCTCTCTTTGCTTCTCTATTTCTTATCGCTTTTTGTTGGCAGTCTCTGATGCCGCCGCAGGGGATTGCCGTGCAGTGTGATAGAACAAGTTAGCATTTCAGCCTTTCATGCTTTATAATTGGGCAACATTGTTAGCTAGTAATACAGTTTCAGTTGCCTTATAACCATATCTGATTTCTGGGTCTTTCTGAGGACTTGATATCAGTAAATGCTAGCGACTGAATTAAATGAGGCACAGTAGATGAATTGGTTTCCCAGCCATTTCACATATATATATTTTTCCTCTTATTTAGAAGATTCTATAAGCTTGACCTCTAGTGTTGTGATGGTTTTGTAATATGTTGGCATGGCTTTGTATTCAAGTGTATTTAGGTCATTTCAGAAGTGTTACGAAGTGCAAGCTGCTTCTTTTTGCATTGTACTTAATTAGCTTTCATACTGTATGGTTAGGTTGGAAGTATATTTTCCTGTAGAAGTGAAAGTAAAGTGTGGAGTTTTAAGATTTGTGTAGCTGTGTTCCTGCCTCTCATAATCATTTAGGCTGAAGATAAATATTGTTGATAGGGAGTGCATATGTCATGTCAGCATGCCTTGTAAATGAAAGGCAGAAAAGTACAGAGTAGAACATTTTAGAACTGTTATTGGAAAAACAATGGCATGTGTCTTAAATATAGTATATTATCCTAGTCATCCCCTACTTTTTCCCACATTCGGAAATCCTGCTACACCCCGGCTTGGAGACATGTCACCGTTATCTCTTCCGGGCTTGCAGGTAGGACTCCTAACGTCTGGAATTTTCCAAAGCTCTGAGGGCTCATTTATGGGATCTGAGTCCTTGATATTATAATATAATAACATAGTAAATGACAGAAAAAGACCAAGTGGTCCATCCAGCCTGCCCAGCAATTTTTTTTTTTTTGGTGGGTAGTACTGCCGCTCCATTCACGCTACCCCCATGCCTTCTGTTAAGGAGAGTAAGCATGGTCTTTGATCCAGCTGCAGCTTGCAAGGAGAGTTTCTTAAACATTCCTCCTCCTACTGGCATAAAATTCAATAGACTGTATGGGATCAAAGCAAATGAATTGTGTAAGAAATTTTCTTTTTTCTTTGGTAGCATGTGACAAGGACTTGTTCCGAGGTGAGTGTTTTTGGTTTCATAGCATTTGGTGCAGCGATTGAGAGAAGCACTTTATTTCATTTTATTTTTTTGAAGTAAAGAAGCTATGTCAGTATTTGACATCATTGTGATCCCATGACTTTGCTACAGCTGCACGGAAATGTAGAGTCTCTTACATGAATGCTTCATAAGCTCAAGGTTAGGGTGCAGATAGACTATGGATGTCTTTTGCATCTGCTCTGCTCTGCTCATCGGACCCAGTAAAATTTTCAAAATTTAATGACCCTCAGGATAAAGTAATGACTCCTGTAATATATGAAATTGTCAGTGTAAATGCAAATCACTTTTATTAGAGTCCATAATTATATACTATATTCATAATCTGAAACAGTATTTCTTGTTTCTCCTTTTATAATTAAATCTGCAGAAAAAAAAACATTTGGAATCTGCTTTCTCTGCATTTTCTTCTCCACTTCCTTTTTCCTCCCCTCTCTGCATCTGTTCTTGCCATCTCCTGCTGTCTGGCTCCATCATGCTAAACTGCTTTGCTGCATCTCTAGAGGCAGGTAGAGGACTTCCAATACCTGTATACATGCTAAAGCTTCCTGAGTGCCATTGTAACATAGCAAATTATGATGGTAGGTAAAGACCAAGTTGGACCATCCTGTCTGCCCACTCGAAATTCCTCTGTGTTGGAAGATAAGGTTATACAGCTAAGCCCCCACTCCATCCTGCCAGGTAAAAGTCATCTCAACCCTTGCCTGCCGCTGCCTTTCACATCTATTCCAAGCAAGTGTGGCCTCCATCACCTCTGCTGGCAGGCCATTTCAGGCCTTGTCGTTTTCAACTGAGTTTCTTACAAGACCAATACTTAATCTATGGGAAATCTTTGTGGATATGGTTCTTAATGCATCTTCTTTGTGAGTGAGCACAAGCAGAGAAATACCACTGCCTGAACAAAGCTAGCAGTTGTGTGCTTAGCAGAGACTGGACGAGAAGAATGGTAGCTTCAGGTTCTCCTGCCCTACCCTCACTTCCCTCCTCTCTCTCTCTCCACATCTGGGCCACTATGAATTCCTCCCCCCCCCCCCCCCCCCCCCCCCCCCAACCTCACTTTGCTATTATTACTACTGCTAATCATGTTTAGAAAGACATTATTTTCAGCCTGATATTCATTAATCTATTTCAGGAGATAATGTGTTGAGATCTTGTCCTGATCACCATGGTGGTGTTCAACCTTTATACGGCTCCACCAAAAGGGAACCATGTTATATTCAGCTGTCTGCAAATGGACAGTGCTTTGGAGAATAAAAAATAATTTTAAATGAACAAAATTATTTCTGCTGCAATTAACTTTTGATATTTTGGTGTCTGCTTTTGCTGGTCTCAGATTGTGTGTGTGTGTGAGAGGAAAGTCCCCTGGTTTACAGGATTTCTGTTATGATCCCGTGGGTTCCCAAGTGGTACCAAGAGGAGAATTCCTGGCGTTCAGTGTCCCGACAGTGATGGTGGTGGTAATCCTTTTCTGAGAGTCTGTAGTATATGGAAAGAAATATGTAAGAGAGGTCTGTATCTTTCTGTGTCTCATCCTGCCCACATACTTGCTCCCTTGCATATCTAGCTGCACACAGTTGAAGGCTTAGGGACATATTTACAAGAGAGATTAAATTTAGTCTTTTTTTTTTCCCCCCAGCGGGTTTGCTTTTTTCTTTGTGGTAGGGACATGTTGCAGTGTACTAAGGCTTAGCATGTACTTAGTATTTAATGTAAGAAGTCCAACTCCCCATATCTGTGTTAGAAAGCATTCCCAAAGCTATGTCTCTACTTGCTTGTGTGTTTATTATTTTGAAGCAAATTTCCAGTAAGTCTTTGGGAGCTAATGTTCAAAAATTTGAGAAATTCAATGCATTTTAATCTTGTAAACAATTTAATGACATCCCACAAGTTTTCATTAACCAACCTTCATGAATGGACTGTTTAATAGTTTGCGCAGATGAATATTTAGATGGGGGCATAGTAAAAGCGTGGTTTATTTTATTTAAACAAAGAAGGGTTTGTTTCTCCCAGTGCCTGGTGTTTCTGCCGATGAGTTGGGAATATTTCTTCAGCTGGGATCCAGTGTTCGTTGAAGAGCTTTTCTTTTCATTTTGTTGCAGGAGTTCCTAACTCTGAATTTCAAGGAATGCAGTGCAAACGGGTCTGGTTTTTCAGAATAGCCACAATGAGCAGTCATCAGATATAAACACTTAGGGGCCGTTGCAATATATCAGCGTGGAAAACCAGCGCTCAGTGTTGAGCACCTGCTTTCCTAACACGCATCCAGCACCTTTCCTGGGCCCAAGATTGAATATTTAAATGAGGGATTGCGCTGCCAAGGAGGTGCTAAGGACAAATGTGCACCCCTAGCGCCTCCTTGGCGGTGGGTGCCCAGGAGAGATGGCTGTCAGGTGGCTGTCAGTGGGTTAGGAAAACAGATACTCAATTTTACAAGCGTCCATTTTCCTAACCTATGCACAATCACAGGTTAGGAAAATGGATGCTCGTTTGATTGAGCATCCATTCAATCTTGGGCCCAGGAAACACCATGATAGTAAGTCAGAGGATGTACAGAAAAGCAGCATTTTCTGCTTTTCTGTATACCTTTTTTGGGCTGCTCAGAAATTAACGCCTGCTCTGGACAGGCGTTAATTTCTGAGTATAAAAATGTGTAGGTCAGGCGCACTTTTTTTTTTTTTGGATCTGGGGAGAATAATTAATAGCTCCATCAGCATGCATTTGTATGTGATGAGCATTATTAGTTTTGCTGGGGGTTGGATGCACGTTTTGGACGAGCTAATCCCCCTATAGCATATGGAGTTGTGGATGCGCATCCAACCATGGGTTAAACAGTGCGCTCGGTTGAGCGCACTGTTTTGCATCGGCCCCTTAGAGTAAGAACAAAACTAATTTGCATAGCTTGCTTACCCATCGACCTCGACCTGTTTGTGGCTTTTGAGGATTGAACTTGGGCACTCCTGAAGTCTTCATGTATAGTGTTCGTGGCACCTTGACTTAGTTGCATGTATGGAGGATTTGTTTTCCAAGGTGATTTAGCTGGGTAACTAAGTAGTTAGCTGCCTAGATCCCTCTGGTTAAATAATGACAGCTACTAAAAGTATACACAGGTACTTTTAGCTGGATTAAAAAGAGATGTTTTCAAGGTGTGTTTAGTTCTGTGTGCATACAGTTCCCTTTCCAAGTGTGTTTTCACCCTGTTCCTTTGCCTGCAAAAAAGGAGGTGCAAAGTCTGTGGGTGCACTGTACCAGTGGATCTTGTACCTCTATAGTTTCCCTTTTTGAAAACTGGCTACAGGCTCTGCTGTCCCCAAATTGCTCATGTATGTTGCAAAAATGCAGGCTACTGAAAATTGCTCTCTCAGTTCATTAAGTAACTGCTCCCAGGTTCTCCAGGTTATTATTCCATTATCTGATGTCATATACTCAGTTACTATTGTCTCTCTCTTGTCAAAGAGCAGGGTTTCATGAAGCACGGTATTTTGGTGGTGGCTGGTTCATAGCTGACTAGTTGGATGAAGCCATTTATAATTATGCTGCTGTCCTTGACACTAGTATATTTTGAACTTATTGCTTATCAGACAATGAGACAACTCACAGAATAAGAGACCTACTGGCAATATCTTTCTGGTTTTTAGATTGCTTTTCATCTACACAAGATCCCATTGTAGTGCACATCTCCGGAGACCTGGTGATGGGTTGCATTGCATTGTTTTCAGACTGTTCTGCAGCCCCTGTAAGCAGGGAGAATGCAGGAGGAGTCACCTAGTAATGTTAGGGTACATTTATTTGGCCATCTGAGTCGTGGAAAGAGGAGACTGCAGAGTTTGGATTCCAGGCTTCTACTCCAAGGTGTTATTCCCTGAAATGAGAGCTGTCTGTTCAGTCATTTTCTATGAATAAAGTCCATCTACGTGAGAAATTTGTAACAAATATTCTGAAAAGACCTTTACCCTTATGTCCAGCCTTTTTCCTAGTTACCTAACATTTCTTTACTTATAATGTACATCCTTTAAACTGAGTCTGTGGTGAGCAAATCTTTCCAGATACCAATTGAACCTACTCTCAACTCAAGCAACTAAGACCTCCCGTCAGGGTATTCAACAACCTTTGACAACTCCATAATGTTCTTACTCTTTTAAATTGTCAGGTTTTTATTTACCTTGGTTATTCTTTTTTATCTCATTGTTAATCTTTCTCTCGCCTTCTCTTCATTCCAAGTTTGCATTTTATCCCTGTTTTATTGTAACTGCTACTTTATCCTTCTATCACATGTTAATGTTTTAAGTTTTTTAAGTATTTATCCTTTTGTCACACCCTGTTATTTGTAAACCGGCATGATGCGACTCCCATCGCGGATGCCGGTATATAAGAAATTCAAATAAAATAAATAAATAAAATATAAAAATAAGTTCATGTGTCATCTTTTTTATGAGGCTCAGCTAACTTGCTCAGTACATTGGTTGCCCTTATTCCCCACATATACTGACTTACTATGAATTAAAATACTCTATGAGAGTCAGGACATGTTCTCTCTGGAGCTGATGTCCATCAGATGATCATCAAAAATTATACCTCCTGCACTTTCTCTTCTTGCTTCTCTGTGCAGTAACTGTATGAAAAAGTAATTTTAATTGGAAGCTGAGTGCATGCAAACTAGAAGTTGCAGAGCATGTTGCACATAGCTATGTCTTTTTTTTAGAAACAGTGACTGGAAACTCCAAGAAGAGAGACTCTGCATGCAGTGCTACACTGGAGAAACAGCAACAGAAATGATTTCCTCCTGTGCAGTGCAAAATATAAAGAGATCAGAGATTAACATTTCCCAAAGTTGACAGAGAAAATGCAAGACTTGCCATAAAAGAATGAGCAAGAAAAAAGTCTGTATAATCCTGGGGGGAAGAGGAGAAACAGCGGCTATAGCAGCAAAATATGTGGTATCCTGTCACCTGCTCAGAGACATGTCCTTGATGCTGTACTTTTCTGTAAACCGTACCTTTACTTGACTTATTACAATTCTGTCTTGTAATTATTTCCTTTCTTTTCCTAATCTTTTAATCATTCTGCATAATACTTTGTCAACACATGAATTTTCCATTGATAATCGGGCTTATCTCTTTCTTATTCTCTTTCTCACTTTCTTCTGTGAATAACTGTTCTATTTCTATCTAAAAGTTGCTCGCTGCTTTAGCAGGCTCCACAACGCTTTTTCAGTGCTACCTCTAAATAAAAAAGTCTAGCAAGAAAAAAGCCAGAGTATGTGGATTCAAGGACTGTATATGTGGTAGGAAAGTATCCATTAGACATGAGGTTTGCTACCTCTGTCTGGGAATGGACCACGATCAGGCCAACTGATACAGCTGTGGACGGATGTTCCTCCCCATACCCAAAGATCAAGGACCAGGAAAATGGAGGAACTGCGTAAGTCTCAGAGATGCTGCAGTTGGTCCCCCTCCTAAAGTGCAGTCTAGTTTGCCTCACTGGGAACAGGGTTGTGCAGGAGCTCTTCAAAAATATCTCCCCAGCCGGCAGAACAGGCCGAATCCTCAGGGTCGTGTAAACATGACTGGCATGCGTCAAAGAAAAAGAGGCGCCACTCTGCAGAAACTTCGGAGCAGCCAGTATTAAAAAAAAAACATATAGGCTTGGGTGCATTGGCACCGTTGACGCACAAAGCACCATTGATGCACAAGTCCATGATGCATCAAGCCTCAGGACATTGATCCTTGATGCCTTTAACCATCATGGGATACACTGATGCTTCATGCTGTAGATCTTCCTACATAGTTGTATGCTGGCTGGACAAGACTGTTATGAGGAGCGGAGGGGAACTTGCTTCCTTGCCACTTCCTATTATCGGCGCACTCTCCCCAGCAAAATTACCGGAGACAGGGCTACATTTGAAAACACCCATTTGCTCTCTAGTACCTCTCATTTCTAAAATTGACCTCCAACTCAAATTTTATAGAGTCCGGAGGATGTACAAGATTCCATTCTAGTATTAGAAGAGGATATTTCACCACCCATGTCAGGTCAGAGGACATGTCAGCCACTTGACCAAGTAGTGGAACTGTTTAAAGATGTCTTTTTCTGTTGTTAAACAGGTTGAATTAGCCATTACATGTGGGTGACATCTGATGGCCCTGAACAGACTTGTTTCTTCAAGCTGATAGAACTTTGAGCCCTACTGAGCATGTGCAGGAGTTCCCACATGACCATTCCCTCATGAGTTTCCTCAAGTCATTTTTTGTCCTCGTACAACATAGATGTGAACTCTTTCTCCTATATGTTTTCTATAAAAATCCTTAAAACCTTTTTCAATTTGATCATTTTTCTTTATTTTCTACCTAACTTGCCTCGCTGCCTCTGCAGCTCCACAACAGCACATTCAAGTGCTACCAAAGCAAACAAAAAAAAAAAATTATATCACCAAAGTGTGTCCTTTTCTTCCACTATGTCTGGACAGAAGATAAAAGCAACCACAGTGAGCGGTTTCAAAAGTTTTATCTGTGGAAAGATTATGTCCTTCACCGATTGGGCCCAAATTGTTACTGATGCCTCAGTCCGGAACACAACCAGAAAAACTGTTGTGCCTGTGGATGTATGTCCCTGTGCTCGCAGAAGTCCGAGGTGCTTTGCCTCAAGGAACTGCATAAATCTCTCCGGAGTCATAATTGGTCCTGGTCTCACAGTGCAGCCTTGTCTGCCTTGCTGGGAAAGAGAGTTGAGCAGGAGCAAAGCTCCTCAAACTCCCCCGCCCACTCAGGCTGAAGCTGTGGGATTGCGTTCCACTAGCCACTCTGCATCAAAGACAGTGGCATCAATCACTGGAGCCATTACAGCCTGCATCGAAGAAGCACAAACATTCTAAGTGGGGTGCGTCGGCAATGCATAGTGCACCAATTCACCTGATGTGTCATCCACTGATGCCATTGATGCATGGCTCATTGAGGCACTTGATACAGGACTCACTGAGGTACTAAATGCATGGAACTCTGGTGCACTGTATGCACAATGTACCAGTGCGCTCGATGCTTGATGCTCCAGTGCTACAGAAGTGTGTGGCCTTGATGCATACCAACTATTTACCCTGTGATCACACAATACTCAGGATCCTATATTGCACCATGCATTGTGGGATCATGGTGCAGCTCCGATGCAATATTGTTGACAAACGCTGGATTCCTTGATATACGTCTGAAAAGACCCATCGAATCATACCAAGGCATCCAAGGTGTCCAAACACACTACCGCATCGAAGCCACTCACATATCCATCTCAGAATTCAATTTATCAGACTGCTTTGCCATCATAGCTCTACATAGCCCATCCTAGATCTATGAGAGATGGGGTCAGGTTGCCCCAACCCCCTTCCAATAACTTGGGTAGTCAACCTATCTAGACAAATGGATGAAGGATTTTGCCTGGAGACTGCAGAACCAGTATCTTCTATAGTACTGCTTACTTTTAACAGGCTGCCTGTTCTCACGCATGAGCCTAACCTGGTCTTAAGAGGATGTCCCACTACCTACACCAAGCCAAAGGGACACATTCACTTGACCAAATTGCAGACTTGGTGAGGAGTTTCTATATCTCTCTGACCAAGGAGATGGAAGGAGCTTTCCAGCTCTTTCTTATTTCTATGGTGATACCATAGACAGGAGTCCTGGTATCACCTGTAGGGGTGAACTTGTCATCAGATCCCTTTCTCAGGGGTTCTTCATTGTCCATTGCAGTGGATGCTAGTAGGTCAGAGGTGTTAGATCAGGCTGTTCCTCAATCACATGGAAGCCCCTCCCGGTTCACCCTCTTTGTTATTAGAGTCCTGGGTAAGCAACCTAATACCTTTTTAGGCTCAGATGAAAATTCAACCAGCATATCCTCTGGCTCTCTTCCAGATTTTCTGGACTACATCTTACCTATTCTAAGTTTGTGGAAAAAATGAGTATAGCACTGGGTACCCATTTGCGCAAAGATAAAGACCTCCACCCTGAGCTTTTTCGACTTCTTAAAATGCTGGACACTCCAGCTGAACCAGCAGTCCTTTCAGTTCACATCATCTTCAGTGTTCTACAGATGAGAATGTGGGAAACCAATATTTCGGTAACTTTCACAGCTGGAAAGTTGGATCTGAAACTGAGTCCAGCACTCTGTGCACCAGTCTGTAGTGGTTGAATCTGCTATGACGGGCAAACTCAAGGGATGAAGTGCTCCACTGTCTGAGCTCATCCATAACTCTTCTACACTATTTAGGTTTCCTGATCAACTTTGTGAAATTGAGCATGGAGCCCACTCAGATACTCAAATTCATCACAGCTTGGATAAACTTGATACAGGAAAGAACGCCTCCCAACCAAGCAAACACGATGATATTACTTTCCTCTTTACGCTCATCCACCAGATGGCTCCTGGTAGTCTTTGGTTCCATGGCAGCGGCCATCCATGTAGTTCAGTTGACCCGTCTTCACATCCATTACCTACAGTGGGGTCTACACCTATTAGGATCATCTAACCCAACAACTGTCGTCTCCAGTGCAAATCACAATGACCATGAAATGGGAGTTATGGTGGTGGCTACACTTGTGAGTTCTCAAGGAAATAGCATGCCTTTGCTCACTACCCTGTGCGACAGATGCCTCCACTGAAGGGTGGGGAGCGTTCACCGAAACCCTTTGAATACAAGGCCTTTGGACTCTTCAAGAGAGCCGGTGTCAAATCAATCTTCTAGAAATGAGAGCAATCATATATGCTCTATTATCCTTTATACATCTTCAAAGGAAGAGCATTCTGATTCAAACAGACAACCAGGTTGCAATTTTTTATGTCGAAAGCAGTTTTTTATGCCAAGAAGCTCTAAAGATGTGGAATTGGGCAGAAAGAAATCAAGCTGTTCTACAGGCCACTTGTCTGCTGAGCGTCTCTAACATACTGGCAGATCAAGTCAGCAGAATGTTTCAATCACATGAGTGGTCTCTACAGCAATCAGTGGCTGATGAACTCTTCAGCCATTGCTTGCTTTGTGATGAACACAAAGCTAAAACAATTTTGCTCACTTCTGCCAAGCAATCACAGACTAGATCAAGATACTTTACTCCTTGATTAGGGACAAAGTCTCATGTATGCTTTTCCACCATTACCACTTATCACCAGAACTGTGCAGAAGATTCTTCTGGATTGTACTTGTCTGATCCTTATAGCCCAGCATGGCCTAGACAGATCTGATATGCATATCTCGTACAACTTTCCAGCAGTCCTTCCAAACATCTGGCAACGGATCCTACATTATGTCAGGAAGACGGTACATTGTACCATCCCAACTTTTCAGCCCTCAGCCTCACAGCATGGAATTTGAGTGTTCAGTGATCACTGAGCTCCACTTAACTACATAAATTGTGGACAAACTAATCTCATCTAGAAAACCTTAAACTAGAAGAAAGTATGCCTTCAAATGGAATAGGCACAATAAATGGTGCCAACAAATGCTTTGGACCCATTTTCTTGCGACCCTAAGTACCTGCTGAAATACTTGCTCCACCTTTCTGATTCAGACCTCACTACATTTGTTGCAAGTGCACCTCACTGTTATGGTGGCTTACCATACTCTGGGACTGATGCAATAAGACCTGCATTAAAACAGACGCTTGTATTCAGTGCCCTTTTTCTAACGCACGCACATCCACATCCTTTGGGCGCCCGATGCAGGATTAAAATGTGGTGCTGAACTAAAGACACGCTAGGGAAAAATTCTGTGTCCCTAGTGCTCAAATGCATCTGGTGTCCAGATTTGCAATGGGTGCGTGTCTGTTTTATTCTGCTATAGGCCAATTTTGCCCCTTGCTATTGTGCGTGTACAGCGTGCATGTAAAGTGTGTGTCCAGAAATGATTATTTTTTTAAATGTAGCCATTATATTATAAGTTTATTTTTAAGCACCAATGATTGTGTGGCAACGATACTAGGTAGGAGGTAACACAGAGGACAGAAATCTTTAACTTATCATGAGCCCTTGACTTGCAGATTGACTTAATGCCAGCTCCGAAGCTGGTGTTAAATTTGCCACATTAAAAAGTGTGTTTTGGACACCCAGTGACTTTGTGCATCAGGGGGTATATCTGTATGGAATTTACATGTGATGAGTGGTATTGGCTACACAGTTTGAGTTTATGTTTTGGACATGCATCGGATTCTAGTCTAGTGCGTCCAATCGCGCTTAAACCTGTGCTCTAGGCTGGGCGCACTTTATTGCATTGGTCCCTCAAATAGATAGCAAACCAGTCTATACTTATTCACTGATATGTTGTCTCATGAAAGATTTATGGCATGTCAAGCCCCTGATACAAAAGCCACCTGTTCTGTGGGACCTCAGTGTTGTCCTTTCCCAACTAATGAACCCTCCTTTAGAGCCACTGATGTCAGTTTCTCTAAAGTACCTAACATGGAAGGTGATGTTCCTTCCTGCAGTGAATTCTGTGAGAGACACCGAACTCCAAGCTTTCGTCCACTATCTGCCATACATCTAATTTTTCCACAACAGGTTGGTTATTTGTACACGTCCAAAGTTTCTGCCAAAGATAAGTCTCTGCTTTCCATATCAATCATCATTTTGCCTGCCTTCTTTCCTAGGTTCCATGCGCATGAAGGTGAAAAAGCCTTAAATACTCTGCATTGCAGAAGGGCCTTAACATATTACAAGAAACAAACTCTGCTGCATTGTAATACTTCCCCAACTTTTCGTCTCATACGACCCTTTCAGACTAGTAGTGTCTCCATAACTGGCTGACTGAGTGCATTCAACACTGCTGTATCTTAGCAGGACTGCATGTCACAGACTTTGTAAAGGCTCATCAAGCGAGCGCAATGGCTGCTTCCGTTGCTCATCTTCGAGATGTACCTATTGAAGATAACTTCAAAGCTGCAACTTGTTCTTTTTTTCATACTGCTATGTCCCACTACCGTCTTGATAACCTCGCAAAGACTGACAGTAAGTTCGGACAAGTAGTTTTGCAAAATCTGGTCTTGCTGTAGAAAGAAGCTGAAGACTTACTATTTTCAGTTAGCCTTCCCATGAATTTTGTTTCCTTTTTTTTTTTCCCCTTTTAAAGAATGTTTTGTGTAATATTTATTTTATGTATATTAGTTATGTCATGCAGTTTTTTGCACTGCTTAGCATTGAATTTTCAAAATAAGTTGTATATAAGCACTTTTAAATAAATAAATAAATAAATAAATAAATTTGCTGCATTCCTCAGCTGAGGATGCCCCACATAAAATGGCTAATTCAGTCTGTTTATTAACGGAAAAAGCAAGTTTGTTTATCATAGATAGTGTTTTCTGTAGATAGCAAGATGAATTAGACATTGAATACCCATCCTTCTCTCTGGAGAAAGTCAATTACATAGCTATATTAGCTCTGGTATAGAAAGAGAAGGCTCTCGAAGCAACGCCCATTCAGTGCTGCCGGATGATTTTGCCCACATGTAATCTACGGAAAACACTGTTTACGGCAATCTAATTTGCTTTACTTGTTTGATGGCTAAAGACAGGGAAGGTTCTTTCCAACCTCTTCTTTCCGAGATATCAACTTTACTACCACAAGTAATCCAAGTATACCTAGTTCATACAGGCACTCCCATCAGAATCCCAGGAGGGTGGTTCTAGCCCAAGGCATTCACTTACAATGGACTCTAACCATACAGAGGATGTACACCAGCGGTATACTCCAAGGCGACAGAGAACCGCTCCTTGATCACCATCTTCATCATTATGGGGAGGGAATTCATTCTGAATTTCTCCTGAAGTGTATATTTGTTCAGGCTTCTTAAATCCAGTATGGGTTTCCCCTGACCATGTTGATGTGGAGGGACTGGTTGTCAACTGCTGTTTGAGGAGCAATTCTATCTCCAGGTAGAGTTGTGTCAGGTGAGATGGATATGAATTGAAGTCTGAGTCATGAGGAAGTGAAGGAAATGGGAGAAAATGCAATCTGTATCTAGTCTCCATTATTTTGACAACCCTGCATTCTTTCATGACCTTGTGCCAATACTCTAGGGAGTGCTAGATCCTGCCCCCTACTGGAGAGCATGTTTGGTGGGTTTGGATAAAAGTAAAAAACTTGATCCAGGTTTAGGCTGGACCTGTTGCCTTGTTTTCAGTTGACAGCATCCATATTGTCGTGTGTGAGGTGGAAGCTGCTGATGCAGAAGTAGAGGCGACATCCAATATTTTTGGGATTGCTGGAAGGGGTGTCTCTGGTAATAATCTTTTAAAGGAGTAGAAGGTACGCCTTGAAACAAATTGTTCTAAACCTGTGGAGAGAGAGTCTGCACAGCTACATGCTGATCCTTAATTTGTGCTACTATTTTTTTTTTTTTTAGCTTTTCTATGAAAAGATCATCACCCAGGCAGGGTACATTCATTAATTTGTCATGGACATCCTGAAGGCTACAGGCTCTCAGCCAAGTCATGCGGTGAACTCCAGTAGAGTCTGATGAGGAACTTGCGGTAGTATCTGATGCTTCATACATGGATCGAATACAATGGTGTTATACATTCCTCAGCATCTAAGAGCGGTTGAGGATATGCGATTTGGCCTTCTGCATCACAAAGAAAAATTTTCAGTTTTTGTATACAATCATGTAAATATTGTAACATGAAAAATTAGTGGGCAGAAATCTGTGTATTGAGTGGAGCTATGAAACTTTTTTTAATCAAAATTGTCTAATAGCCTAAGATCTTTCCCTGGTGGAGTATTTCAGTATATTCTTTTTCTTCATTCTTTTAAGGGCAGACTCTGTGACTACCTATCGATGGGGTAATTGGACTCTGGAAAACACTGGAGAGTTCCTCCATTCTTCCCAGCAAACTCGGATCAACTCAGGACACTTTTCTGCTTGACTGGGCTGCAGATCTGCATCTATCCAAAGTTTCTACCAAAGATTATGTTGGCTTTCCCTATTAATCAGGCCATCATGCTACCTACATTCTTCCTGGGACCTCACTCACACAAAGCAAAAAAGCCTTTCATATGTTCAGGCCTTGACTTACTACAAGAGAAAGAACTCAGTCTTATCATTGGGCTTCACAGATGTTCATCTCTTATGATCCTAATAGATTGGGCATAACAATGACAAAACTTACATTGTCCAATTGATTGATAAACTGCATTGCTCAGTGCTCACTGCTATCGACTAGCAGGCCTACAAGCAGTTTTATGTAGCCTGTTTACCCTGTAGTCTGCTCTCCACGGTGGGATCTGGGTTGCTTATTTAGTAAATGCTTCACTGTAACCCTCAGCTGGGGACTCCCCACATGTCATGGCTAATTCAGTCCAGCATATCAACAGAAGAAGCAAGTTTGCATATTGTAAATGGTGTTTTCTGTAGATAGCAGGAGGAATTAGCCATACTAAATACCAGCCTGCCTCCCTGGAGAGTCTACATAACTCTTTTTTATAAATGTATATTTGTGAACTTCTCAGAGCTGTAGTTATTGGGCAAACATATAAGTATTTTAAATAAACAAATAAATCAACTGAAGAACTCATGAGGCAATGCCCATGTGGGAATTCCCACACATGCTCAGTAAAACAAAAGTTCTACTAGATAAGAGAGAGGTCTATTTAGTGCCGCCAGATGACTAACAACGGTAACATGGAATAGACTTAGTTTTTGGGTACTTGCCAGGTTCTTATGGCCTGGATTGGCCACTGTTGGAGACAGGATGCTGGGCTTGATGGACCCTTGGTCTGACCCAGTATGGCATGTTCTTATGTAATGGCTAATTCATCCTGCTATCTACAGAAAACACCATCTACAGTAAGCAAACTTGCTTAAATTATCATACCGGTAAAGTTATCTGAATCTGACTTTTATTATTAGTGGAACAATTTAAAGTTTTAATCCTTCATACTTAAATATATTAAGTCAAAAAGGTTCATTTTATGTTTAAAGGCTGCCGCAAGAAGATTGTTGTGCCTGATGGTGTTACTGTGAAAAGTACCATCTTCTGAATCAAAATTATATTGTTTCCTTAATCCATGTAATGTTTGTTGCTATGCTCTGCCTTTACATCTCCCCTGTGTAGTGGGGTTGAATACACTTGACTCTGTGATGGTGGTGGGGTGCACAGTCAGCTTCCTGAAACACTTCACAGCCAGCACACGCTCTAGGTGATTCATGGGGAAAATCATGGTTATTTGACCTGTGATTTGGATCCCAGAACAAAAATTGCTATTTTAAAGAAAGTGCTCAATTTCTTTTGTGCCAGTATTGGCAATTCAGTGGCAAAAATCGTTTTGTGTTTTTGTTTTTCTTTTTTTTTTGTTATATGCTATCTCCTCATTTAGTTTCTTTGAAAATTAGGATTGGTTCTGCTTGGTCAAAAGAACTAAACTGAAAATCTGAGAGATGACTGCTGTTTTTTGAAGAATACAGTAGAGGGAGCTGTTGCATTTAAGAAAACAAAAGCATTGTGCTTTGGGGTATAATAAAGAAAGTGGATCACTTTTTTTTGTGCTGTATGTGCAATATGCATTTTCTGTTTCATTGTTAACAAAAGGGCTGAAAAGTTTTTTTTTTTTAATGCTAAATCTTTAAAACGTGCTCACCTTGTCTTAGAATATAAATTAACTTTTATCACCTGGATTATCAGGCCCTGCGGCATACCCAGCGCTTGTTACAGGGCTGTTGCAGGCATGCTAATGACACGGAGCAGCTGGTAAAGTTGCTTTTCGCCTTGATAAAAATAGTTGCATTATTCCCACATTATTTTTAGGATAATAATTATTCTTTGTTTTAATAATGTTGCCATTGTGAGGAATGTGGAAACTTCACTTCTGACCTGCTGGCACTGCAAAAGGATTAAAGACCTTTGCATTCACAGGAGAGATTACGTGCAGCTCTGGGGCTCAGCTGGTTAGAAAGATGAGTCTTGTACTGTGCCGATCGGGCCACATGAGGTCATATTCACTGGATGGTACTGTACATCTGAGAAATGTTAGATGTGTCAGATGATACTACCAGTAGAATGGTTGTGTCTGGCAGGGCAGTGCTCACTCTTACATTAGGAAGTAGTTTGATTCTGATGTGTGAAGATTGCTCTTCTCCTCATTGGTCTAAGTCATTTTTATAACAATGTTATTTTTAGGTTCTTGTTCCTGTTGATCTGTCCTGGTACCTTTTATTCATTATGTCTGTACTGATTGTAATTTGCTTTGAGCGCTTTGTACAGATTATACAGAATGCAGAGGGACTGGCTGGCTTGGGTTGGGGTATTGGCACTGGGTTACAGAAATTGTTTACTTTTAGGTTAGTGGTTCCAGTCCTGCTCAAGTCTGTACTGGCTAGAAGCTTTTGCCAACTGAAAGCCATTGGGTGGATTTGATGCAGTTTTTGGGGGCCAGGTATCCATGTCAGAGTGTGGCACTATTTTCAGCAGAGGGACCAAGCGTAGTTCCTTCAGGGTAGGGTTGAGGTAAAATTGGCAGAGCATTTTGGGGTGAAGCTTGCATTACAGCTGCATGTGCAGTGCCTGGTCTGTAAATAAACGGAAGGACTTCAGTTTCCAGTACTGTCTGTCTGACAACTTTTATGATCACTAAATTGACTTCAAAAAAACTGTATGCAAATAAAGTAAAAAAGAAAAATCTGTCAGCCAAACAGCTGCATGTGCTGATAGGAGAACCCTCTGGAGCTGTTCAGTTGAAGTGGAAGTTTAAAAATGAGATGCTAAACAGTACAATTAATTTTTTTGTTGGATACATTTGCCGTATCCTACAGCCCAGGATTGATGCCCCAAAGCAGTCTCCTGACAGAAAATGATTTTTTGGGGTTGAGCAATCAACTGCTATATCCAATACCTGCTGGAGTTAGGTTGAAGTAGTTTAAAAAAACAAAAAAATTTGAAACAAAATCATATTTTTACATTTTGTAAAAATTGCTTTTGTAGAAGTGCATAGTTAGGTCTGCGAAAATGGCTGCCCTTCTATTCTGCTGAATGCTCAGAACAGATAATTACACTTGCAGGTATTTACCACATTGTGGGTCCTGCTCCCTCGGGGACTATTGCTTACATTTCAAGGCAAAACAAATATACTGGCAGTTGCTCTTGCTACTGCTGTTCAACAGCTGCATTCTCACCGCTCCAAAAAATGCACTTTCTGCTTGTTAGTGAAGAGTGGATTTTCAGGACTGATGAGCAGGGCAGACGTCCTTCATGTCTTGGAGCAAACTACAGGCAGGAAGATTAGGCAGTGATGAGCACGGGAGAGGAAGAGCTGCACATCCTGTGGCCACCAGAAATTCTCCGGTATCCCCCGTGGTGGTCGTTCGCCCCTGCCTCCCCCTCCCCTGCAGCCTTTCACTCACTCACTCTTCCTTCTTGCCTTGTGGTCTCTCGGCTTCCCCCTCCCCCCCCCCCCTAGAGCAGCAGGTACCTATCCCCAATGCTCCTAGCACCTTTACCCTGGTGGTAAGGGCTGCTACTACTCGGTTTTTTGTTTTGTTTTGTTTTTTTTGGGAACTTGACACTCAGCACTGAGCGATGCTGGCAGTGCTCACATCTGGCAGGGTTGAGTTCCTGCTACTGTGGGGGAGACTGAAGAGCATGAGGAAGGCAGATGTGTGACATGAGAAAGAAGGAAGGGAGAGATGACGGAAGGGAGAAGCTGGGGTGGTGGAAAGAGGCAGATTGGGTAAGGGAGAGAGGCACTTGGGCTTAATCTGTTTGCTGAATTATTTTCTCCTGCCTGGTGAATCTGATCTGTTTTTGGTTTTTGAGCCTTGTTAATCCTGGTTACACTAGAATAGGCCCATCTTTCTATCCTGGCCCATCATTTCTGTACCTTAATTTAAGTTCCTCTGTACCCTGCTTGTCTGGCTTATTGTGAGCCAGCTGCTGCGTGATTGGTTGAGGTTTGTGTTTCATGAGTAAATGAAGGGATCCATTTAGCAGTCTGCCAGGTTTCTTTTAGTGTAATGCTTCTGTGTGGTGTTAAATTTCTAAATATAGATTCTCTGAAAAACTATATTTCCTCTATGATTTGTAAATGATTTACTTTCCCCGTTCTTCCCATATAACATTTAACCTTTCATTTTTTTCAATAAACTATGCAGCAGTAATAAGCAAGGGATATAGAAAAGAAAACCCTGCATTTCCCCAGGGAGTTGCTAACAATCTCAGCTTTCCTTTCCAAATGTAATTAAAATGAATGGGCGGCAGTTTGGAACGCATAGGGTTTTTTTTGTTTTTAAACTAGATTGTGATGACAGTGTGGACATTGTTTCAAATAGTTTATTTCCGCTGGCTAATTTGACTTATCATTTTTAAGATGATGATGATGATCTGTTGGTAATATACTGGTTTGCAGTTGGACCTGGTAGTGGTTCTGTCTCAAACTTGGCCTGTGGCTCTAGAAACGGCAGTTTGCAAGGCGTCTTTTTATGGGACACTAGTGAGTGTCCGACTGCCATACTCATGATTGCAAACGTTTAACAGAGGACTTTATTCGTTAAAAGGGCGGTGGGGCTTCCTGCCACTCTCTGATTCAAGGTTTCGGGACTTGGCATTGGGATACCAAGAGAGAGAGAGAGCAGCAGCTGAAATTAGTTTCATTTAGGCTGCTTCTTGTCCCAAGAGAAGAGCTGGAAGATTTTTACTGGAAACGGAGCTATAATAGCAGTAAAATCTACACACTCTGCATTTAAGAAGCATTTCACGTGGGTCCTTCCTGTTTTGCCCAATTTATTGACTGATGTGCCCACAATGTGCCTTATGCTTAAGTACACATTTTGAAATTGCTTAGTTTATTCAAAATGGAGAATATCAGACATGCCCTTTACATAGTCGAGCTTTGCAGTCTTGCTTAGTGTGAGAAATGCTGGGCACTATGTGCTAGGTAGTGTATTTTATTTTATGTTTTCATTTTATTTATTTGATTTTTATATTCTGCTTTTAGGCACTTCAAAGTGGATTACGTTGAGCTACTATAGGTATTTTCTATCCCCAGAGGGTTTATAATCTAAGTTTAATATAGGTACAATTTTTTTGCTCACTGTCTGGATATAAAATGTAATAAAAGTATCAGTTGAAAAGCACCTAGTGCTGATTTGGGACTTCCCCCTTCTAACCCTGCTGACCGTGTCTGAGTTGGGGATAGGCATGATTCCCTGACTGGTCCACGGGTCTCAGCCATGGGAGTCAAATGGTGTACAGCTCATGGGATAGGAGAGCAGGATGGGTGTGTCAGCTCATTATTTTTCTTGAGTGGAACCTTATTAGTCTCTCCTTTGGGTAGGTTGTCACCTTGTACAGAGCAGGAAGGATTGTCTCAGCAAGGAGTTGTGGGGACTTGGCCAAGTCTGCGGAAGTGTGTGTGTTATCTCTCTGTCCTTTGTCTAAGAGTTATTTTTAAAGTGTTCATTCTTTGAGCTTAATCAACCAAGGATGTGGACCTGCACCAGAAAGTTGTCATGTAAGATGATTTGCCATTCTTGAGCCTTTCTGGTTGAGGCTAGAGCCCTTGCGGTGGCTGTGGCATGCTGACCCCAGTTTGCCAACTCTTATTATGTTTTAACTGTTTGTTCTGTGAAATTGTAATACATTTGTGACCTATTTATCCAAAACAGTTGTGCCAGTCCTCTTTGCCTTTTGTCTGCACAAGTTACGCCTCGGTGGATTTGGTGGCAGGGAAGCGAGAGGTGGGTGCTTGTGAAGGGTGATAGACATCCTCAGATGATGGGATGCCTTTGTCCAGTGCTCCCTGTTCCAGTGCAATTATTTTATTCAGTTGAGGACCACTTAAAAATGTAGTTCCTTTTTGAAAAATGTGCATAACGAAGGCTGCTGGACAGATCATAATCATCCAACACCCACCCCTCGATTCCCTGCCACCAAGTCCCACTGGGGCGCAGCTTACACAGACAGCCTTGTGGACAGCTCACAGGTCGTTTTGCAGACTGGCTTATGTTGCAGAAAGCCAATTTCGGGAGCAGCAGTACTACAAACAAACATTGGAGTTTTGTGTGTGTGGACTTTTTTTTTTTTTTTATCATTTGCAATTTAAACTGCTCCATTTAAGATTTTCATTTATTTTTGTTTTTATTTGGATTATGATTTATTTTCTGAAGACAAAAATGTTTGGAGAAGTTTCCCTTGAGCCACTCGCACCGTTTTGAGTCGCTGCACTATTGTGGCGAGCCCTAGCAAAATGTCACACAGGCACGAGTTCTGTGATGCATCAGTAGGGAAAGGTGGCCTTGGCAGGAGATTTTTAAAACCTTGAGGTGTCGCTAGGAATAAAGGGGCAAACCCTTTTGTTCCAAAATACACACAAAATACATATTTTTTTTAATGTCAGATAACAAGATAGAGGATATAGAAAGGAGACCAAAAGAAAAAGTAAAGCAAACAAATACTTGATGTTTTGAAGAATCTGGCTAGTTTGGCTGCTGCAGAGCTTGGGAGAAAAGATAAAGTACAAGAGACCAAAGCCAAACTTCGTGGTTTGCATTTCTTAAGGCTGTGTGCACTTGGTCTCTTTTTAAAGATTTGAATATTTCATTCATTTCTTTCTCTTACATCCCATTTTGTTGTTGAGACCAAACAGATGTGTATTTGAATGCTCAGCTGTAATGTTCCAAGGTGTTAGGTTAGACCCCTAACGCAGCTGCATGCTGGAGGTCCACATCTGGGCACTTCTCCTCTCAGGTCTCAGTCTTAAAAGAGAATGTTTACTTTGTGATGAGGTTTGTAATTATTTAGAAAACCTGTTCCATACTACTCCTTACTGCAATTATTTTTGTTACTTTTCGGGTTTATTTTCAGGAAAGCTAATTTTTATGTCGAAACCGTTTACTGAAAATATAATAAAGATTTACAAAACAACCTAGTATACACATTGGGGCCGATTTTCAAAGCCCTACGCGTCTAAGTCCCGGGGCTTTACAAAAGGGGGTGGTCTGGGGCGGGGCAGGGCCAGAGGCCTCTGGCACAGCAGCCATTTGCTGCTGAGCTGGGGGATCGCGTGCCGGCAGGCTGCCGGCGCGCAAAACCTGCGCCTGCCCCAAGGCAGGTGCAGAAGGTAAATAAAAATTTTGTGGGTGATTAGGATAGGGCTGGGGGGGGGGATAGGTTAGGGAAAGGGGTAGGAAGGTTAGTTTAGGGGGAAGGGAAGTTCCCTCACAGGCCGCTCCGATTTTGTGCAACCCCTTGCGCGCACCGACCCCCGATTTTATAACATGTGTGTGCCTGAGCTCGCATGTTATAAAATTGGGCGTACATATGAAAATCTACCCCATTGCTTCCTTATGCATACTAAACAACAGATATATTGAATTTTTACATTTTTCCCTCCCCTGCAGAGAGATCAATGTTCCCTCTAATTTTTGACAGTGTATGCATGGGGGGGTGGGGTGGGGTGGATATGATAGAGGTGTTTAAAATCATGAGAGGTCTAGAACAGGTAAATAGAAAGACTAGGGGGCACTCCTTGAAGTTAGCATGTGGCACATTTAAAACTTATCTGAGAAAGTTCTTTTTCACTTCCTTTGTTGCCAGAGGATGTGGTTAGTGCAGTTAGTGTAGCTGTGTTTAAGTTCTTGGAGGAGAAGTACCTACTGTTAATTGAGTTGACTTAGAAAATAGCCACTGCTATTACTAGCAACAGTAGCATGGAATAGACTTAGTTTTTGGGTACTTGCCAGGTTCTTATGGCCTGGATTGGCCACTGTTGGAAACAGGATGCTGGGCTTGATGGACCCTTGGTCTGACCCAGCATGGCAAGTTCTTATAAGCTGAATTCAAATTTGTACACTGCCAGCCAAGCATGCCTGAGTAAGTATAATGCAAATATCAGGGTCTTGAAAGTATTCAAGTAATTGTTGTAATGAAAATAATTCTACATTATTTCAGCACGTTATTTGTTTTACGTAAATAAAAAACATCAAATAAATTTTATTTCATACTTTGTTATAGATAAGCATAAAAACATATAGTAAAGATACTGTATATCTGCTATTATGCCATTTTATGTGCAAGCTATGTTTTTCTGTGTGCGCAAAGTTCATGATCTGTGTACATGCACACATGCATAGCTTAGAGGGAACAGTGAGCTAGGCCCTAAAAATCCCTCCTCCTAGCCTCCTACTTAACACCTGTCCTCCTCCATGATTCCAGACACAAAAAGACCCTTTTCTTCCTCACCCCCCTGACCCCTCATGTGTTGGTTGAAGGCTAACAGAGAATCTCACATTTCCAAAGTCTTGCCATACAAAGATATAACACATCCTTATACTGATTCATGCATTTCACTCCATATACGAGAAAGCCAGCCTTAACAAGCAATTAATTACCTCATTCCTAGTTCTGGGTTGAAAGTGTTGGAACATAATCCATAGGGATGATGATTTTATAACTGTGTAGGTAGGGTTAAAGTTTGTATGTAACTTGTACATACAGACTTTAGCTAACATTTTCAAAATAGATTTTGCTTTGCAAAAATGCTCAGGTAATTGGCCCAGCATGTGCACAGATTAATTTGAATAAAGTTACACCTCCTCTTTGGAGGACATAACGTCTGCGGATTAATATCCGTGCATACCTTTTGCTGTTTTGCTAAATTGTGCATCTGAGTTCAAATTCCACCTGAACTCCGTCCCCTAAAATGCCTCTCTGCAGCAATATAAAAGTGCACTTGTAACCGGGTTATGCATATACTTTTACATGCTTACAATAGCCATTAGCGCACATAAAGCATGTAAATGTCTTTTGAAAATTACCTCCCAAAATATATAGCAGGGTCTGGCAGCACCATTTCAGGTCTCAGCTGGTTCTTTCTCCTTTGTTTTTTTTTGTGATGTCACTACTGCTCATATACTCTGTGATGCTAGATATCTAGAAAAACCAATCTGAACAATTTCTAACATTTACAGTACGCGGGGGTGGTGGTGGTACATTTTTTTTAATATCCACATAAATTAGCAAGCAAACAAACGCATAAATTATATCAGTTTTCAAAGTGGACTTGCATGCATAAGCCTGCTTTGAAAATTATTCCAGTAAATCTACCCACATCTGCTAAAATCTGCGCAGACATTTGTTTGGAGGGAAGTTCTTAAAATCCAAAGGTATGCATGTGTATCCAAACCCCACACCTCTGGAATGCCTCCGTTAAGTCATAAGTTTACTGATGTGACAGGTGCCCATTTGACCCTTTAAAAAGGTGTCCTTGCCTCTTACAAACATGCATTTACAGGCTTCAGTTGGTCTTCTTGTGTGCAGAGAGACGAGGGCTCACTAGACCTTGTCTTCATGTGATGTCATTGTATTGGCAGTGTGATTAGGAGGGGTACTGTGAGTGTATAAAACACCTGCACCCATGTGATGCAGGAGGAGAGAAGCTGGGAGCAGGAGTCCAAAATCTGGAACCATCTCTTCACCGAGAAGATTCAGGAGAGAAGTGATCTTGTTCGTGAGGTTGGCCAGGCCTCTTCCTGTAGGAAGGGCTTATAGGAAGAGGGAATTCCTGGGAGTCCTGAGAGTGAAGGCTGACATGTTCCTAAAGAGCAGCAGATTTTGAGGAGCCTTGAGGGGAAATGGATTCTCTGAAGCTGAGGGTCAAGTATACTGGGAAGTGCCAGAGGACAAGTATCCTGCCTAAGAAGTCCATATTAATTAAATCTAATTTAGTCAGAGACTCCAGAGAGAAAAACAAAAGAGCAGAGAAGAGAAGATCTACCAAGGCCCAGGGTGAAAGGGTGGGGCATGTGAAAAGAAAGATTTATTTTTGAGACTGTGGACTTGTGCATTATTCTGTTGTGTGCCAGAGTTTTGGACTTTGATTTTCCTGCCACCAGTTTCTTTACTAAAGACTTCTATTTTTTAACTACACCAATTGGAATGACATGTGGTTTGTGGTGTGCTTGAAGCTGGTGAACCCCAGAAAGGTAAAAACCCTAAGGGCCTTGAATAGCAAGACTTTTCCCACCTGCGCAGGAACCCTGAGAGGTCACGGAGCCTTGCATGGCCCTTGGCTCTCCCCATGGGTCCCGTGTCCAAGACCAGGACGAGACCAGGGCTACGCCGTCATATTGGGCAGGCTCACAGAATTCCCTTTTCTATATTACCCTCCCTTATTCTTGCTAATCTGGAACTTGCTAGCATTAGTCCAATGTCTGCTTCAGTTATTCTAATGTTTACGCGGTGTTATTGAAGGCAGTTGTTGGTAGTGTCCCTAAGTGAGCACATAGGCAAATATCATGAAAATTGCTCCAAATTTTCAAGCAGCTGCCATATGAGCTGTGTGTTTTGAAAGAGCACCCATCTCTTCCCCCAACCCCCCGGCTGCCAGTATACATGGATCTTTGCCACTTCCAGGTAAGTCCAGTCCTTAGACTCTCTTGAAAAAGTAACAAGTAAAGTGGATCTTTCCATACTTTTGGAACTAGAGTGTTCCAAAAATTCATTGTAGTCCAACTCCGTAGAATCTGAAACATAATCTGCTTGAGTTTTTGATTTTTGCACTGTTTTAGTGTGATTGTATTTTTAATATGTATTTAATGGGAAATTATTGTATATATTTTGCTAGTTTTATGATAGAGGCTTACTGAATAGAGGTAGATGTATTCATTTCTTTTGTTGGTTTTAAATGATGTTTGTACTTGATTGTTTACATTTTATTATGTGAGCAGCTTTTATTTTTCGGATATTATTAAATTAAGTAACTAGTGTCAGGACCTTCAGAAGAAGTGGGCAAGGTGGTTGAGTGCCAGGCTTGGGAAGTGCCAATATGCCTTGTCTGGGGGTGTGCTGCTAGCACTCTATATCAAAGCAGTAGCGACAGGGACTCTGCTGGAGTGCCGCTGTGTCCTTGGAAGGGGACCTATGTCCGCTAGCTGTATCATTCGTGAGGGAGCCAGGCTGCTCCTATTCCAGGACTGCATGGGGTGCTGCTTAGTCCCGCAGTGGGCCTGGCTGGTGAAAAAGTATGTTCTGTCTGGGGATGACATTGGTGCATACAGCATGCTGAAAATACATAGTATATTTGTTGTGCCTTGGCATGCTTCTGAAACATCTGTTTACTGTACTCGCTAAGTTGTGTGCTGTCGGAAGTACATGTGTTGGTTGTTTCAGCTGAAAATTTAGGATGCATGCTATGCAGGCAAGTACATGTGGTAATTGCACAATTAGTGCAGTTCACTCTTTGAAAATTGCCTCAATAATGTTAATTTGTTTAGCTTTATACAACCCCAAAACAGCAGGTATTACTGCTGACAGTGTGATGTCATAAACTTCAGAGTGAATGCCTGCTAATACTTGAAATGGTATTGCACCGCCTTAAAGTGAATTTTAAAACTGGAAGGTTTAAAAAGACATCCTTAGAATAAGAAATATGAATGGTAGGCTACCAAAAACTATTCAAGTTTGCAGGTTTGGGGCTTTTGGTTTGCCGCAGTGTTTGGAGATGTCACTTATGCTCTGTGAATGGTGGCACAAAGGTTTTTGGTAAGCATACCAGACATTGATTGATGTGGGGGTGGGTGGGATGTCGGTGCCAGTACAGTAAGGGGGTTGATTTCAAAAAAACGCGCGGGCGTCCGTGTGCGCGCGGTTCCCGGCACGCGCACATGGACGTGGCTATTTTATAACATGCGCACGTTGCGGCGTGCATGTTATAAATACGGTTCCCGCGCGCACACATGCGTGCCGGATGTTAATATCCGCGCGCACATGCGCGGGCGAGTCAGGACTCGTGCGTGTGGGGTGAATTTTCAAAACCAACGCGTGGTGACGCGAGTAGGCCTTGCACAGCCCGGCCACGTGCGTATCCGCTGGATTTTGCTTGCGCAGGCAATCGAAAATTCGGTCTTAAATGCTTTGTGAGTGTATTTAATTTCACAACACGCAAACCACTAAATTGGGTTAGAACCTTTTGAAGCAGTGCACAATAAAAATTACAAAGCATACAATTACATTCTGACCATGTACTGAAAAAGAAATCACTAGCCCACAAAATAACAACTACAGCATGACACAAGTAAAGGTGAATTTTAAAAGCCTGGCGCGCGCATCAATTAGGGGATACACGCACAAGTCGGGGTTGCATGCGCCCACTGTATTTTCAAAGCCACCCAGATATGCACATCTCGCTCCGATTCAAAAAGAGGCATGGTCTGGATGGGGCAGGGCCTAGAGATGAATGTGTAAATACTTGGGTGCCTGGGCACGCGCCCAGGTCTAGTGCTGTGTAAGTTTTTACTTCTGCTATGGAGAAGGTGTTAAGGTTTTTTTTTGTTTTTTTTTAAAAGAAAACTAGCTGTATCTGAGGGGTTTGAAGGGTGTGGCTAACTGGGGGGAATGAAGGCTATTAAACGGGGGGGGGGGGGGTTAGAGGACCTAGCTGTTAACTGAGTTGAGCTAGTGGAAGAACTGGTGAAACTGGCAGTAGCATGGGCTTGCATTCATAATGTGCACATATTAGCTCGCAAGTTATAAAATGGCCGCGTGTCTGGGTGCATGCCGATGCACACGTGCCAAAGAGTACCTGCGCACCAGCTTTAAATTTATCGTCCCTCAGCACATCGAGGTCCTTCCTGTAAATCAAATCTTGTATAGTCTGACATTATCAGTACACAGGTCAAAGATTCTAATCAGGTTTCCATCAGCCCCTTATGGCTAAGACCTGTCCAAAATTACCCATGCTTCCTAACCCATCACCTGACATTTGAAGTGCACTAATATCTCTTAGGTTTTCTCCTAGCCTTCCTAAATGAGCAATATTATTTCATCTGTCCGTAGGTACGGGCCATTAAATCCCAGCTAAGTAGTTACTTTCTTTCCGATAATTCAAATAACTGAGCTCCGATTGCAGCTCTAGAGGGAACTGCTTCATAATGTAGGAGTCTCAACAGCAAATGCTCATGCTGGTCTCCAGCGTGCTGGTTACACTTTCATTGTGGGCACATCTGGTAAGGCTTGATAGCGCAACTGCTTTCTAAATGATATGCCATCTTTCCACTTCTTGCCTGAAACACAGGAGTCAACATCTTGAATTTGACTTGTTGAGATAGGAAGCCAGTGAAGAGCTTTCGGTATTAGTATCTCTCTCTTCCAGTGTTTTTTTCTGTACCACCCATGCTGCCATATTCTGTATTAATGGTAGGTTTTGTTTGTTTTTGTTTTTTTTTTTAAACTCAGCTTTCCTGATAACCCTATCAAAAGCATTGCAGTAGTCTAACTGGCTAAGAACCAAAACATAGACCACAATTTTAAAATCTTTGTTGTAGATATGGCTATGTGTCCTTACCACCTGAAGCTTTAAAAAAGTTCTATAGTTAAATTCAAGTTTACTAAAACTGTCAGCTTTTTAGTTTTTACAGATGGAGTAAATGCCATGCCATTTATTTTTATTTCTGGCAGGGGCAGTAACAGTTCCAAAATACTAAACATCAAAACCTCATTTTTTTTACACTGTTCAATTTTAAATTGTTGACTAATCAAGTCAAATCTCCAAAACACATTGATTTAAGGGGTCTGTATCTTCGGGTACATATTTGTCAGTGACAGTATGAACCGGATATCCTCTGCATAGAGATGTTCCTGTATGGTATATACAGGAGCAGAGGTAAGAGGGACAAGGCTTGACGAGTCTGCCATCTGGAGAAGAAGTGGTGGTGTTCACCTCCACACAGTGTTGAGAAACAAGGTAACCCATATCAACACTGAACCCTGATTCCTAAGGAGGCACATGTTGCCCCTATTTTCACGATCCTTGACTGGGGTTTAGCAGTTTTCTTGTTTCTGTGGGTTATTCAAGCACATGTTCTCAATCCCAGAGGTAAAGATTAACAATAGCAGAATAGCTTGAAGGTCGACATATTTAGTGTGAATTCAAGCCGCATATATTATTGTTTGAAAGACTCTATTATATTTCTTGGTGGCAGCAAGGATGACTGATGTTATATGATACATTTCAGGGGTTATAATATTCAAATATGGAAGCATTTTAAAGTGATGCTTATGGTACCTTTTTTTCATGGAGCTCTGAAAATGACTTAAATATTATATTATATGGAGCCATATCAAAGATCTTTTTTTTTTTTTTTTTATGAAAAGAATGTGGAATTGGGTTACCAAGTTCATGTATTAACTAACCAGGCTATAATCCATGGCCATATAATTACCAGCAAAGGTCGTCCAGAGATGAATGGAATCAAGTGAATGAGTTTAGAATTGTTTTAAATTGTTCAAATAAGGATGGAGTCCCTGGCTCTGTGGCAGTGCTTATGGCTACTGAAAAACAACAGAATTGACTGGTTATTGACAGTGAAGCTGAAATGTGTGCTACTTAGTGAGATGAGGGTAACAGTTTTGTAAGCTGAAGTTTGGCTTTTTTTTTTTTTTTTTTTACAATTATGATGAAATGAGAAAAAAGTGATTACTTTGCTTTTAAAATTTGCAGAGAGTCTGGTCTCTTTTGAAGTTTTCCATTAACTAATATTCATGTACTCAGTTTCTTGACTATTGAAAAAACGCTATGGCGATAGGTTCCCCATGTGATATGGTAGCTAACTCAAAATACAGTCTAAAATTAGAATACCATCAGACTCATAAGAACATAAGGCTTGCCATACTGGATCAGACCAAAGGTCTATCAAGCCCAGCATCCTGTTTCCAACCAGTGGCCAATCCAGGTCACAAGTACCTGGCAGGATCCCAAAAGGTTGATAGATTCCAAGCTGCTTTTCCCAGGTATAAGCAAAGGATTTCCCTAAGTCTGGATTTTTTCCAGGAATTTGTCCAAACTTTTTTTTTTTTTTTAAACCCAGCTACACTCTGGGCCAGTGCAAGAGTATTTGGCACCCTAGGCAAAGCTTTGGTCATGCACACTCCCACCCCCAACTTAACTATTAACAGCAGCTCCTGCTCTGCGCTGTTACCTTTGGCATTATTTGGCTTTTCCCCTCTGGGCATCATGTTAGTGGGATTTGGACTGCCTAGTTTGCCTAATCGAAGCACTGGCTACACTAACAGTTTTCACCACATCCTCCGGCAACTGATTCCAGAGTTTAATTATGTGTTGAGTAAAAAAATATTTTCTCCTGTTTGTTTTAAATGTATCGCCTAGTAATTTTATTGTGTGTTCCCTGGTCTTTTTACCTTTTGAAAGAGTAAATAACTGATTTGGGTTTACTCGTTCCACACCACTCATTACTTTATAGACCTCTATTTATATCTTCCTTCTGCCATCTCTTCTGCAAGCTGAAGAGCCCTAACCTCTTTAACTTTTCCTCATATCAGAACTGTTTCATCCTCTTTATCATTTTGCTCATCCTTCTCTGTACCTTTTCTAATTCCACTGTACCTTTTTTGAGATGTGATGACCAGAACTGCACACAATATTCAGGGTGCGGTCGCTCCATGGAGCAATACAGAACATTATGATATTCTTTGTTTTATTCTCCATTCCTTTCCTAATAATTCCAGCATTCTATTTGCTTTTTTGGCTGCTGTCGCCCCACACTGAGCAGAGAATTTAAAAATATTATCAATGATGACGTCTAGAATCTTTTCTTGAGTGGTGATTTCCAATGTAAATCTTGCATTGTGTCCATTTTAAATGCTATCTGCCATTTGAATGACCAGTCTTACAAAGTCCTCTTGTGATTTAACAACTTTGAAACATTTTTTATCATCAGTAAATTTAATCTCCTCACTCATTGGTTTCATCTCTAGGGCATTTATAAATATCTTAAAAAGCATCGGTCCTAGTACACATCTCTGAGGCACTCCTTCACTTTTCTCCATTGAAAAATTGTCCATTTTACCCCTGCTCTTTGATTTCTATCTTTTAACCAGTTCTCAGTCCTCACCAGAACATTTCTTCCTATCTCATGACTTTTTAATTTCCTCAAGAGTCTCTCATGCAGTACTTTGTCAAATGTTTTCTGAAAATCTAGATACATTATATAAACTGGTTCACCTTTATCCACATGTTTATTCATGCCTTCAAAAAGTGTAACAGATTGGTGAGGCAAGGCTTACCTTTGTTAAATCCATGTTGACTTTGGTCCATTAAACTGTCTGTCTATATGTTCAGTAATTTTGTTCTTTAGAATAGTTTCAAACATTTTTCCTGGCACTGATATCAGGCTTATTGGTTTAGTTTTCCAGTTCACCCCTGGAACCCTTTAAAAACAAAAACTAGTGCTACATTGGCCACCCTCCAATATTCAGGTACTGAATCTGATTTTAATGATAGTTTACAGATTACTGACAGGTCTATAACTTTTATTTTTCAGTTCTTTCAGCACTCTGGGAGGTATATATCTGGTCCAGGTGATTTGCTACTCTTTAGTTCGACAGTTTGCCTTAGTACATCTTACAGGTTCACTGAGACTTGTTTTACTTCCTCTGAATCATCACCTTTAAATATCTTTTCTGGGATGGGTATCTGCCTTACAAATTCCTCAGTAAAGACAGAAGCAAAGAATTAATTTAATCTCTCCACTAAGGCCTTGTCCTCCCTTAGCTCCCCTTTTACCCATTGATCAACTAATGGTCAACTGGCTCCCTCTCGCAAGCTTTTTGCCTTGAATGTACCTGAAAAAGTTATTTTATGAAGAGTTTTTGTTTTCACAGCAAGTTTATTTTCAAATATTTGCCTTTGCCTTCCTTATTAATGTTTTGCATCTAACTTACCAGTGCTTATGCTGTTTCCTGTTTTCTTCATTTGGATTCCTTTTCCATTTAGCTTCCAGACATCATATTGCAGATGAAACCGTTTAACCTTCTTAGGGAATGCAAGGAGATTTGACTCCTGACAAAGTTCTTTTGGCACATCATTCTAGAGAACTGGGGCACCACAGAAAAGGCTCGAGCTCTGCACTGCAACATTATCATATGCTTCACAGATGGTACTTTCAGTAAACCACCCTGACAGGACTGAAGTTCTCTGATGGGGAGCAGAGGACACTGAACTAGCTTAGTAAGGGGGTGCCCGTAACATGCAATATATAAAAAACTATTGTTAGCATCTTAAATTTGGCACTTTTGGCAACCGGTAGCCAATGCAATTGATGCAATAATGGAGTAGCACTAGTTTTCCTAGTTCTTTTAGTTACCATCCTAGCTGCCACATTTTGAAATATCTGTAATTTATGAGAAGCCTTAACAGGGAGACTCATGTGTGAAGTATACAATAATCAATGGTACTTTTATCAGACTTGCTCTCCAACTGACAGGATTTGCTTTGGTTGGGAGAAGGTTATAGCATCACAGTATATTACATTTCTTTAGCTTTTTCTTCACATTCAAAATATGTAATATTCCTACATCAATATAATTAATAAATAATCATAAAATAGATCACTCATCTGACTAAAATCATAAACCTATCCCTAAAAGAAGGAACAATGCCAGATATTCTGAAAGGAGCAATAATAAAACCAATAATTAAGAAATAAAACAGTGATCCCCTTATCCTAAACAACTACAGACCAGTATCAAATCTTCCTTTAGTAGCCAAACTAATTGAAAAAACGGTTCAGAAACAACTAGCTGAACACCTGGATAACAATAACATACTGTATCCATCTCAACACGGCTTTCGAAAACACTACAGCACTGAGACTTTACTCCTCTCTCTAACAGATAACATTCTAAGAGGCTTTGATAGTGGTAAACACTATATTCTACTAATGCTTGACCTATCGGCAGCCTTTGACACAGTAAACCATAAAATACTAATAAATAGACTGGAAGAAATTGGATTACATGGCCTAACACTAAAATGGTTCAATTCATACCTAAAAAAAACAGGTTTCTCCAAGTTCAGATCAACAATACATTCTCAGAAAAAAATAATCTCAAAACAGGAGTTCCACAGGGATCAGCCCTATCTGCGACCCTTTTTAACATATACATGCTGCCATTATGCCACTTACTTGCAGGGCTAGGAATTATACTCTACATTTACGCCGACGATATTCAACTAATTCTACCCATAGAGGACACTCAAGAGAAAACATTAAACCTAGCCAACATGTACCTAAGCATTATAAAACAACTACTGACACAAATGGAACTTGTAATTAATATTGATAAGACAGAATTTCCACACTTAGAACGAAAAAATTCTGAAATCAGTCAAAGCTCAATAATACTCAGACAACCAGAAAATAGAACTAGCGGGAAAAGTACGTAACCTGGTAATAATAATGGACCCTGAAATCAATCTGAAACAACACATATCACTAAAAGTAAAGGAAGGTTATGCAAAACTTATGGTACTCAGAAAACTTAAACCACTATTAACTCAAAATGACTTCCGAACAATACTACAGGCACTAATTTTCTCCAGCACAGATTACTGCAATGCCCTTATGTTAGGACTACCTAATACAACATTAAGACCACTGCAAATACTTCAAAACACAGCAGCTAGAATACTAACTGGAAAAAGAAGGAGGGACCATATAACCGAAACCCTAGCAGAGTTTACATTGGCTACCAATTGAACACAGAATTAAATACAAAACCCTATGTATCATTCACAAACTAATTTATGATGAGAAATCAGACTGGTTGAACACAGCATTACGGGTACACATTCCACACAGGAACCTCCGATCAGCAAATAAAGCACTCCTAACCATTCCATCAGTTAAAACAGCAAAACTAACCCAAGTGAGAGAAAGAGCCCTATCACTAGCAGGACCCATAATCTGGAACACAATGCCTCCAGAGATCAGACTACAAAGTGATCTCAAGACATTTAAGAAAAGTTTAAAAACATGGCTTTTTAAACAAGCATTTTATAAAGAGACAGGAAAATAGAGAGAAATTATTCAGTAAAAGACAGAAAGGCACCGACACACAGTCTGAGGACTGTACAGTAGATTAGTCTACGAACTCCACACCACAATAAAGCATAACGACAATACTATATGTGACAAAACTACCGGTGTAAGTACCTTGGTACAATTGGACATGAACTACTTCACTAAATGTCTATGTTTAATGATATATTGTAACTGAACCTTTGACGGCACCTGCTAGAATGTACTATAGTACACTTTTACGTACATTAAATATGTGCCTACATGTAAACCGTTGCGATGATATTTAACTTAGCAACGGTATAGAAAAGTTTTTAAATAAAATAAATAAATATTGACGAGAGAGATGGCAATTTTGGGAATGTGTGTGTGTGTGTGGGGGGGGGGGGTTAATGACTGTAGGAGGTATGTTATAGGTGTGACTGTAGGAGGTATGTTGTGGGGAGTTGGCTTAGAAGGCAGCATTTAGTACCATTTTTCATCAGCTTCAGATTTTTCTGTGTTTCCCCCTGTGTTGCTCTTGGCCAAACTACTGGAAGGGGGATGGTGGGGTGGGGGTGCATTTGGAATGATGTAGTCATTGACGTTTTGCATCCTTGTTAACTGTTTTCTCTATAAAGCAATAAACATTTTTTGGGGGAGGCTTGGTCCTCTGAAAATACCTATCTGATGTTTCTAATTTTCGCACCATCCTGCAAGCATTCATTTTATCCAAAATTGACTATTTCAACGCTCTCCTACTAGGTTTACCCAAAAGTACACTACTGCCGCTCCAGCTTCTACAAAACGCTGCTGCACGGATTCTAACTAACACACACAAAAGTGACCACATCACCCCTGTTCTTAAAAGCTTGCATTGGCTACCTGTCGCCGAAAGAATATCTTATAAAACTCTCACCCTGATCCATAAGGCCCTCCACAACCAAGACATGCACTGGTTCTCTGATCACCTCTTCTTTCACAATTCAAACAGACCGATAAGGCAACAACACAAGGCTATCCTCATTATTCCCTCACCCAGGCAATCTAAACTTGCCTCCACTAAAGCTCGGGCACTATCTTTAGCTGGGCCTGCCCTTTGGAACAAACTCCCTCCCTTTCTGCGGCAGGAACCCTGCCCAAAAAAATTCAGACACAATCTAAAAACCTGCCTCTTCAAGCAAGCATTTGATTAACAGCTTTCCCTTTGCACCTTTTGCCACTTGTAATTTAACTTCTTATCTAATTATTTAACCACACATTTTTCCTGTAAATAGCTCCTTTCTTCCTTCTTTCACTATATTGTATTTTATCTCTCCCCCTTTTATAAACTGATGCCCTTTTGTAAGTTAATTGATGAATCTCTCTGTTAGTAATATTATGTATTCGTTCCTTTTTTGTATATTGGTTCCAAGTTTCTCTGTAAAGCTCAGTTAGCTATATGTTGTCTCATGTAAACCGATGAGATGTTCCCAACGTTCATCGGTATATAAAAATCCTCTAAATAAATAAATATATAAATAATTTTCTTGTTTGGCTGACTTATTCTCATTTTTTCCTGCATGCTAAAATTGGTGACATTCCCAAAAAGAAAAAAAAGTTGTTGTTATGTCTACACACAGACAGACAGACTTGGATCCCTTCTTCATAATTTTTCCCAACATTCCTAGTGTTGCAAAAAATAGAGGATAATTTTCAAAGGGATTTATATGGGTGAAAGGTTTTTTTTTTTTACAAGCAGAAATTGCTTTTTTACAAAATTGCTGCCCAGCATGCAGCGAAATTTATGCATATGTTTCATATTTGCATGTAAGCTTATGCAGGTTGAGCTGAGAGATTTACTTATGCACGTACTTCAGATTTTAAGAAGTATGCACATGCCTTTTTTTACAAAATTTGTGCAGATGTTTTAGTAGGTAGATTTAGAGGGATAATTTTCAAAGCAGATTTTGAAAATTGATGTCACTTATGCACGTATTTGCTGACATTTTTTATGTGCGATGTCATAGATATACCCCCAAAAGACTAAGAATAGACATGAAAATGATAGTGGGAAAATCTTCTCATTTTGATTTAGAAAGACAAATTCCTAACTATACCACTCAGTCCATAAAAAGAAAAGACTTTACTACCAGCATACTACACGTTTTGCCTCCTGCGTTTAATGTAGTGGTACCCTGCACCTGAGCCCATTCATCACAGTGATTAATTACTGTATGGGCCTTTTTTTTGTTTTTTTAAACTTGCATTTTATAGCAGATTGAGCTGCCATATACAGACAGTTAATGTACACATACAATTATATTTTTTCAGACATGAAGAATAATAGTCTTATATGTCTCATTACCAAGCTCAGCCTTTTTGGATGTTAAGTGTATAGCATAATTTAAACATATGATGTAAATAAAGAAAAAATAACTTCTCAGTACAATATTGCACAATATTGCACAATATATAATACAAAAAAAATACACCATATCTAATATCTGAATGAAGCTTAAATTTGAACTTTGCAGGGTATTGTACAGCTCCTATATTATCAATTATTTGTTAGTAAACTACATATTGCACACTGTCAAGTGGTGCCAAAATACACTGATGTTTTTCCGTTCATCATAAAGTATAATTTAATATCTTACTGAGCGAATGTAATATGTGGAAAGTGGCTGTGGAAAAAATATAAAGTAAGCTAGGATCCTTCACAAATGTGTATAAATGAAAATCTTAACTAGGTGTCTGCTGATAAAAAAAAAATGTATATCAAGAAACAACTGCTTTCAGGACTTCTGCTATAGAGCAGATGTGGAACTTTTTTTTTTACTCTTCCTTTCTGCCATATCATTTATCATTCTCTGTTTTGTCTCATCAGAAGCCTTATTTTGTTGTGGTCCTTTGTCAATGCCATAATGCTGTGCTGGGGTTCAGGAGACCAGTTTGGGTTATTCCCCTGGAGAGTGTGGTTATACGGTAGAGGCGATATACTCAGGCCCAAGGGGAAACTGTGACTGTTGTCTTCACGAAGGGGGGGTCTCCTGGTGATACAAGAGGTATATTCAAGAGATGAGACTAGAAGGTTTTGCTTCCAGGAAGAGGATTTAAGTTGCCTGGTATTGTTCTGGGGAGAGCATGAATGTGTGTGTTGTTTTTTTTTTTTTTAATTTTTCATTCTTGCTATATTTATTTTAGTAAAGCAAATACAATGCTGAAAATGCATATTCCAGTCTATTGTGATTGGATATAGATTTTCTTGCCTAACAAGCAGGGAATGCACTATGAATTATTACTTCCTATTAGGCCTTGATATGTGTCATATCTATCGCACTTACTACAGAGCCTAAGACTTTATGGCCACAGCAGGGTAAATGATCCAGTCTGCAGACATCAGTCTGCTTTGTGTTGAGCATGCTAGGTATTATGGCTGCAACAGTTAATGTTACCCCCATGGCACAACTTAATTTGTTAAATAATTAAATACTTTTTTTGTTTCACTATTTTATTGACAGTAAAGAGATAATTACAAACCAAGCCCAAAAATAATTTTTTAAAATTGATATTGCTCTTTTCGTGACACTTTGAAGTGGATTACATTCTTGTACTGTATGTATTTCCCTATTCCCAGAGGGTTTGCCATTAAGGAGTATATTTACTAAGCTGTGCTAAGCAACTAATGCACAAAAAACACTGTTTATCTTGGCGATATCATGCATTTTGTCAATATTGTGAGGTATTTTACCCCCCAAAAAACCCCATATTGAATTGAGCTGCTTTGCATGCATAAAATGCAAAACATCTTATCCATAACTAATTTAATGCAGAGAAAATAACGTGGCCTGCTTCAAATAACACAAACCATGCTATTTCCTGAAAAGTTACCTACAACTCCGGAGTTGTAGCTAACTTTACTCAAGAGGCATCGGGACACTAATTCACATCTGGATACCTCCATGCTAAAAAATAAAGGGCCACACTGGCCCCAAATAATTCCTCCCTCCCAGGGTTCTGGGCAGGCCCATGCTCACCCCCTGCAACCTATAGAAGCGGTTTGGCAGGGGAAAAAGTGAAAAAATAGATAATAAAATTGCATGACCCTTTGAAAAGGGCCACACTGGCCCAAAATAGTTCCCCTATAGGACAAAGGCCAGCCAGCACCATTGTGAAAGATGGCAGTATCCAGCCTGGAGTTTGTCTGAGCCCCACTAGACAACCAGGGACCCTAGATATGGCTGAGAGGGATGGGCTAGGGTGGTAAGGGGGTTGGGAATGACAATTAAGAAGCTTTGCAACTGGGGGAGACTTTCGTTCAATGGGGAGGAGTTTGGGAAGGGACGCATGGTATCACATGACTTTAAGTTGTTCACTTCTTCCCTTGCTAGAGGTGATGGGGAGTAGGTAGGGGGTCTACTGAGACTCCTGGGGGGATTTTACTCAGTGGGAGAGAGGCATTTAGAGCCGCTGCTGGCTCTTTAAGACATTACGCATTTTTCACTTTTCCCATGATATTTTTTCTTGCTGAATTGTTTCATGAGAAAAAATATTGATTGGAAGCCACCATGGTATTTTACCATGGAGGGGAAAAGTACTGAGGGAACACTCCCCATGGTGTTTTACTTTGTCCTGCAATATTTGACCCTTCCTGTGGTAAAATTCCACAACATAGTAAATGACTCCCTAACCCCCTCATTTATCAAAATGCGCTAAGGCATTTTCGTATGCGTTAATGCATGCGAAAACGCCTTTAACGCATGCGATAGCACCATATCGTATGGTGCGATGCAAATCCGAAAAAGAGGAGGAGTTGGGGGCGGGAGTGGGCTGGGTTAACGATTTTGCAAAGTTCTATCGCACGGCTTTAATGCCGATTTTAGCTACAACGTTTTTAGTAGTGTTAAGCCGTGCGATAGCTTGCGTTACGGGGTGGTAATGTGTTAGCACATTTCACGATGTCTCTTCAAAGCCCTGTTTTAGTAGGTTTGAAGCTCCCAGAGCACCAGCCTAGCCATCTGGGGGGGGGAGAGATGTTACCCAGGTAGAGAGTCCATCAAGCTAGGTTGAGAGAACCTTGCACAAATCTCATCTTTGAGTGAGTTTTCTCACTCCAAAGTCATCAAATCTTCACAAGAGACCACTGTTCTGTTTGTGCGTCTCACTTTGAATGTCAAAGTGGCCCCTAACCCCCTACACTAATACCTAAACCTCACCTTGAGTTACTAGGTGGGCCTCCCATAGGGATACAAATACCTATCTAGGGAGAGGGCATTATGGCTAGTCTCTCTCGCTCTCTCTCTCTCTCTCGCTCTTGAAGTGACTTGCCCAAGGTCTCAAGGATTGTCAATGGGATCTGAACCCTGTCTTCCCTGGTTCTCAGTTCTAACCACTAGGCTATGTCTACACTTGCTCAATTGACTATAAAGTCTCATTGAACACAAGCTATGCAGAGGTTACCGGATTGCCTATTTCAACTTGATTGAGGGTCTGCCCTTCCAAATTACTTCACACCAAATTTTACTTGTTACAGCTGCATCCAGTCTGATCTGGGGAGCCGCACACACAGGATTCTTGGTTCTTTCAAGGATAAGTTTTCATATCAATTTCTTTGAGACGAGGGCAATTTTGAAGGGCTTAAATTGGGTACCCAACAAAATTGTCCTGGAACATGACTATCCGGTTGTTTGAATTGCCTCAAGAAGTAGGAAGAAACAAGATCAGCTTGATCCTACCTCCCTGTTTTGGAAAGCTGTCAAGGTGGAGAACTGTTTTGTCATGGGATAGCTCTTAGAGCCAAAGGAAATGATGATGTCCTGGTAGACACTCAGTCATCACTGCTTGGTACCTGCAAACAGGTTCTTCCTTATGTGGATTTCATATGAATACCTGCAATTTGTGAAACAGCAGTTGTGCGCTCATAAGGTGCCCTGAACAGAGTGCCAGATAATCCCTTGAATATGAGTGTATGTATATGAGATGTGGGCTTGGATCCAGTGGGTCTGGCAGCCAGTTTTAGAGATAACACATCACATGCGTGTTGTATTCTTGATTTGTTTGATTGGAAGAACATTCATATGACATCAATAGAGTGGATTCAGCATGGAGGACCGGTGAAATGAAGTAGAGATCCAGCAGCTGATTATGGAGAGACTGCAATGGTTGCAGCTTGGAAGATTTTTACTATATATAAGATACAAATAGGGTTGGCAGCTGGCTCCAGATTTTCAGGGCAGGTTGATCCAGCCTGGTTTTACCCCATGGCATGCTGGGACTATTCCCTATTGCATTCCCTAAGAAAATCAAGACTATAAGTACCTGCATGCAGGTGAGTAAAACCAGGACTGGATCAACCTGTCTCGAAAATCTGGAGCCAGTTGGCAACCCTAGATACAAACTACAGATTAAATTTGCCGTTGAGGCATAGACATCAAACATTGGGATTTTCTACATCTTTGATGTGATTAATTCATATATTAATACATTTCAGATGACCTGTGGTAGTCCTTTTTCTGTTTCTTTTTTTTTTTTTTTAACTGATGTGACTTTAATAGTATATTTATATTTTTACTTCATTTTTCTGCTGTTATTGGTTATTTGTACTAGAATATTGTCTCTGAAAAATATTAAGCATTGTGATTTCAGGGGCTATAAAAGAATGAAGAAGGTTCGATGGTTAAGTGTGGATGGGCACATGTGATTGTCTTCATAACTGGACTGTTTAAAGACCTTTGTTAATGATTATGCTGCAGTAGGTACTTCTTGAGTGTTATGTAAAAGTTTTTTCCTCCAATTTTTTGAGAAAGATTCAGACCTGATTTATATATCTGCTCTTTGGTTTACTATTTAAGGTTGTTTCATTTTAGTACACTGCAATTCTTTTCCTGCTTTTTATGTTCACATAATAATTGTATTTGAAGCATGCTGCTTATTACTACAGTAATTAAGAACACAGACATAAACAAGATTCACTTGTACTTCTGAAACCAGTATGCCTATTACAGTATTTAAGAATCTGACATTGATGTCTTGTTGGGCCATAGTTGTATCATAATGTTTTTTTCTGCTCAGTTTTTATATTTGTAAAAATTAAGGGCCATATCATGACAGAGAGAGGGGATGCTTCAAAATCTGTGACAGTAACAGTATCTGTCATTAAGATTTAATTTTACTTTTTTCAGTAATGTTGTAATGCTCTTAAAAGCAGAACATTGTGTCTTATGCTTCTGCAGTTTTAAATCCTCTAATTTTCTTACAGCCTAATGCAGTCTTTTGCAATGACCTCAAATACATTTCCTTTTATGTATGTCTGAATATTTTGATATATATTCCTATATTCCAGGAGGTTCTTTGTTTCCCTCATCAATTTTATGCTGTTAAATGCAGTATGCTCATGTACTCATATGTAAAAGTGGTAATTTTATTCTTCAGTATGCGCTACTTATGTTAAGAAATGTATCATCAGCTCCAAGTTTCTAACAAATCAGCAAATTGTCCACTAATTACAGCAGTGTGTAGTACATTAGTCACATGGTTTCTGGACTGTAATGATTTCTTTTTTCCAACAGGTAATTTTCAGTGCATACATCAACTTCCATTTTCCTAAGACATTTCTCATAAAGTTTTCTGGCTGGACTCCAGTAATTCCAATATGTTTTTTCACCCCATAAACAGCTTACTTAATGATTGCATCCCCTTCTTCCATTTCTTTTCGTCTTTATTCTCTTCACTGGTAGGTGGGTTAGGGGAGATAGCAGTCATGGTTTTTTCTTGCCCCCTTACTTCTGAGAGAGTGAGAGAGAATGCTCACTACAGCTACCTAACTTGGCATTCTTATTAAAGCCGCGGGTCATCCTGAGTCATTCTGCTCCACTCAAAAAGTTTGCTTCTTCCTTTTTCCTTGACTAGTATAAAATATTTAAGGTTTGCATAGATTGCTTTTTAAATTACATATGTTCAAAATTATAAGAACATAAGAAATTGCCATACTGGGTCAGATCAAGAGTCCATCAAGCCCAGCATCCTGTTTCCAACAGTGACCAATCCAGGCTGCAAGTACATGTCAAGTAACCAAACACTAAGTAGATCCCATGCTACTGATGCTAGTAATAGCAGTGGCTGTTTTCTAAGTCAACTTGATTAGTAGCAGGTAATGGACTTCTCCAAGAACTTATCCAATCCTTTTTTTAAACACAGCTACACTAATTGCACTAACCACGTCCTCTGGCAACAAATTCCAGAGTTTAATTGTACGCTGAGTGAAAAAGAACTTTCTCCGATTAGTTTTAGATGGTGCCACAGGCTAACTTCATGGAGTGCCCCCTAGTCTTTCTATTATCCAAAAGAGTAAAAAACCGATTCACATCTACCCGTTCTAGACCTCTCATGATTTTAAACATCTCTATCATATCCCCCCTCAGCTTGGAGAAGTCCATTACCTGCTATTAATTAACGGGTCGATACAGTAAGGACGCGTTAGAATGCGGCAGTGCCGGGCTCACCCTCGTTTGCCCCACGCACTGTTCTGATCACATACCGCTCGATACTCTATTGAAATGGCATGCAAATGCAAGCCGCGTCTGCGAAGCGTTAGGGGAAGCGTTAGGCCTGCGCAACCGATTTTACTGTATAGGCGCTTAATACAGCGTCTATACAGTATCCTGGGTGCGCTGGTACCTGTCATTTGAAATGACAGGCACCAGGAAGTGGATCCCAACTTTAACCCATGAAAACCTAAAAACCTAAAATCCCCTCCTCCCGAAGCGGCTCGACATGTGCCAACTTACCTTTTGTTGTTTTTCAGCCCTTTCAGCCTTCTCTGCTTGCAGCGGTGTCCCCCGGTCCCGGTTCTCCTGGCTCTCGATGATGTTCTAGCAGGTACTCCAGCTAGACTTCTGGCTGACAGCTACCCCCCCCTCCCCCCCCAAGACCGCTGCGTTACGGCCTTGAAACCGAAGCGAATCGTACTTTCCTGGGCTTGAGCGCCGTCACGCCCGCCCATCCCTGTGCTTTCATTGGCTTGAGCGTCCAAATTGACGGGCGCTCAAGCCAATGAAAGCACAGGGACGGGCGGGCGTGATGTCACGTCTGTCCCTGTGCTTTCATTGGCTTGAGCGCCCGTCAATTTGGACGCTCAAGCCCATGAAAGTTCGCTTCGCTTTCAAGGCTGTAACTCAGCAGTCTTTTTTTGGGGGGGGGGTAGCTGTCAGCCAGAAGTCGAGCTGGAGAACCTGCGGGAACATCGTTGAGAGCCAGGAGAACCGGGACCGGGGGGGGCCGCTGCAAGCCGCTTTCGCCGCTGGCTGCCCCCTCCGGAGGACGGCAGAGAAGGTTGAAGGGGCTGAAAGCAACAAAAAGTAAGTTGATAACATGTCGAGTAGCTTCGGGAGGAGGGGTTTTTAGGTTTCTTTTTGGGGGAAAGTTTGCTGTCTACCCTTACCCCTGCCTCTAACGCAGGGGTAGGGGTAGGCGGTAAATTAGCAGGTTAAATGCGCGGCTAAACTCCAGGTTAAAAATGCGATAGTCGGGGCGCGCGTTACTGTATGGGAGGGAATAGCTAATTCGATGGTTTACATCTAATATACATGCTGCGTGCGGAAGGGGTTACCCGGTGATTTAAAGAGGCGGTGAGGATGGGTTAAAGGGGATAGTGTATCGCAGGAAGGGCTAATGGGGCCGGAAAGTGAGTAGAAAGCGGGTTAGGAGCGGGGTAACCACGGCCCCACTTTACTGTATCGGCCTGTAAGTTAACTTAGAAAATAGTCACTGCTATTACTAGCTTCAGTAGCATGGGATAGACTTAGTCTTTGGATAATTGCTGTGTTCTTATTGCCTGTATTGGCCACTTTTGGAAACAGGATGCTGTGCTTGATGGTCTGACCCAGTATGGAATGTTCTTATGTTTTTACCTGGGTACTCAGTTATACATAGTGGTGCACTTAAGGGTGCCTATGTGGGTGCGCAAGTTGCATATGGTCTGGGAGCGCTTGGGTGGGCACTCAGTTTTTGCATCTACCTGAATAATGTATTAGGTGCCTAATTTTTGAGCGCCTATTTTTTGAGCTCATAATTTTTTTTCAGTGCCTATTGCAAGCACAACTGGGCACACAGTTTCCAGGCACCTGTTGGAGAGTACTGATACATACATAACATACATACATTGAAATGATGGCAGAAGAAGACCAGGCGGTCCATCCAGTCTGCCCAGCAAGCTTTCACAGCCTTTTGGCATGAACCCCTCTGCCTTTTCTTGGGTGGAATTTTTCAAGGGCTGCAGTCTTTTCTTCATGCACAGTCATCGGCTGTGGCCAATCTTAATGGATCAGGATTGCAGGCTGCGGTTTCCCGCTTGCCTGGTGCTGTGGGTAAGCATCGGAGTACATCTAGACATGCTGTGAGTCACGCCAGTAGGGACCCGGATGGCACGGATGATGAAGCTGATCCTTACTTCCTGGAGGACGGGGAAAATTCCTCTGGAGCTGGAGCCATATAGAACTATGTTGCTTTTCTTTCATAGATATGAGATACCGGCTTTGATTTACCAGCTATTGAAGATTCTGGGCATAACACGGGGGTCTGAATCCAATGTTTGAGCCAAAGAAAGATCCTATTTTGATTTCTTTCCGTTAAGCCTCCTGTTTCTTCCCTACTAAGGAGGATATTCAAGAATTTGTTAGCTAATTGGAACAGAAGGTGCAATGTGTCTTGGACAAAGGCAGAAGCAGGTGAGAAACACCGTAACAAATCATCAAGGTACTGAAGGAGCGTGGATTCAGAAGGCAAATGAAGATCTGAAATGACTCAGTGTAAGGCCTGGGAAAACAATTGAAGGAGAGTGAATACATCTTGAGGCAATCTGGTCCAGGTATACCATTGTCCTTTAAAAGTGAATGAGCAAAGATGTTGAGATGAGGGGGTGTCTGGCACTGAGAAGAAAGCAGAGCAAAGGTGAATAACTGAGAAGATAGTAGCATCAGGGTGAACTTGGTAAGGGACCTGGAAGAGAGGAGGTGCAGGGGTGATATGATTATAGACCTTCAGATACCTAAAAGGTAAACATTTCTAGATTTAAAAATCAGAGTTTATCTGGATCTTGCCAGACAGACTCAGAAAAAGCGGAGGCAATTTCTTTTAATGAGGCCCAGGGTTTTAGACATATGTGCTCTAATTTTTCTCAAATATTCTTGCAAATGTCTTATTAAGTATCAGAATGCCTCTTTGGTTTTATTTTCAACCTTCTCAACTTTCTGCTTTTTTGAGCAATAAGTTCTCTCCTACTGTAGGTTCTTTTCTCACTGCTTCTTGAGCTTTAAAACCCAGATATTTGAGTCTGTTCATATTTGTTATTGGTTCCTCCTTGTCTAGTTAGTAACTATTCAGGGATGTAATATTTTCCGAGGATTTTGATTGGATTCCCCTGTAGTGAGAGGACTAGGATTATATGAGACAAGATTTACTGTTTTACTTTCTATTATGCTTTTCTACTTTATTTTTGTTTTCATTAGTTGCTCATGGTTTTCTGATTCAAGCAGATTATTGAAATGTATTTTTGAAAAACACAAAAAACCAAAGGTGATTATAAAAAAAAAACATTATCACAAAAAACGTCATCATGCCAATGTTAAAATCATTGCATTGGTTGCCAGAGATATAGGGGTAGATTTTAAAACAGCGCATGCATATTATAATATCGGGTGGCCGCGAGCACAAGGTGGGGGGTGTGTGAATATTTGCAAATTATGCGCGGTGATGAAATCGGGCCTTCCCCCTTTCCCTCCCATTCCGCTCCAATTAACAAGCAGACTGGGAGGGAACTTCCCTACCCCCCCTACCTAAACTCCCTCCCTCTTCCCCTCTCCTTCCCACCCCCTAAACGCTTCCTATCTATCCTATTTTTTTTTGTTTTGCACCTTTCTTCACTGCCGGAGCTGAAGTAAGTTGTGCCAGCCAGCTGCCGGCGCGTGAATCATCAGGACAGCGCACAGTGGCACTGTCCCACCCCACCCTCAACCTTCGGAGAGGCCCGGCACTTGTTTGCGTATCAGGGTTTATGTGCATGGCCGAGCCTGTTTTAAAATGTGCGCAGTGCGCACAAGGCCTGCCCACACACATAAATCCCCGGTTTTACGCACTCAGGCCTTTTAAAATCCAGCCGATAGTGAATTAAATTCAAGATTTTACTCCCTGTCTTTTAAAGTCACACATTCGCCGGTTCCAGTCTGCATGTTTACAATCTCAAGGGAAAAACTTGCTGGAGATAATAGACAGAGAAGCAACTTCATTGATTTGAAACTAGAAAGAGAACTTTTGCAGTTGCAGGTCTGATACTGTGGAGCACCTTACCCAGTAATATTTGGGCTGAAGTTTGTATAAAAACCTTCAGGAAAAATCTTAATGGGTTTTTATTTTTTGTTTTGTTTTTTAACTAGACATTTGGTATGTTGTTATATGCAGGTTGTAAACAATACTTCAAATAATTGGTACACTTGGTTCTCACAGGACAAGCAGGATGGTAGTCCTCACAAATGGGTGACATCGAGGATGGAGCCCTGTACGGAAAACTTTTCTGTCAAAGTTTCAACAAGCTTTGACTGACACTGGCACACTGGGTGCACTGAGCATGCCCAGCCTGCAATTATCCCTGTGAGCCACAGGTGTCTCCCTCAGTCTTCTTTTTTCCGCTCTGCAGTCAGCATAGCGGTTGGAGCTCTGTGAGGATTTTTTAACTAATTACCTCATGGAAACACTTAACTTTTCACTTCAAAAAACACTTTTCCCTGCACAGGTCTCCCTCCGCGTACGTTTTTACGACGCTCGGTGAGTACTAATTCTTATTTTTCGGTCGGTTCCTGTCACTATCTTAAGGCTGTTAACTGACTGAAGCCTTCCCTTCCCCCATTTTTCAGTTAGCTTTAAACAGCTTGCGAGTATCTCTGTGACACTCTGCTTGCTTATGCTAGTGGGGTAGGGATTTTTTCCTTAACTTTAGGACCTCTGTAGCTTCAAGTCCTTCGTTCCCTGGTACCCTCACGCAGTCGATACCCTATCGCTACACCGGGACCCTCCTAAACCGCCCTGGGCTTTTATATGTCATCAGCGCCCCTCCCCCCACGGTGCCCTGATGCCTTTATCCATGTTTTTTGCTTTTCAGTGCTACCAGGCTTTTTCCTCCTACGCACTGTTTTTTTCCTTGGGCTTCCTCGGTGCCGTCCCTACCCGGATGCATGCCATTGACGCACACGCTGTTAGTCACTGCCATGCATACTCGGGTCGCCGCCACCGCTGCCCGAGACACTTTTTAACGATCCCAGGGTCACTTCATCGATGCCACCCCCCCTTTTGGGATGCCATCGATGCCCCATCCTCCCCACCGATGTCCAGCCCTTTTCCATCGGTGGGCATCGGTGCCACATCGATTCGTCGGTGGGCATCGATGCCGGATGGTCCCCATCGGTGGACATCGGTGCCGGATGGTCCCCATCGATGGACATCGGTGCCGGATGGCTTGTCCGTCGATGGCATTGGTGCCAGGTCCTTTTGCATCGATGGACACCGATGCCCAGGTGTTTCATCCATGGGCATCTATGTTAGAATGCATCCATCGAGGGCAGTCGATGCCAGGCTGCTCCCATCGGTGAAATTCGATGCCCAGGTGGGTCCCATCGGTGGGTATCCATGCCGGCTCAATTCCGTGGATGGGCGTTGATGCCAATGCCAGCCTTATGGCTGGCATCGATGCCCATGCCGATTCCAGGACTGGCGTTGATGCCGGGATGGAATTCATCGACTGGGAGATCCATGCCATCGATTCCATACGTGTCCATATCGATGCCACCGACACACGTGTCTGGGGCACCGATGCCATGTACACTTGGAAATCTGAGTCTGTCCAAATCGATACCGTCAACGTCTGTGGCCCTATAGTTGATGCCTGTGGCCATGCCACAAACGGCATAAATGCCCGCCTCCATGCATCGATGCCCTCGACACCTCCGTTTTCCTTCGGTGTCCTTGACGCCCTATTGATTCGACTTCGACTCAGTCGATGCCGGTATCTTTTTCAATAACGGCAATGTTTTTTCGATTATTCGATTCCACATCGTTTCAAAGATACCTATGCCACTGCTGTCAGTGCCCGTCACTGTCATCATTCTCCTGGCCAGTCATCGACGATTTTTCATACCCATTTTGATGATATCCTCGAAGCCCCTTAGGTTGCCTTCAATATCGTCAATACCGACATAGCACCGCCACATAATACCCTCGCCTCCTCACATTGCTCCACGCTTTGGGTTCTTTTTTAAGCCCCGTATTAGCTTAAGACACTCCATTGTGTCAGGAGCAGAGCAGGCGTGCTGACAGTTCGTCATCGATCGCCTTCCAGGACGACGAGGGCTTCCATCTCGGCGCTGGGGAAAGACCGGGCCGAGCACCGTGGCACCCATCATCGCCGACATCGTGATCGTCCGCCGCTGACGCCATCCAGCACATCGGTGCCATCCTTCTCCAGGCTGGACAACGCTCGGGCAGAGCGACATCACCACTGCCATCAGCACTGTTCCTACAGTTTTGGCAGTCCTTGGTGATCCAGAACTTCCGGATCCAGGTCCGACAGCTTCTGCATTGGCGTCACGACACATCGAGCCGCTGTGACGAGGGAAGGGAACATGAGTTCCGTTAGGGCTCCTCTGTTCCTGGCGTGCCCCACCGTCAAGTGGTGTGGGACTATGGCCATCTGTTACACTTAGCAGTCTAAACGCCACTCACGCCTGGCCTGTCTCCTCTGTACCTGTGCCACCATACCGGGTTTCAGAGCGAGATGGACGTTTACGTCCCCGGCCTTACCCTCGAGGACTCCGGAGACCGTCGGGGTCAACAATCTTCACGGCTCGTCTTGCGGCGATCCACGTCGGATGGTAAGTACCCGCTTCGGCGGCATTCCCATAGAGTTGTGTTCTCCCCATTCGGACCGTGGTTCGAAAAGTTCTGGGTCATGTGCCTTTTAGAACTGTATTAGTGTCACATATCACTATGTTAGCTATGTTAGCCACAATATCAGGAGAACCCCTCTATCTTCTTGGGATTGCAGCAGGGCTTCTTCTCTTGTCAGTAACAAGTCCCTGTGCCGACCAATGCTCTGACTCTTGGTTCCCTCCCAACCAAGGTCCAGCTGCATTGGCTGATCTGCTAAACATGAGATTCAGCAACCATTGCCCCATGTACAAGTCCACCTTGAGGCCTGGCCACAGGTCTCAGTGTCTCCTTGTACAGCATACAGAAATGCGGGTACCACTTACCGCTCACACACCTGCAGGAGCCTACATGATATCCTCCATTGGGACACCTCCTGGTCTCCCATCTGGTCAGATATCAGAGCGGCCACCCCACCTTGTACCAAAGTCCCGGTACACTCCCCCAGGCGCTACGAAGTGCAGAGGGGAGAAAGGAGGGGGGTTGGGGAGTTTTAATTGCACTATTCTTTCTTTTAACAGAAAATAGTTACTCTCCGCACATCCTGGACCTAAGAAAATCCAACTTTCTTTAGACGTCACAGGTACAATGGTATCTTTGGTTACCATCACTCCATACTGCAGTAAGTACATTATTTTAATGTTTCTATGTGCTTTATGGTGAGTCAACATTACAACCCCAAGCTCTGCCGCTGGCACCAGCTTCGGTAAGTGAACTGTCTCTTGCATCACTGTTGGTGAATGCTGTTTTCTCTGCGGAGTGTAACATCATTCACTTTCCTTGCATAGACTACTGCTAACCACTTTCAGTACATGCAAGGAGCTCTCACTTTTTTCAGGACTCACTATACATTTACTAACTGGGATTACTGTCACTGCCATAAATCCCTTCTGTAACACTTCTGGACACCACAGTCTTAAGACCCTCTTGTCCAGCATGCGCACAGACATTCTGATACATTGTTATATGTCCCTGCACATATTTTCCATAACCTCAGCCTTTCAACTTTTCATGGTTGGGCTATGGGGTTTTTTCCCACTATGCATTTTTCTCATAATTCAAAACTGCTATGGGTTATATTCAGTGACATTCTATACTCAATGGACCTAAGTGGTTTCATTGCTTTCGTCCCTGATTCTTATCCCAGTTCGAATTAGGACCTAGTCTCCTTCGACTCATGCTCGCAATTCCTTAGGGTTATAAAGTTTCTCCTGAAAGCTGTCAACCCATTATGCATCTATTGCACTCCAGCATAGTTTCTCATAAACTTCCTGGACGTTGCACCCATGAGTTATGCCCTTATGCCTTCCAATACTGCTTTTGCAACAATTCTTTGTGCATACAGACAGACAGCATAGGGACAATGTGCTTTCCAACTCATAAGCACGCATTACCTCTTAGCTGCTCTGCTAGACAGCTGCGCAGCTCTACCCTTGGCCCTTGTTCACTTCATGCGTCCTTGGGCCACATATCTAAGAGATTTAATGAACGCTCTATCAGACCTTCTCCACGTAGGTTCTATCCTCTCGAATGGTCTCAATTACATGTGTACAGGGCAAATCTTTTAACGCTGAGTTTAACTAAACTTTCCTCGGCGTCTGCATCATTCCATACGATGCACAGGTTCTGCTCCCTGCACATGTTTCCTATGCGTTCCCTTAGATGCCTTTTCTTCCATCAAAGGCCTCTTCAATATATCTCTTCTGCTGCCTCTCGTAGCCAGCATTCTTCTAATGTTGAACTGGGATGGGGTTCAGTATTCTTTTCCCCACTCCCTGACTGAGATCAGTATGCTTTCCCATACTTCTCAATCCATCATATCAGTAACCTTTTATTCTCTCACCAGTCAGTCCCAAATCATAGACTTACTGATGTTCTTAGGTTCTGGTAGCGTCACAAAACCTTCTAAACATAAATCTTGCCGTTTAATATGGCAGGCTTTACCTCCTGACGCTAAAAAAAAAAAAGAGGTATTACCCCTTTTACTTTTCCACCATTTTTTCTTACTCCCTCGGATTCTGTTCTCCAGACATCCTCCACATAGATACACCTTTCTCTTAGGAGGTGTATCGTTTTGGGAGTTGGGTTCCCGTTTTCGGTAATCCTCTCTGAGTCGGCTTACCATGGATTATCCACTTATAAAGCCGCCTCTATTTCTCTAATCACGGAATGAACATATATATTCTCCTTATAAGTCTCATACATTCTACATTTGAGCCTTTCCATTCCTCTCTTCCACAGTTTGGCAAGGGAACTTCTTTCCCTCTTAATGTCATTCCTGCCAGCAGGGTCCGTGAGTTATGCACTCTTTCCATACTCACCTGACTCCGTTCCTCTGCCACTGAGTAGTTCTACGCATTCAACTTTCTATCCTTTTCAGGTAGATGTTGTATCTCCTTTCCTCAGGAAATACTCTATTAATTTTTCCTAACCTCTCTCTCTCGCCCTAGGGAGAGACTGGGTTTTCCACATTCCTGGACAGTAATGCTGCGCTTACATTCTATCTACATTGCACTGCATTCCATGTGAATTCCACTTGACTCTTTCCTCCATGCAAGACTCAAGCTGCGACTTCCAGTGGCCACACAGACCTAATCCTTCTGATTAAGTGGTCTATATTTCCTTTCCTACCAACAAGCAGACATTTCACTACAACACTGTGGGTATCCACATACTGTTGTGTCCGTCTTAGCCTTAACAGCTTCCCTTTGGTTACTGCTGCTTGTACTTTTTTATCAGGCTGCAGCCTGGAGTCCTCTCCATACCTTTGCAGCCTATTATTGCTTACATTGACTAGCCGGCATGCTCCATGTTTGGCCAGTCCGACTACTCTTACCTTTTTCAATTCACTACCCAACATCCTTCCACGAACCCATTATGGTGTTGCGGATGCCCTCCGTTCCCATTTCCACCTCAGTCGTTACGCCTTTGCGCATCTGCGGTGTATCTGGTGCATTCCCGGGCATCCTCAGCTCGGTACTCACCCATTTGTGAGGACTACCATCCTGCTTGTCCTGTGAGAAAGCAAATGTTGCTTACCTGATGTAACAGGTGTTCTCACAGGACAGCAGGATGTTAGTCCTCACGAAACCCGCCCGCCACCCCGCGGAGTTGGGTCTGTATACTTTTATTTTAGTTTCGCTTGCGCTTTTTAGCTATAAGACGAGACTGAGGGAGACACCTGTGGCTCACAGGGATAATTGCAGGCTGGGCATGCTCAGTGCACCCAGTGTGCCAGTGTCAGTCAAAGCTTGTTGAAACTTTGACAGAAAAGTTTTCCGTACAGGGCTCCATCCTCGATGTCACCCATTTGTGAGGACTAACATCCTGCTGTCCTGTGAGAACACCTGTTACATCAGGTAAGCAACATTTGCTTATTCTTTAAGACATTATAATATGTATTTGTAGGACCTTTCCTCACAGAGTCAGAGCATTTTCCAGACTCCCTCTCATGGTAATTGGTCTGTTTTACTTTGTATTTTTTCAAGTATTTTTTGCACACATTTTTTTAAAACTCTTTTTTTCATTATTCATTTTTCATTTTTATCTCACACAACTTTCTTACAAACTCAGTCCCATGTTTGAAAATCAGTCACTTTTCAAAAATTCGTGCATTCATAAACAGTACTTATCTGCACATCCCAACACGATCGCGTGATACCAGTGCAGCAGTAGCACCTGTATGATGAGCTAGGCAGTTATCTTTCTCATAGTTACATGCAGTAGTAACACCTGTACATGGATATACTAGGCAGTTTCTATCTTCTTCATTTATGTATTTTTAGTTTGTGAATTTAATGTAGAATTTATGAATGTGATTTATTAGCTTTTATGTGACTTAATTATTTTTGTATAGGTTTCATATTTTGTCTTTATCTGATGTCTTATTGTGTTTGTATGGTTGTACTTGCCTAGAAAGATTGATTGGCAGTTATATATTTTATGAATAAACGAATAATGAAATATTTCTTTACAGAAAGGGCAGAGAAGGATAGTATCGTAATTTAAGAAAGCATCAGACAAGCAAGCACAAGGCTCTCTGAGGGAGTGATAGTGATTGTAGAATGGAGCATTGGGTGTGGATGGGCAGTCTAGATAGGCCATATGGTCCTATTTTGCTATCACATTTCTATGTCCTTGGCTGGTTCTATTCAATATGTTTTTGAGCAGAAGAATTAGAAGGAAAAGTTTGCCTCTGCAGATGACACAAACATTTGGATGAGAACGGGCCCACTTTAGGGAGGAGACAAATGAGGAGTGGTTGAGTGTTTGGCAGTTAAGATTTGGTGAAAAAGAAAAAAAAGTGCATATCATGCATATCAGGCATTTGAGGCGCAGAAATTAAGGGAAGATACAATTGTGCACCAATTTGGAGAAAGATCTTGGGATGATCATATCCAGTGAGCTCAAGGTAGCGAAACAGTGTGATAAGGCAGTAGCCAGAGTCAGAGGGATGCTGGACCGATAGGGAGAAATATAACCAACAGAAAAAAAGAGGTGATCAGGTCACTGGTGGTTGCACTTTTGAAAGGTTGGATGTGGGCCAGAGAGAGCCTACGAAAATGGTGCAGGGTCAACACCCACAACTGAAGGAGATTTAAGAACCTAAATACATATACTCAGTTTCATGAGTATATCATGCTTTTTTTTTTTTTTCCTTCGTCTTTTTTATTTTGCAATACATTAATTTGTCCTCATTTTCTTTCTGCTGGCTTCCCTTTTGTTGTATTCTATACTTTTCATTTTCTTATATGTCAGATCTCTTTTTTTTTGTCTGTTTGTCTCTTCTCTGGTTTGTACCTCCTACAACTCTACCCTTTGTCTTTGTTTTTCACCCTTTTGTTTGCCTTCTTTTCTTTTGCTTTAGCTTTTCCTCACTGTAACACTTTCTCCCTCTTTTCTTGTCCTCTTTCCCATCTCTCAATTCTCCTTTGACTCATCCTCTTTTTTTCCCTCCTCCCTCACGTTTCTTTCTTTTTCTCTTCTTTTTCCACTTGTGCCTTACTCTGCCATCCATCCATTCCCTGTCCTCTTGTCTCTAAGCCATGTATCTCACAGACTTGGCCCCCAACCATTTTGTCTGCTGCCCACCTCACACAGATTCAGGCCGTTTGACTTGCTGCTGCTTTTGAGCTTTCTCTTTTAGTGACCATACAGATGGGGGTTTCTGGCCTGATTGCTTGCAGCCAGCAGGATCTGAACCAGTGAGGCGTGCTGCCTTCCCAGGGATTTCTGGGATCTCTCGAAAACTTGGAATTGGCTCAGTTAATCTGGAATAGACTGGATATTGGGCCTCTAGTTGCAGACCTGCCAGAGAAGAGAGAGAGAACTATACGACAAAATAATATAGGGACATTACATTATTTATTTATTTATTTAAGGTTTTTTTATACCGACATTCATGAAAAAATTCACATCATGTCGGTTTACATAAAACAGGGGTGCGATGAATGCAACAACGAACATAAATAAACATGATGAAGAGATGCAGTTACAATTAACAAGGGCTGTTGAACTGGGTGGAGGAATTGAAGAGAGCTAGAAGAGGTTAATTATATACAAATATCCAATATGTACAGTGTACAGTATATACAGCTACTGTGTGGCGTGTTTGCTGGTGATACGTATTAGATGAGGTTCTTGCTGGTGATGCGTATTAGATGAGGTTCTAAAGAAATTTTTATTTCTAAAGCCTTTTTTAACCATCAGATAATAGGTTTGCATGTTTTTGTTCTACTTTTGCCTGAAAAAGTCTACAAAGTGGTTTCAACGGAACAAGAGCGGGGAGTCTTTGGGTGATCGTATCTGTTGAACTCAGTGTGGCCAAACAGGTGGATAAGGCAACAGCAAAAGCAAGAAAAATGCTTGGGTATATAGAGAGGAATGGTCAGCAGAAAAATGGATGTGGTATTGCCCTTGTGTACGTCTCTGGTAAGATCTCATTTTAAAATACCGTGTATAGTTCTGGAGGCTGTAGCTTGAAAATGATATAAACAGGATGGAGTTGGTCCAATGGTCATTTTTGTAAAGCATACAGGGACATGCTTAAAGACCTAAACATGTATAATCTAATGGAAATGTGAGAGAGGAAGGTATGATGGAAACATTTTAAATCTGTCACTGGTATCAGTGCGCAGGAGGTGTGGGTCTCTTTCAATGGAAAAGAGACTCTGAAATGAGGGAGCCATGGGTTGAAAGTGAAAGGGGGTATGCTCAGAAGTATGGAGCAGCCTTCCTGTGGAGGTGGTGAAGACAACAGTATCTGAATTCAAGAAAGCATGGGACAAATACAGGGGATCTTTGAAGGAATGGTAGGGATTGTAGAGCCAGAGTAGTTGTGTGAATGGACGGGCTCAATAGGTCGTATGGTCTTTTTCTGCCCTTATATTTTAGTGTTTCTATGCCAACAATGTTTTGAAATAGTACTGCTTTTTAGTTTTGGGCAGCTATTGAACGGGAAAGAAATCTACTGAAGAAACTGTAAAAGCCAAAACTTCTGCAGAACACATTGTGAAACACAAAGTTTGACCTTCAAGGGTTTTGCCCTGTATGTTTTCTTTAACCTAAAACTTTTCTCTAACCCATTGGGTGCTATGCTTACCTGGCTGTGCTCTTCAGCATAATTATTTGTTCAGTCTGTTGAAAGACAGCTTTGATATTTCCTGCTGTTTTCTAAATCTATAACTGCCTTGTGAGAAACTGGAAGATTATAATTAACTTTTTGCTGAAGGATTTAGACTGTCAAAATGTGTTTCACATTTAAGAAATATTCTGATCTGGTCAGTATATTATATTAATGTAATTTGAAGAGAACTGGCCAGGTCAGATAGTTTTTCTTTTTAATTTTTAGATTTAGTTTTATCACTCGCTGTTGTATTCTTTCCCAGCAAGCATGCTGTTTCTGCCCTGTCCTCTTGCAAGAGTGCTTATTCCCATGGTTTTCATGTTGTGCAGGAAATGAGCTTTGCAGTATGGTCCACAGTACATTGTGGTGTATTGTAGCTGTAGTCAGCTATAGGAGATAAAAACAGACCCTCATGCACCTGTTAATACACATTTTTTTTTTTTGTATGACTAGAAACTTGGTGACTTCCCTCTGTTTCCACTGCTTCCTGGAGTTCATATTCCTGTATTTTACGCTGGGAATAAAGTAGCACAGGAAATGTTTTGAAAAATTGTTCCCACTATGGATGACGTCTGAGGCCAAATGACATTGGTCGATGTGCCAGCATTGTCAGCTGAAATACAAACCAACCTAAAATGTGCAAGAAGTGATAAAACTTAAGTGTTATTATCGTTGGAAATGCCTTCATTAAGATATTTTGTGCAGCTGCAGTAAAGCTTCTTCAAGTATATATAAATAGGGATCTTCGTTTTCAGTTCTTACTTTATTTTGCTTGAGAATTTCAATTTTAGAACAAAGAAATCAGTGGAAAAAAATGATTTTTTTGTTATAACTTTGAAACTCCCAGGCAAAATAAAAATTGAAAATGAAGGTCCCTAATTATAAATCATGGGGAATGTATTGAGCCAATCAAAGTTGCCCATAATGTACTTTACAATATTTATGTTACAAAATAGCATGGTTAAAATATTTTGAACAAAATAACCTGTAGGAGTTCCTCCTCTGATAATCCCCCCTAAAGGCGGAAACAATTTGTTTGTTTTAATAACTATTAGATCTGTATTGTGCTCATGAACTCTAGACACATGGTAATATTAGGGAGCAAAATAATTGGTTGCTGGCTCATCACCAATTTAAGTGTTGGCAAGCGGCCCTGTACTGTGCTGGTATTTCAGTGTAAATGGCCACAGGTGGGAAGCTGGTAACCAGTAGGCTGCAGGAAGAGGTGGGAGCAACAGCATTGGGAAAACTCTTCCAGCCTCTTTTCTGTGTCTGTGCTATAAACAGTACCGAAAAGAAGGAGAGAAAGCAAAGAGTTGGATGGGAGGGCAGATGATGCAAGAGAGAGGTAGCAAAGTGTGGGGAGAGATGGAAGGAGATGCATCCAGAGGAATGTGCAGGCCTGGATTTATCAATAGGCACACTAGGCTTGTTCCTAGAATAGCAGAAATCTGAGGGGGCAGCAGGCTGGTTAAAGTGACCGTCTTCCGGCTGTGTTGAATCTCACCCAGCAGAGAATAGAGCACCTCCCTTCCCAGGCAGCATGCATGAAACAAGATGGGGAGGGGAGTGAGCCTAGAGCACACAGAGCAAAGTGGGGATCATTTTGGTAAGATTAGGAGGAGATGAGAGAATTGAGGGATGAGAAGAGAGGTTGGGGATGAGAGTGGATCTGCTGGGAAGAGGCAGTGTTTGTGTGTGTGTGTGTGAGAGAAGGTTAGGGAAAGGGGTGGGCTGTGTATATGTGCTCCAGATTGAGAGATTACAGAAGGGGATGCAAGGGGGAACAGGATCGGAGCACAGTAGGGACACCTGCCTCCTCTATTCAACCCCCCATCACTGCAATTCAGATACTCTCTTTTGCTTGATCTTGGATTCTGTCCCCTAGATCCTGGTATCTTTCTTCCTCTCCCTTCGTTCCTCATCATGGAACCCAGCTCCAACATATCCTACTTCCTCCTCCCCTTTCTCAATCCCAGAACATCCCTCTCTCTTCCTCCTTTTTTTCCATCCCTGATTCCTGATCTTCCCCCATCTCTTGTCCTCCCCATCCCCAATCCTTTCTACCTCTCCTCCCCTCCATCCCCCAGGCCACTTTTCTTCACCTACTCCTTCCTCCTATCCCCAGTCATTTCACCTTTTAATCCCATTCCTAGTCCTCTTCTTTTCCTCTCATCTTCCCCCATTTCTGTACTGATAACATAAGATCCCTTTTACTCATCCAATTAAAAAAAATAAATTATATAGACACAAGCAAAGTTGGAAAATTACATAATTTTTATAACGTAAATGATGGAAATGTTTGCCAATGGGCTTCAGAATTTTCCAGTTTTGACCTGCTGCAGCAAACTGTGTGGCTGTGCCTTAGACCTCCTGCTCCCTGTTGTGTGATCTTGCAGGGAGAGGGGAGGGCTGACAGTAGCAACATAGCCTAGGGGTGGCAAAACCCTCAATCTATCTCTGTCAGTGTGTGCAGAGGGATCCACACACAGGGTAAGGGAGAAAGAGGGAGATGTGTACAGGACAATGTGTGGAGGTGGAGAGAGAGAAGGAGGTAGATACAGACCAAAATGGAGATGGGGGTGAGTAGAGCAAAGTGAGGTAGTAAAAGGGAAAGAGACATAAGAATGTAAGAAGCGCCATGCTAGGTCAAACTAATGGTCTATTAATCCCTTTCAGGACGAGAAAACACAATACAATAGGCTCACTGACGAATATATTCGGGGTGGACCGGAAAGGGGTTAAGGCCAACATTCTCCTCCTACAATGGCCAGTTTGTTGTCTTGAAGTACTTGGCAAATCTCAATATGAAAGTCTTTCTTTTTGCTTTCTTCGAGAATGAAGAGGTGAAGAAACCAAAGTTTCTGGCTAGTAATTTTTTATATTAAACTTTTCATACCACACATAATTTTATTAAACCATCTAAGTTATCTCTTCTTGTAACTGAACAGCCATAACCTGTTTAGCCGTTAAAAACATAAGAATGCCATATTAGGTCAGACCAAGGTCCATCGAGCCCAGCATCCTGTCTCCAACAGTGGCCAAGTGGGTCACAAATACCTGGCAGATCCCAAATAATCGATCTGTTTCACTCCCAGGGATAAGTGATAGCTTTCCCAACTAGCCTGGCTAGTGAAGGTTTATGCACTTTTCCTTCAGGAACTTGTCCAACCCTCTTTTGGGCTCCACTATGTTAGTTGCCTTGACTATGTCTTCTGGCAACAGATTCCACAATTTATTTATTTACCATGCTATTCTGGATCAGACAGACATCCGAGTTTGCCATCCAGGCAGATAAACTTTCTTTCCAATCAGTCCTCAAGACAAAGATTCTTTAAGTTTGAAATTATATATTGTACAGGTATATTTCTACTTACAATTGTTGCATCTCAAACGTAAGCCCCATGGCAAAGATCTTTGGTAACTGGAGACAGGGTAGCAGGAGGGAGAAGGAAGTCTCTTGAGTTGCAGGAGTTAGTTTATGGTAGAGGTAGGGAGCTTGAGGGTTATGAGGCTGATTTAGTCTTCAGAAGAAGGCAGTAAAAAAGAAGATAAAAACTTGATCGTTTCACAGGGTTTTACTGAGCGCTGTTGGCTCAGAAGCAGGCTTGGGGTGGACTGAACTCTCGACGAGAGCTGCTAGAGGAAAGGCCTCCACAAGCTAGGGGCAGGGGGGGGCAAGGTCCAATGGCAGCGAGCCATGTGACGCAGGGGAAGCATGAAGAGCAGTCCCTTGAGCCTATAAGGCACCTAGGAAGACTCAAGTTAGATTGAGGGGCATTCAGCTCTTCCAATAGTGGGAGAAAGTGGAGGGGGAAGGGAGCTTCTCTTAAGGGCAAAGGCTCCTCTTAAAGGCAAAGGCTCACAGACTTTTATCATGGGTTACAAAAAGTGTTTCAGTATCCTCAGAAGGAAGGACTGCACTAAACACAGTTAAACTACAGTATATAGAGATACAAACATGTACCCACTGCTGGGGACAGAACACATGCACTCCAGAAAATCATGGCAGTTTATAATATTAATCACAACCTTATACCCGTATACTACTGTATTCCAGTGTACCTTAAATGTGTACCCACAAAATCAACCCGATCGTATCACTGGTCAATATTTTTCAACTTAACAGGTTTATGCCAAGTATTATATGTAGGCCCCTCACTCTCAGGGTCTGTAAAATCCCACAGACTCCTAATTAGGTATGAGGCCACCTTACTTTAATTATAACATTTTTTAAGATTTTCTTTTTATATATTAAAACTTCCCCATATCAGTCCAATTATTCGATAATCCACATCGCTTTCACAACTTGAACTCAAAGGATACGAGAGGAACAATCATTACTTATCTGTTTCCAGTCTTGGTTAGTCACCCAAGTTAGTTTATAATATTAAAACATACATAAAATCCATAAATCACAATTTAATTAACAAGCATTGCCTGAACACAATTGTTAGAGCCTATCTCACATTATAACTCTGGGGAATAATGGCACAAAAATATATTGTGTTTAGTAAGCTACTGAGTAGCCTATGAATAAGCTTTCTTTTCATCACCTCAAAGGCTTGTTTAAATAGTCAAGATTTTAAGGCCTTGATATCAGCTATGACTGAGTTGCTCCAGCATAATTTTCCATGTTACCGAGCCGGCCACAGAAATCACATTCTCTGACCTCTCTGAAGTGGTCTCTCCTGAAAGATTGTTATGACCAGCAAAATACCTTTATTTTGCTGCCCTCAATGTCTGTTGTGGAATATACATATGGAATGCCGCCTCTAGCCATAGTGTAACATTGTTGGTCATTATCTTATGTAACAATATTAGAACTTTATATTGGATTTTAATTTGCACAGGTAGTCACTAGCCAGTGAAGCATTGACAAAATGGGTCTAATAATGATCATAAACAGTGCCCAGTTAAAACTTGAGCAGCAGAATTCTGGAGCAATTGTGATCTGAGAGTGGTACTAGGAAGACCAAGCATCAGGGAGCTGCAGTAGTCAATTCCTGCAAACAGTAGGGTCTTGAGAACTGCCTGGAAATCGTCTGGCTCTAGAAGTGGTTTTAGCCATCTTTATTCATAACTTCTAGTATCCTATTATAATTAGCTTTTGGATGTTCAGCTTCATAATTAGTCTTGTATACAGATCACGTACATGAGAAGAAACAATTTTATGTTGGCCAAAATCAAATTGTGGTAACTCATCCACATGAGAATATCTGATCAAATTATTTCTGTTTTGGAAACAGGAACATAGAAATGATGACAGAAAAGGACCAAATGGTCCATCCAGTCTGCCCAGCAAGCTTATGATAGCATCTGCCTCCCTGTACAGGTCACCCCCATACTTATCAATTTCCCAGACTGTAAAGGTCAGGGTCCTTGTTGGTTGCTGTCTGAGTCCAGTTCCCCATTACCTCTTGCCGTTGAAGGAGAGAGAAAATGTTGGAGTTGTATTGAAAGTATCAGGCTTATTGGTTAAGAGTAGTAACAGCCACATCAGCAAGTTACCCTCATGTGCTCTTTTCCCTCATTTCCATCCTCTAGCCTTTAGGGATCCACAGTGTTTATCCCATGCCCCTTTGAATTCTTTCACTGTTTTGTCTTCACCACCTCCTCCGGAAGGGCATTCCAGACATCCACCATCCTCTCCATGAAGAAACATTTCCTGACATTGGTTCTGAGTCGTCCTCCCTGTAGTTTCATTTCGTGACCCCTAGTTCTACTGACTTCTTTGCAGCGGAAAAGATTTGTCGATTGTACACCATTAAAATCTTTCAGGTATCTGAAGTTCTGTATCTTATCTCCCCTGCACCTCCTCTCCTCCAGGGTTTACATATTTAGGGCCTTCTACTTCTCATAAGTCATTTGATGGAGAACCCCCCCCCCCCCCCCCAACCACCATTTTGGTCGCCCTTCTCTGGACTGCTTCCATCCTGTCTCTGTCCTTTTTGATTTAAGGTCTCCAGAAATGAACACAATACTCTAAGTGAGGCCTCACCAAGGACCTGTAAAAGGGGATTATCACCTCCTTTTTTTTCTTACTGATTATTCCTTTCTCTATGCAGCCCAGTATTCTTCTGGCTTTTATTGCCTTGTCACCTTGCTTTGCTGTGTTATGTTTTAACTTAGTTTGTGGGCCCTTGGGTCGTGGAGAGAGCTGACTCCACCCACAGGGAGGAGCCCTGTGGGGACTCTCTGCAACAGGTAGGGTCTCAGCAGTGATGGGCACATGAGTCAGAGAATATTTATTATACAGCAAAGAGAAACCCGAGGAGCGGGTTGTGAACTCGGTCCTTGAATTAGAAGTCCTGGGATGGATTCTCCGGTAGTGGTCCGCAGGGCGGGGTAACCCGGGGAATCCTGGCTTCTTGATAATCTTGTGAGTGGTAGCTCCGGTAGGGATCCGCCGTGCGGGGTAGGCCGGAGGCAGATGTGAGTAGCTGGTACAAGACAGCGTAAATCCGGTAGTGGTCCACTAAGCGGGGTAACCCGGAAAGTACTTGCTTCAGATATAGCTTGTGTGTTGTAGCTCTGGTAGAGGTCCGCACAGCAGGCTAAGCCAGAGGTAGGTGTTGGCAATTGGCACAAGGCAGCGTGGACCCGGTAGTGGTCCACAGAGCGGGGTAACCTGAGGATCCCACACAGCAGAATAGATGAGGTAACGAAGAGTAGGTCTTGTACTCACTATGCAGTGCAGCAGTGGTTCTCAACCTTTTTCCCATCGTGACACACCTGACAGACCACGTTCACATGTGTGACACACTGCTCATTACAATTTACTGTGGAAATTAAAAATAAAGGTCCAGTATTATTTTTATTGTTAAGAATGACACAAGGAAAAGATACATATTCTATCTGAACAGAAATTGCATAATCGGTAAACATCCCACACCAAAACAGCACCAATTTCCAGCACTTAACAGTAACCACCTTACCTAAGAAAAGGCAACACTGAAAATATTACACCAGGCCTTAAGACACCAATACATCTCCTGTCAGGAAAACGGACCAAGTCAGTCTGTTATAGAGCCCTACACAGAAACTACATGCCAGCAGAGAACCTCACCTGAATCACATGTGCTGACCCTCACCTAACAAAGAATAAAGACCAAAACTCATAACTTGAAGCATGCAGACAAAAACTGAATTGGAAACCACAACAAGCCAGCATCTCTGTATGCAGTGCAACAAAGGAAAAAAAGAAACATTCCCCATCCTTATAAAATAAATCAAGAAATATAAAATCTGTAGCAGTAAAACCATACTAACAAGATTATTTCAAAACAGCGGATGAGTGGAAAATCCAATAATTAAAAACTCATATAAAAAATTTCTAGATACCAATAAAATATTTTAAAATAGCAGACACAAAGACCCAGTAATGAAAAATAATAAGGATACAAAAAATGTTTTGCTCTGTATACCTGGGAACGTTTGATATCCAGGTGCCCTGAGATTGTTTTGAATTAGCAGGAGGAGGGATGGTTTGCTTGCAACTTTCTTCTCTCTCTCTCTCTCTCTCTCTCTCTCTCTCTCACTGGATCACAATCGCTCACATATACATATGCTTTTTCTCTCTCACTTATATAGGCTCTTAATTACACATTTACACACATGCTGTCTATCTTTTCAGGCTTACACACACAGGTTTTCAATCACACACATACATGCTGTCCTTTTCTCTCTCACATAGACTCTCATTCACATGCTCCCTCACCTAAACCAGCTCTCAGTCACACACAGACAACACATGCGCTCTCTTTCTCTCATTTACACACATGCTCTCAATCACATACTCACATGCTCTCTCACCTAAACCAGCTCTCACACAGACACACATGCTCTCTCTCTCCCCTCATTTACACACAGGCTGTCAATCATATACTCACATGCTCCCTCACCTAAACCAGCTCTCAATCTCACACATACTCTCTTTCACCTGCACAGGCTCTCAATCATTCACATACATGCTATCTCACTCACACACACACACAGGATCTCAAACACACATGCTTGCTCATTCACTCACTCTCCCCCCTCCCCCGAACTAGCGGCAGCAGCAGCCTCCTCCACATCTAACCCTAAAGGCAGCAGCAACCTACTTCATTTTCAGCCCTCACGGAGAAGGAGTCCCATCGGCCGCAGGGGTTGACGACATTCTTCGTTTTTCTCTGAGTCTCGCTGCTCATTCCTCAGGCTGCGCCTCTCTTTTCTTCGGGCCAATGCTGCCTGCACTAGCATAGTCTCTAATTCCCGCGCATGCACCCGCTGCTCACCACTTCCACTTCCGGGCCGCGGGAGGGGTGGGGGTGGGAGGAGGGGAGAGAGCATGCCGGTGCCGCTGACTCCAGTTCTCCTGCCGTGTTCCGCCCAGGCTTTCAGCATTTTAAGCCCGGGTGGAGGACCTATCTTGCTCGGGTAGGGGGAGCAACTGGGTCAGCAGGGGACCGGGAAGTGTGGCGACACACCTGTGTGTGCTTGGCGACACACTGGTGTGTCACGACACACCGTTTGAAAACCACTGCAGTAGAGAATACGTAGTAGCAGCAGCGGAGATCCGATGCAGGAGAACTCACTTAGCTGAAGAAGGTGAGACAGGCAGGAGAGGCTCTCTGAGGAACAGATAGCCCTGAGTGCAGTAAGGCCCCTGATGAGCGGGTTCCTGAGTCGCTCAGCCAGGAATGCCTGTACAGCGATGCAAAGTGTCTCAGAGAAAGGAATAGCAAGATGGAATCCTTGCTAACTCGTAGGTAGGAAAGTCCGGTTAGCTTAAATACACGTAGGCAGTGACGTCAATTGGAGGGGACTCCCCCGAGGTTCATGCCATGACGTGCACAAGAAGGAGGCAGGCGTGTGCATGCCCTAGGGTACTCCGGGTTCAAGATGGCGACCGGGATCACCCTCGCTGTCCTGGAAACGCCAAGGAGGTTGGCGTGCAGAGGCAGAGATGGCCATCTTAGCCTGAACCGAGGCTACTGGGCAAAATGAGGTGAGCAGCAAAGGTCACAGCTGTCTGCGACTGGGTGCAACACGCTGCTTTCAAATCGTTAGACACTATCACCCAAGGTCCCTCCCTTGCTCCGTGCACAACAGACTTTCACCCCCCCCCCCCCCCCCCATCGCATACAGCTTTTTTGGATTACCGCATCACAGATGCATGACTCTACTTCTTAGCATTGAATCCCAGCTGCCATATCTTCGACCACTGTTCAAGCTTCCTTAAGTCACTTTTCATTCTCTTTATTCCTTCCGGCGTGTCCACTCTTTAGCATATCTTAGTATCATCTGCAAATAGATAAAAGTTACCTTCTATTCCTTCCACAATGTCATTCACAAAGATATTGAACAGAACTGGTCCCAACACTGATCCTTGCGGCACTCCGCTTAACACTGTTCTCTCTTCAGAGTAGATTCCATTTACCATTACACACTGTCTTCTATCAGTCAGCCAGTTAGTAATCCACGCCACCACTTTGGCACTTACTCCCAAGCTTCACATTTTATCCACAAGCCTCCTATTCGGGACTGTATCAAAAGTTTGCTGAAATCCAAGTAGATCACAAGAAAATGGCGGAAATATTAAACAGAATGTTAAGAATTTATTAGGAAGGGATGTTAAGAATTATTAGAAAGGGAATGGCAAATAAAACAGAGCATGTCATAATGCCTCTGTATTGCTCCATGGTGAGACTGCACCTTGAATACTGTGTGCAATTCTGGTATCTGCATCTCTCAAAGGATATAGCTGCACTGGAGAAAGTGCAGAGAAGGGCGACCAAAATAAAGGGCATGGAATGGCTGCCCTATGAGGAAAGGCTAAAGAAGTTAGGGCTGTTCAGTTTGGAGAAGAGATGACTGAGGAGAGATATGAAAGAAGTCTACAAAATCATGAAAGGACTTGAATAAGTTAAAGAAAATTGGTTATTTACTCTCTCAGATAATAGAAGGACCAGGGGTCACTCCATTAAGTTAGCAAGTAGCTCATTTAAAACAAATCAAAATGATTTTTCATTCAGTGCATAGTTAAGCTCTGGAATTCATTGCCAGAGGATGTGGTTACAGCAGTTAGTAAAAGTGGGTTTAAAAAAGGTTTAGATTAGTCCCTAGAGGAAAAATCCATAAACTGCTATTATGGTAATTAATAAGCAATAGTAGCGTGTGATTTATCTAATGTTTGGGTACTTGCCAGGTACTTGTGATTTGGAGTGGCCACTGTTGGAAACAGGATACTAGGCTTGATGGACCCTTGGTCTGACCCAGTATGGCATATCTTATGTTCTTATGTTCTCAAATTCTCAGTTCTATGTTCATTAAAGAAGACCCTGGAGAAGGACCCGTTGCTGGTTGACCAGACTGTAGAGGGGAATGGGCTAGACACAATTCCTTTTACTGAAGAGTATTTATAGGAAGAGCTAGGAAAGCTGAATGTGGACAAGTCCATGGGGCTGGATGAGGTACATCCCAGGATACTACGAGAACTCAGAGGAATCCTGGCGGGTCTGCTAAATAACCTGTTCAATAAATCCCTGGAAATGGGAGAGGTGCCGCAAGATTAGAGAAGAGCTGTTGTCGTCCCGCTTCATAAGAGTGGTAGCAAAGAGGAAACTGGAAACTACAGGCTGGTTAGCCACACTTCGGTGGTGGGAAAATGAATGGAGACACTGCTGAGAAAAAGGATACTGAACTATTTACAATCTGGTAAGTTACTGGACCTGAGGCAGCATGGATTCACCAGAGGAAGGTCCTGGGTGACTAAAGAATTGGATTGAGGAAGAGCACTTGATGTTATCTATTTGGATTTCAGCAAAGCTTTTGATGCTGTTCCACATGGGAGGCTTGTGAACAAAATGAGAAGCTTCGGATTGAGCGCCAAGATGGTGGAGTGGATTACGAACTTGTTGACTGAAAGGAGAACATGGGTAATGATAAATGGAATGCTCTCTGCAGAGAGAGCTGTGTGAAGTGCCAAAGGGATCGGTATTGGGACCGGTTCTGTTCAATATCTTTGTGAGCAACATTGTGGAAGGGATAGAAGGTAAAGTTTGTCTATTTGCGGATGATACCAAGATCTGCAACAGAGTGGACACACTGGAAGGAGTAGAGAGAACGAAAAGCAGTTTACAAAGGTTTAAAGAGTGATTGAAGATTTGGCAGCTGACATTCAATGCCAAATAGTATAGAGTCATGCATCTGGGATGCGATAATCCAAAAGAGTGGTATGAGATGGGGGAAGGAAAGGCTAATGTGCACGGACCAAGAGCGGGATCTTGGGGTGATTGTTTCTGGTAATCTGAAGATTGCGATGCAGTGTGTCAAGGCTTTAGCTAAAGCCAGAAGAATGCTGGGCTGCATAGAGAGAGGAATAACCAGTAAGAAAATGGAGGTTGTGATGCCTTTTTACAGGTCCTTGGCTAGGCCTTACCTGGAGTATTGTGTTCAGTTCTGGAGCCCTTATCTCAAAAAGGATAGAAACAGGATGGAAGCGGTCCAGAAAAGGGCTAAAAAATGATGTGGGGTGTGTATCAGAAAACCTATGAGGACAGACTGAAGGATATGAACATATATACTCTAGAAGAGAGGAGGCGCAGGGGTGGTATGATACAGACCTTCAGATACCTAAAAGGCAATCGTCAAACCGTTTCCATTGGAAAGAAATCAGTAGAATTAGAGGTCAAAAAATGAAACTCCAAGGAGGATACCTCAGAACCAATGGCAGAAAATATTTCTTTATGGAGAGGGCAGTGGATGCCTAGAATGCCCTTCTGGAGGAGGTAATGAAAACCAAAACAGTGAAAGAATTCAAAAGGGCATGGGATAAATAATGTGGAACCCTAAAGGCTAATGGATGGAAAATAAGAAAAGAGTGCATGGATTAACTTAATAGTGAGGCGGTTATTACCCTTAACCAACAAGCCTTGATAGTATTCATGCAACTCCATCATTGCTCTCTGCTTCAACGGCAGGGGGAAAAGGAGAATTAGATTTGGTCAGCAACCGAGGGCCCTGACTTTTATGGGTTAGGGAAACAAGCATGGTGATAACTTGCTGATGTGGCGGTTACTACCCTTAACCAATAAGACTGTTACTTTGATGCATCTCAGACATTGCTTTCTGTTTCAACAGCAAGGCATAACAGGATATTAGATTCAACAGCATATTCAACAAGGGCTAGTGTGGGAAACAGATAAGCATTGGGGGGTTGGGAGAGGGCAACGGGGAACTGGATTCAAACAACCAAAAAGGGCTCTGTTTTTTATGGTCTGGGAAACATATAAGCATGAGGTAACCTATACGGCACAGCAGAAACTACCATAAGCTTACTGGGCAGGCTGGATGGACCATTTGGTTCTTTTCTGCTGTCATTTCTATGTTTCCTAGCTCTTCCCATACATTCTGTTCTGTAAATGAAGTTTCATCTACCCCCATCTCCATCTATGGTCTTGTTAACCAGCAACAGTCCTTCTCCAGGGTCTTCTTTAGTAAACATCAAACTGAAGTATTTGTTTAATATTTCTGCCACTTCTTCAGCTCTCTTCATACAGTGCTCCTTATCACCTTTCAGTTTCACTATATCACTTCGGGCCTCCCTTCTTTCTCTGATATATCTGAACAATGTTTTGTCTCCTCTCTTTACCTCTTTGGCAATTTTTTCTTCCACTTGACTTTTTGCTTTCCTGATTTCTTTCTTCGTCTCCCTCAGTTTTAACAGATGTTCTTCCTTGTGTTCCTTTTTTTTGGGATCCTTCCTACTTCTTGAATGCCTTAATTTTTTCATCCACATCCTTAGAAAACCAGATTGGTATCTTTTTCTTCTTACTCTTATTTACTTTCCTAACATATAGATTTGTTGCCTTTGTAATAGCTCCTCTTAATTTGGCTCACTGTTGTACCACCTCACCCATTTTCTCCCAGTCTTCCAGTTCTTCTAGGTAGATCTCCATTTTGACAAAGTTCATAATTGTGAAATTCAAAACTTGGGACTTTGTCTTCTCTGTATCCTATTTGCGATATCAAGCCATACCATCTGATGATTACTACTGCTCAGGTGAGCCCCCTACCCGAACATCAGAGACATTATCCCCATTAGTGAGCACTAGATCGAGGATCATTCCCTCCTTCGTGGGTTCCATTACTATTTGTTTGAGCAGAGCACCTTGAAGGGCATCCACTATCTCTCTACTTTTTGTAGATTCTGCAGAAGGGATATTACAGTCCACATCCGGCAGATTAAAATCTCGAACAAGAAACACTTCTTATTTATTTATTTCACAGATTTATAGTCCGCAATTCACAGAGCATCAGTGTGGATTACAACCAAAATACACAATATCTTTCCCAACTTTTGGATCTCCTTGATCAGGTCTCTGTCCAGTTCATCTGTTTGGGTTGAAGGACTCTAGATCACACTAGTAAAAATAGAAGCACCATCTTCTCTTTTTAGGACAGTCCATAATGCTGCTTCTTTACTCCACGTCCCATATAATTCAGTTGCTTGGATATTGTTTTTGACATAGAGTTACTCCTCCCCCTTTAGGTGATCTGTTATGAAATAACCATTTCTGAATGGCTGACAAATTTTCAATTGTTTGAATGTATTGGATATTGAGTTGCAAGCTGGAACAAAAACCTGTATGTAGGCATATATATATAGAAATTTAGATCCAGATATTTATTTATTCCTCAGTTTTTTTTATACTGCTAAAGCAGAGCATGTCTGGTCAAAGTGGTGTATAATATAATTAAAGTCCTCCTAATAACTTGCACGCTGGTGATAAGTAAATGTTGAACAGTGTAGGCTTAAGTGCTGATCCTAGTGGCGTGCCTGTTTTAATTAATACCCAATTTGAAAAGGTGTTGTCTATTTGGATCTGCTGCATATGGCCAGTTTTAAAGGAACTAAACTACCTCAGAACCAGCCCTCTGATGCCAAACTCTTCCAGCTGTTTACATAATATTCTATGGTCAGTGGTGTCAAATGTAGCTTAAATATCTAGGAGCATCAGTACATAGCTTTGGGCACTATCAAAACCATGCCAGATAATGTCAGTTATAGGCAGTAGTGTTTCTGTGCTATGATTTTATCTAAATGTAAATTGATTTAGATTTAGTAAGGTATTTTCTCCTAGGTAATCAGTTAATTGTTTATGTACTGTATTTTCTACAACTTTTGACAAGAAGGGCAAGGAAGAGATTGGCTGATAATTAGCCAGAATATTAGGATCCATAGAATAATTTATTAGTATTGATCGGACTAAGTGTACAATTTTAGTTCCATAGGGAGAATCTCTTCCCAAATACTCCTCAAGGTGCTGGTAGGGATGGGATTGAGTGCAGAAAATGATGGATTTCGTTTGGTTATTATTTGTTAGATCTCAATATTCGATACAGGAGAAAAGTGTTCCCAACATGAGGCAGACTTATAAGGAGTGGCCAGTATGGCATCAGATATTGGAAGAAATTTACTACACAACTCATCCACTTTTTAGTTTTAAAAGCTTGTGCATACTTCTTACACATATGAGGGGATAAGCAATACTTTCTCTTTGATTGTATTTCAAATGAGGAGTTGGTACGATGTTCAACAGTGTAAAATAAAAATCTTGAGCTGTAATTAGCACCGTGAATCTTAATAGAAAAATATTGCTCATTTGCTACATTGATGGAATTCCTATACTCCTGCAATTGTCCTCTGTAAAAACTCTATGTTTAGGAAGATTTGTCCTTTCTCCGAGGACAAGCAGGATGTTAGTCATCACACACGGATGACATCATCAGATGGAGCCCCAATGCGAAAAACGTATGTCAGTTTCTAGAACTTTGACTAGGCACACTGAGCAAGCCCAGCATCCACGCGGGGTCCCTCTTCAGTTTCTTCTTTTCTGCGGAGCTGTATGTTTTGCAGTGTAATTGAACTCACTTTGCCTTTTTTAGCCTTGTGGAAAACTTTTTTTGTTCTTCGTTTTTGTGGTTTTTTTTCCTTTGATTCCATCACCAGGTCCTCCTTAGTGTGGATAAGTGCAAGGTGATGCATATGAGGAAAAATAACCCATGCTATAATTACACAATGTTGGGTTCCATATTATTAATGGTGCTACAACCCAAGAAAGATCTAGGCGCCATAGTGGATAACACATTGAAATCGTCAGTTCAGTGTGCTGCAGCAGTCAAAAAAGCAAACAGAATGTTGGGAATTATTAGAAAGGGAATGGTGAATAAAACGGAAAATGTCATAATGCTTCTGTATCGCTCCATGTGAGACCGCACCTTGAATACTGTGTACAATTCTGGTCGCCGCAATTCAAAAAAGATATAATTGCGATGGAGAAGGTACAGAGAAGGACTACCAAAATGATAAGGGGAATGGAACAGCTCCCCTATGAGGAAAGAGTAAAGAGGTTAGGACTTTTCAGCTTGGAGAAGAGACGGCTGAGTGGGGATATGATAGAGGTGTTTAAAATCATGAGAGGTCTAGAACGGGTAGATGTGAATCGGTTATTTACTCTTTCAGATAATAGAAAGACTAGGGGGCACTCCATGAAGTTAGCATGTGGCACATTTAAAACTAATCAGAGAAAGTTCTTTTTTACTCAACGCACAATTAAACTCTGGAATTTGTTGCCAGAGGATGTGGTTAGTGAAGTTGGTATAGCTGTGTTTAAAAAAGGATTGGATAAGTTCTTGGAGGAGAAGTCCATTACCTGCTATTAATTAAGTTGACTTAGAAAATAGCCACTGCTATTGCTAGCAACGGTAACATGGAATAGACTTAGTTTTTGGGTACTTGCCAGGTTCTTATGGGCTGGATTGGCCACTGTTGGAAACAGGATGCTGGGCTTGATGGACCCTTGGTCTGACCCGGTATGGCGTGTTCTTATGTTCTTCCCATACTGTCTCTAGTCAGGATTTTTGGCATTTCAGGTAAGTTTCCTTTCGCGATAGATTCCCCCCCCATGGTGGCGGTGCCAGCCGGCGATTGCCGCCCGCTGCCATTGCTTTTGACTTTGCGGTCCTTTTGTTTCACCCCGTCATGGCCATGTCCGGTTTTCACCAATGCCTCTGGTGCCTGAGGACCAATGTATCACTGATCCTCATGAGATGTGTATCCTCTACCTGGGGGCATCGCATGATGTCAGGGGTTTCTGCTTATGCACCCAAATGACCCCAAAAGGGCGTGTGCTTCGACTCGAGATCGATTAGCTCTTTGGGTCGAGGAAGTCCATTCCTTCAGCATCAAGGGACCTTGTAGATGCCCCGATGGACATCACACCATTGACATTGGTTTCATTGATGCAGCTAGTAGATAGGGGCAGACTGTTGTCGATCTCCTCCATGCTGAGGATGCCAGATTCATCATCTTTTACCTCGGCACCAGGGGAAGACCGGGCAGAGCATCGAGGGAAGCCTAAGAAGCATCGGTACCAGTCCCTATCTGCATGGTGCTGGGCATGGGGATGCACTGGCTTTTGCCATGTTGCCTCAGAAGCGACAAAGCGGTGAGGAGAGCTCATACTCTACCGGGAGCTTGCAAACGTCTCCACCGGTCTTGATGCTAGTGCCGATTCCCCTTCGTGTGTCCAAAGAAGATTTGGCAACCCTTCCTTCCTCCCTCCCAGTCAGTGTTGGTGTCAGCAATGTTTGAGTAGGAGCTGGAGCACAGAATCCAGCTGGCGGTGGAGTGGGCGCTGCAGAGCTTTGGTCCTGTGGAACCAACGGCACAGAACCCAGTACTGCCTGTCCTCATACCACTTTTGGAGAAGCTCAGCGTGCTCATCAGTGCATTACCATCCCAGCTGGTGCAGATTCCTTGGACAGCATCAGTGCTCGGCGGGGCACAGAGGCCTACCCCTACTGATACAGTGGTTATTGCCACGTCCTCAGAGGAGGAAGCTCCACCAAGGCCGGCAGAGACTCTGAAGCCTGTAGCCCTCTGTCTGGTTCTACTTATGCTTGCACCTCTGGACAAAAGCTGAGCACTTCAGGCTCCATCCCCTGTAGCATACAATGAGGAGGAGGGTCTCTATGATCCCTGGGGGATGATCTCCTCCAAGGACCTGATGGTCTCCCGTCAGACCCTTCTCTTCCAGATGAATGAAGTCCCTGCCTGAGGACTTAACATTCACATGGTTTGTGAGGGTGAAGGCAGAGGCCATCCCATTTCAACTTTTGACAGAGGAGGATGCCAGGCACAAAATGCTTGAGATCCTCCAGTTTGTGGAGCCTCCGAAGGAGATTGTGGCGACCCCAGTACATGAGATCCTTAAGGAGTTGCTGCTGAGGAGATGGGAACATCTCCTCACAGTGACTCCCATTAACAAGAAGGCAAACGGATTTGATAAGCATCTACCTCATCCAGAAGGCTTCCAAATTCGATAAGCATCAGCTACCTCACCAGTCGGTGATGGTTGAGTCCTCTCTCAAGAGAGCCAAGCACTCTTGGACCCATTCCTCTGCGCCCCTGAGGAAGAACCACAGAGTGATGGACTCTCTAGGGAGGAAGGTGTTACAAGGCGCCATGCTTATTGCCCCACATTGCTGCCTACCAATGTGGGACATCTGGAAGCAGGTGCAGGAGGTGGCTGAGCAGCTGCCTCAGCAGTAGCAGGACACCTTTATTTTGCTGGTGCACATGGATCTGGAGTGCAGAAAATATGAGGTCGGTGCGACCTACGATGTTTTTAAAACTGCATCGAGAGTGTCTGCAGCGAAAATCAGTGCCCTCAGCATGGCATGGCAGTAGGTCTCAGATTTCTGACTGGAAATACGGGAATGGCTCGTTGATGTGCTGTGTACTGGAGAGAATCTCTTTGGCGATAGGGTGAGGGATGCCATGGCCCAACTTTGGGACTACCATGAGACCTTCTAACTCTCCATCGGTATTCCGGACCCGTTTTCCTCATCCAGGAGGCTGTCGAGACTGGGGCCTAGGAAGTCTTTCTTTTGCCAGAGGAAGTACTATCCTTCGCCTTCTCGCTCCCGTCAACACATTCAGAGCACCTGCAGCTGTCCCTGGCAGTAGAGAGCCCCCAAACCCTAGCCAGCATCTCAGTCAACTTCAGGGATGGGGTTTTGACTGGGCCGTAGGGAGCATAAGCCAGTTGTCCATACCCATGATGATGGATTCTCTGGTTGGTGGCAAGCTGCGGTTCTTTACTATCCAGTGGCCCAGTGTAACCTTGGACCAGTGGGTTCTGTCCATCTCCCAAGGGTACCTATTGAATGTCCCACCAGATTGTCCTTTGTGCCCACATTTGGGGCTGGTAGCATATCAGGAGGTGCTACAGGCAGAGCTCTCCTCCCTCTTAATGCCCAGAGTGGTCAAGCCCGTACCACCAGGCAAAGAGGGCAGGGATTCTACTCCAGGTACTTCCTGATTCCAAAGAGAGTAGGAGGACTCCGTCCTCCTACTCTCCTAGACATCTCCTATTCTCCTAGACATCTCAGACTTAAGGGCCTTGAATAAGTTTCTAAAAAGAGAAAAGTTCAAGATTGTTTCCCTGAGCATCTTGATCCCTGTTTTGCAAAAAAGGGGATTGGCTATGCTCCCTTAACCTAAAGAATGCATACACTCATATCAAGATCTTCCCAGGTCACAGGAAATATCTTTGATTTGTGGTGGGAATACAGCACTTCTTGTACTGAGTGTCGCTGTTTGGGCTCGCGAACGTCCCAGGGGGCCTGGCTGTGGTGATGGTGCACCTCTGCAGACTGGGAGTGCATGTCTTCCCGTAAATGGATGATTGGCTGGTCAAGAGCATGACTCAGGCATGTGCTCTCAGGTCCATGCGCCTGTCTGTTTGGGTGTTGGAGTCACTAGGGTTCGTTCTCACCTACCCAAAATCCCATCTTAGCCCTTCATCTTAGTTGGACTTCATAGGAGTCCTGCTAGACATGGCTCAGGCCAAGGTCTTTCTGCCCTGCCAAAGGGCTGTCGCTGTGGCGACCATTGCGTCAGAGATTCAACAGAGCCAGCAGGTGTTAGCCTGGCACATGTTGAGGCTGTTGGGCCATATGGTTGCAACTGTCCATGTAACTCCTTGGCATGTTTACATATGTGCAGAGCCCAATGAATCCTGATGTCACAGTGGTGCCAGGCCACTCAGAGCCTCCAGGATTGCATCTGAATCTCCCCATCTTTCCAGGACTCATTGTCTTGGTGGCGGGTACTTTCCAATCTGGTACAGGGGATCTCGTTTTGGAGTCTCCCCACTCAAATTGCCCTAACTATGGATGCATCTACCCTAGGGTGGGAAGGTCATGTACATTGGCTCAGTATCCAGGGTATTTGGTCCGCTCAGGAATGTTCTTGTCAAATCAACTTTCTGAAGCTTTGGGTGATCAGGTATGTGCTGTGGGGTTTGAGATTGTTGTCCAAAAAGTTGTCCTGATCCAGGCCGACAACCAGGTAGCCATGTGGTATGTCAACAAGCAGGGATGCATGGGATCGTACCTCTTGTGTCAGAAACGTTCCAGATTTGGTTGTAGGCCCTGTCCAATGGAATGGTACTCAGCGTCCATGTACCTGGCCGGGACAGAGAACATGGTAGCAGACAGGCCAAGTCGAGCCTTTGGGAACCCAGGAATGGTCCCAGGACCAGGGGTTAGCGAATCAGATATTCTGCCTCTGGGGGAGCCCAGCTTTTTGTTTCTTTTGATAAGAATAGGTTGGGCGTTGCCATTGCTAAACAGCCAATATCCAATTGGCTAGCAGATTGCATCTCCTTCTGTTATGCCCAGGTGGGTCTGCACCTTGGGGGTTATGTCAAGGCTCATTCTGTCAGAGCCATGGCAGCGTAGGTGACCCATTTGCAAGTGGTTCCTGTGGAGGAGATCTGCAAGGCTGCAACATGGAGTTCTCTTCACGCATTCACATCACATTACTGACTGGATAGGGATGGCCGATGCGACAGTAGGTTTGGCCAGACTGTCCTGCGGAACCTGTTTGAAGTTAGAACCCAACTCTCCCAACCTAGGACCCTTTGTTTGGGTTCAGGTTGTCTCCCCCTCTGTTCCCAACAGCACTGGTGTTGTGCTCGTTGGCACCTGGTTAGGTGTCTGCTGGTCCCCTTTTGTGTTGGGGAGCAGCCTGTAGCTAGGTATTCACCCATGTGTGAGGATGACATTCCTGCTTGTCCTGAGAGAAAGCAGATTTGCTTACATGTTACAGGTGTTCTCAGAGGACCAGCAGGATATTAGTCCTCACAAACCTGCCCACCATGTATGTATGAGACTGACTAGGGATTCCACGTGGATGCGTGGTATAGGGCATGCTGGGCAGGGTCAGTGTGTCTAGTCAAAGTTCTAGAAACTTTGACATATGTTTTCCGCATCCGGGCGCCATCTAATGATGTCATCCATGTGTGAGGACTAACATTCTGCTGTCCTCAGAACACCTGTTACAGGTAAGCAACTCTGCTTTCTCTATTTATGCTCAGCGTGACATAGTAAGTGTTTCTCATCCCTTAATTTAGTTGTGTACCATGTTGACCTTTTATAATTCTTTGTTAGGGTGATGACATGCATAGAGGTTTTCCTCAACTGATTATGTACTGAATGAAAAAATACTTTCTATGATTTGTTTTAAATCTGCTGGTTAGTTTCATAGATTGTTCCCCTAGTCCTGGTATTTGAAAGCATAAATAGCCATTCCCTATTTACCCATTCCACCCTACTCATAATTTTATAAATCTCCATCATATCCCCTCTGTTGTCTCTCTTTCAAATTAAAGATTTCTAATCTGTATAGCCTTTCTCCATAAAGGAGCTTTTCCCATCCCCTTTATCGTTGTTCTCTGTACCTTTTATCTCTCTCCTTTTTAGATGGTACTGCACACAGTACTCACTGTATGGTTGCACTATTGTTCTATACAAAGGCATTAGGATATTCTCTGTTTTGTTTGTTTTGTTTTGTTCTCTATTCCTTTCCAAGAAAGCACTAACATTCTGTTTGCTTTTTGACTGCTTCTGCACACTGAACTGAAAGTTTCAAGGTATTCTCCATAAGGATTCTGAGGTCCTTTTATTACTTAACACTTGTTCACATTAAATTACATTTGCTATTTAGATGACCAGTCTCCCAAGTTCCTTCTGTTGTTTCTCAATCTGCTGCGGTTTAAACAACTCAAAACAATTTTTCGTTATCTGCAAATGTGGTCACCTCACTCTCTAATCTCTATTCCAGATTATGGATGAATATGCTAAATAGCACAGGTCCCAGTACAGACCTCTGGGGCACTGCACTTACTACTTATATAAGGAGGCTGATCCATTCCTGTAATCATTTTTGTTACCCTTTTCTGTACTTTTTCTAATCAGCTATATCTCTTTTTTTTTTTTTTTTTTTTTTGCATACAGTACTCGAGGTTTAGCTGCACCAAGGATCAATACAGAGACATTGCATTTGCAGTTTTGTTTTCTATTCCTTTCTTAATTTCTCATACTCTGATTTTATTTTTTGATTACCATATACTTATTTTTTTTATTTAATAAGAACATACCATAAGGGTCAGACCAAGTGTCCATCAAGCCCAGCATCCTATTTCCAACAGAGGCCAATCCTGGCTACAAGTACCTGGCAAGTACCCAAAAACTAAGTATATCCCATGCTACTGATGCCAGTAATAGCAGTGGCTATTCCCTAAGTCAACTTGATTAGTAGCAGGTAATGGACTTCTCAAAGAACTTATCCAAACCTAATTATTTATTATTACTATTATTTATTATCTGATTGCTTTTGGCTATTGTCACACACTGAGCTTTCAATGTTTTGTCCACAGTGAACTCCAAGATAACTCCTAATATGAAACCTACTATTGTGTATTCATAGTTCGGATTATTTTTCCCTACGTACATTGCTTTGCGTGTGTCCACATTAATTTTTATGTGCCATTTAAATGCTCGGTTTCCCTGTATCACGATGTCCTTCTGCAATTCCTCACAATGGGGTAGATTTTTAAAAACGGCGCGTTAGCGTACTTATGTTCGCACTCCAGGCGCAAACAAAAGTACGCTGGATTTTAGTAGATACGCGCGTAGCCACGCGTATCTGCTAAAATCCAGGATCGGCGCGCGCAAGGCTGCCGATTTTGGGCAGCCGGCGCGCGCCGAGCCATGCAGCCTGCCTCTGTTCCCTCTGAGGCCGCTCCGAAATCGGAGCGGCCTCAGAGGGAACTCGCTTTCGCCCTCCCCTCACCTTCCCCTCCCTTCCTCTACCTAACCCACCCCCCCGGCCCTATCTAAACCCCCCCCCCCTACCTTTCTCCACGCGTGCCAGCGGGCCCACGCCCCCGAACCGCCCTGGCCCGAAACCACGCCCCCGGGCCCGCCCCCAAAATGCCGCGTCCCACCCCCAAAATGCCGCGCCGATCGGCCCCGCCCCGACACGCCCCCGACACCCCCCGACTGAAATCCCGGGACTTACGCGAGTCCTGGGGATCTGCGCGCGCCGGCGGCCTATCGAAAATAGGCGCGCCGGCGCGCAAGGCCCTGCTCGCGTAAATCCAGGTGGATTTACGCGAGCAGGGCTTTTAAAATCCGCCCCAATCTGCTCATGTTTTAACTACTTTGAATAATTTTTGTCATGTGCAAATTTTAACACCTTGCTCACCTTGTTATTTTTTCTAGATCATTAATGAATATATTAAACAACTCTGGTCCCAGTACAGATCCCTGGGGCAACCCACTACTCACTTCTCTCCATTGGGGAAAATGGACTATTTAGACAGATCTCCTAGCTGCACAAAAAAATACATCACCGCATTTGTGGCACTATCATATGTACCATAAAGCCCAGATTAAATTGACCCCCTTGCTCACTTCTAATCTCAGGCAATACAGTTAGACTTAAAAATGTTATGCCCTGGTAATAGTATAGTAAACGAGAAGGCTACTGTGCTTGGCTTGCTATCTCTTTTGAAAGATTGTTTTTGAATACAGATGTAAACGGTTGCTTTTATATTGCTTTTTCCCCAGGTCGCATTAAATATTGAACAGTATATAAGAGTTAAAGTAGATGAATAAGAATGCTCATCTTAGCTTACATTGGTACATGTATCTCACGTGTGGCGTTTTGTATGCTTCTTAATAAACATTTTTAGTCTAAAAGTAATCATGGCTTGGAAGCCATTCTGCTGTTTCAGGTAGGTTATGATGAGGCCTGTTGCTGTTTGAGCAAGATAGATGAATGCTATCTATTGAACCACAAGAAGGCATGCAAGGGTTGACAGATCCATTTCCTTGAAAATATTGAGCCTGTGGCTTGACCTCAGCAATATCTGCTGGAACATGGCTATGCTGAAAACCATCAGCTTTTCTTTCTGCTTGAACATGTAAGCATTGTTTCCAGTATGCATGCTGTGGCAGGGTACACCTTTGCTGTGGGTCATTATTTGGACAGCAAAATTTGTGTGTTATTAATTTCTGTCATTTGTTATACTAAGTCGTCTTGGAATTTTAATAACTTGTAAAGAAGATTTATATTCACCCTTGTCGGTACTTAGTACTTGGATTTTTCAAGGTGACACATACTAATGCAAGATAGTCTAGTGCTCTAGATTTCCCCTCATTTGATCCTTGCTGTTAGCTCTTTTTTCCTTTCTTTGCTTGATCTCAGTCATGGCTGCCTTGTATAAAATATGGTGTTAAAAATGAAGAGTTAATCATAAAAGATTGCAATAGGTTCTAGAACAGTGGCTCTCAACCCAGTCCTTGGGACAAACCCCTCCATTTGGATTTTCAGAATATCCTCAATGAATATGCATGACAGATTTATATGTACTGCCTCAATTAAATGAGATGTATTTCATGCATATTCATTGTGGATATCCTGAAAATCAGATCTGTTTGTGTCTCTCGAGGACCGGAGTTGGCCTCCCTTGCTCTAAACTACAACAAGCTATATGTTAATGTCTGAGATCTTGCCATTTATTTGTGCTGGAATCCTTTCTTTCCTTAGATAATAGACTATATCAGCAATTTACAGTTCATTTGTTTTACCATTAGGGTGTGGCACAGTGCTGCCGTTTTTATTAAATGAAAACAGAATGGCTGCTTTGATGTGTTCTGACCTCCGCTCTTGCAGAGTTCATCTTAAGTTCCTAAGCAACTTCTCTCCCAATTCTGTGTGCGCTTTCTTTTATGCTTCTATTTTTCTGGCAGGCATGTTAATAACAGGTGCATTGGCTCATCTGAGTGTCTGCTGATGTAGTATTAAAATGTTCTTTGGGGATAACATTTGTGTTTCAGGTCAGGAAAGTGACATTGCATTTGTTTAACTGCTGACAGCATTTATTTTTTCTTTCCATTCTGTAGCCGTCCTCAGAAGGTGTGCTTGTGTCCATTCCTGCCAGCGCATCCGCTGAATGTCATCACTGGCTTGTATATTGTTCAGCATCCAGCTGAGGTGAGTAAGTAAGGCTATGGGAAGGGATGAAGTTCACCAACCAGCCCAGGTTGCAGAGTATGGATAAACTATTAGGAAAGACTTTAACTACGGCATCTGTAATGCCCTATTATTTTACAGTGCATTAGGGTTATTTTAATAGCTGTGCTTCATTAAAGAAACAACACTTTTTTCCTATTTGCTTAAGTTTGATTTTTAAGATAATTAGTTCAAATAGTAAAAAAAAAATCTTTCTGTAGTTAGGACACATTTCTATCTATTCAGTTATTACAGAAACTTGATTTTTTTTCTCGTCTCTTATTCCAGACCTGCATTGGTTTCCTACCCTTAGGAAGATTTATATAGGTTACTAAAGAAATTAGCAAATTCCACTTCAGGACCTTCATAGAGGCTTGATTGAAAACTGAATCATTGTGAAGTATTTCAAAAGCACACTTGGCTATAATACTTATCCTGTATTACATGAATCCTTAGGGGATAAATAGGGGCACAAGTGCCTGATTTGTCTTAAGCAGCAAGTAGCCTGCACCATAGCTGACACTTGAAGTACCTTGGTTAACTTACTATGTAGTCATACCCCCAGGCTAAGTGCAGTCTTTTTAGGCTGAATCTGAATAACAGATATTTTCAAAAGTGCTATCTCCCTCTCGCTTAACCCTAAAGTATTTAATATCCCAATGAACCCAATGTATTCCTGGAGGAAGGAGGCAAGCCAGCATAATACCCCACCCCTCCTAAACCACTCTGTCAGCCGTTCTAAAATTAGCCCATGATCCAACGTATCTAATACGGTAGATAAATCAAGCAGAAATAATAAAGCATCTGCTTCCCCATCTGCTTGCCTTTTTGTACTATCACATAAGCTTAATAACATGGTCGCTATTCTTTGACCAGCATGGAACCCAGGCTGCCTAAAGTGGAGCATATTTCTCTCTTCGAGGAAGTCCAGGACCTGGACGTGGCATAGTTTGTAATTACCACCTGAATATATCCCAAATCAAACATACAGTCCACAAATATTGTTCTCTTCCCCTCCCCCCCACCTCCTCCCAAGGTATCAAAATGAACATTAACATCTTCCAACAATACCCAGTCAGCCCTTGCAGCCTGCCAGGTCTTCCAATAAAGCTGTACTAGGATTTGGGGCCGTTACACCAATAAGAAATTAAGTATGTATTCACTGACCAATCTAACTGCCAAACTCACGGATGCACTCAGTTTCCTTCTACTGGGCCTAAGTTTAGTGAAGAACAGGAAATAATTTCCAGATCCCCACCCTTCCCAGCTACACAATCTTTGTGTAAAAATTAAAAGCCACATAGATAAGTCTGTGACAAATTATATTCCTAGGGTGCACTACGTCTCTGATAAGCAAGATATCCATAGGTGAATCTAAAAGTCAATCATATATCATATACACTTTAATTTACCTGTGATTTGGCATTCAGTAACCCAAATTTAAGAGTCCTGTGATGGTTATTGGGTCCCTGCAATTCATTAATAATGGGCATTTGAGTCAGTATCTTAGACTCGTTTTTGGTTTTTTTTCCTCACCCTTTCCCTTCTTTCCCAGATTGGGGCAGTCGTGTTCACACACACACACACACAACAGCTCAGCACCCTAGGGTATACAACTCGCAGTTTAACTATTGTTACTCATTTGGATAGATAATTCTAATAAACCACCAACCTACCTAATGTAACTTCACCCCCATCCGTGCTCAAAGTTATATAAAGGCCAGCTCTTACAGAGCAGGCCAAAACAGGATCCTGCAGCTTACAAAAGTAAGAAGCCAGAAATTGGAATAAACTATGAGTTCCACAAATAGCATACAAATCAATTCTCCATCGACCAAGCAGGGATGAATTAGCTATGACATATGAGTGACATCATCCGTTGTTGCCAAACGGACCCTTCTCCCTAAGCTCGTAGAGCTTTTGCTCTAATGAGCATGTGTGAAAATTACCTTGTGAGCTTCCTCAGTTATTTTTTTCCAAGCACCAGCATGGATGTGTACCCTATCTCTCTATATTTGTTTTCAATTATCTATAAAGTAAATTTTTTCCTACAAAGTTGCTTCACTGCCTCAGCAGCCCCCAAATAGCACTTTTCAGTAGGGATGTGCAATCGTTTTTTGACGATTTAGGAAATTCGTACGATATTTCCTAAATTGTCATGGATTGGGAAACCGATAAAACGATTACACTTTCCCCAAATTTTCGTAAAAAATCGTTTTTAGGTTTAGTGACACTAATGGGAGTGCGCACTAAAAAAAACCCCATTACTTTTTGTTACTTTTTGTTAGTGCGCACTAATGGGAGTTTGTGCGCGCTAAGCCGAAAAACGATTTTTCACGAAAAAAAAAATGCCGATCCGCGGGAATACGAGATTTTCCCGCGGCCACACGAACCCGAAAGCGGAAACGATCGGGCACCCGATGCACATCTCTACTTTTTAGTGTTACATTAAAAATAAATAAATAAATAAATAAATAAAAAAGAAGTTTTTTCTTCAGGATATCCGGCAAGAAAATATCACTATGAGCAGCTTTAAAGACTGTGCATGCAGTAGAAAAATATCTATTACAGATAGACATGTTTGTTACTACTGACTTGGACGAACCACAACCAGGCCAGCTTTTACCATTGTTGATGGATGGTGCTGTGTTCTCAGTAGTAGAGGTCCTGGAAAATGGAGGAACATTGTAAGTCTCTGAGAAGCTGTGGTTGATCCTCTTCTTGGAGCACAGTCTTGTCTGCTTTCCAGATATTGTTATTTATTTATTTGATGTATATTCTGCTTTTCAGGAATTCAGGTACTTGTAGGTATTTTCTTATCCATAGAGATCTCACAATCTTTTTGTACTTGAGGCAATGGAGTGTGAAGTGAGTTGCCCAAGGTCATGAGGAGCAGCAGTTGAATTTGAACCTTGGCTTCCCTGGTTCACAGCCCGCTGCTCTTGCCACTAGGCTACTCCAAAATATCTCCCCCCTTCGGAGGAGAAAGCAGTGTCCTTGGGTTTGAGCAAGCAAAAGTGTTATGGGATGCATCGAAGAAAAAGAAGCAGTACTTTGTGGAACCACCCTTGCAGCCAACACTAAGAATGCACTAAGTGTCAGTACCATTGATGCACGCAACACACTTCTTTCCAGCGCATTGATTCTCGACACATGGAGCATTGGCATCAGCACTGCACGATGCAGTGGCACCGTCAGTGCATAGTGCATTGATGCTGTTGACACACAAGTCCTCGATGCATTTGACACATCAAGCCCTGGAGCATGAAGTGCATCGAGCCTCAACACCATTAGCAACTAGACCATCAGAACAGGCTGCTCCATCAGTGATGCATTGTGCTGCAGTGCTTCCAATGCAGTTGCATGATGACCTGCTGAGAGCTTTATCAAGGCAGATGGGGATATGCTTCACCTACCTTCACCAATTACCAGAACACACCAACAAAGTTACTGGAACAAGAGCTGGGTCTAGAGATGTCAGACCCCATTTATTCTCTGGTACCTCTCACCTCTAACTGGCTCCCAATACCAATTCTGCAGAGCCCAGAAAATGTGCAAAATTCCATTCTAGTATCAGAGGAGGATATTCCACCATCCACACCAGGACAGAGGGTATGTCAGCCCTTCGACCAAGTGGCAGAGTTGATGAAGGATTTCTTTACCTCTAGCAGCTAAGGATAAGGATGGTACCTTCCAACCTCTCCTTTCCAGAATATCAGATTTACTATCTTGAGAAGGAATCCTAGTATCCGCTGTGCATACAGATATTCCATCTGTACCCCCGTGAGGTGGTAGACCATGGCTCACCCTTGCATCGAAGTCCAGCCAGTCAGAGGGCATACCGTCATCATTGGGGTCCTGGATTAGTGTTCCCTCACCACTAGACTGAAGAAGGTTCAGCTACTTCCTAGAGCCTCCAGAACACTTGTCTCCACCAGAAGACCTCTCTTGCTCCAGATTTCTGGATAAGCTAGGAAAAGCACTCAGAATTAATGTGCATAAAGACATAGATCCTACCACAATGTTATTCGGCCTCCTCCAAATTTTGGAAACATGGTATCCTGCAAGAATTACAAACAAAAATGTGGGAAAATCCTATTCCCTGCATGCAAGTTGCAAGGAAAATAGACCTCAAGTATAGAGTGAAAAAATCCCTGGGGTTTAGAAGAATACAACTACCTCATCCATCACTAGTAGTAGAATCAGCTCTTAAAAAAGCAAAGAAAAGAATATTCTTGAATATTCCACCGGGAAAAGGATTACTGAACCATTTTGGTAAATGGTATTCCAGAGTTACTTGCTTAATGCATAAAGTTTCGCTAACTAATTTTACATGGGTCAATACTTATACTATTGCGCACAAAAACTAAAGCATTTCCTTCCAGCCTGTGAAGGTTCCACATATCCTCAGCCATTCTTAGATGCTGAACAGTGTATGCACGATACTATTGGATCCATTTACAAAGCATTCAATATCACAGCATGCTTCTCATTAGCCTCCATTGGAGCACACCACATGGTTTGGTTGATAGCTAATAGCTTGCGCAGTGATGCTGAGGGCAAGGTAGCAAATGTTCCCTGCCTGGATTAACTCTTTGGAGAAAAGTTCAGAGAAATAGTAGCCGAAATAAAGGAGCAACATGTGGTGATCCAAACTCTCTGCATGGGATTGGAGCAACAGCTTTCTACGAGAAGGACTTGTTACGCTTTTAAAAGGCTGTATTCCCAGAGATACCACTTCCATCAATTCTCATATTACTAGATCTCGCTTCTACTTCAACAGCAGCAATCACTTCTGGCTCGCACTCAGCAACAAGAGTGCCATCAACCAAAAGCGATGCAGCAGGTCCAGCCCAAATCTGGACCAAGTTTTTGACCATCTTTCAAATCCAGCAACCATCTTTTCTGATAGGGGAGAATCCTGCACTACCTGGAGGAGTGGCGCAAATACACTACATCTACCGGTTCACCGTTATGCATATTTATTAACCCTTCAAAAAAACTGTAGCAGATTTGTGAAGCAAGGCTTTCCTTGGGTAAATCCATGCTGGCTGTGTCTCATTAAACCATATCTATTTATATGTTCTGTGATTGTGATCTTAAGAATAGTTTCCATGATTTTTCCTGGCACTGAAGTCAGGCTCACCGGTCTGTAGATTCTTGGATCACCCCTGGTGCTCTTTTTAAATATCAGAGCTACTTTGGCCAGCCTTCAGGTACAATGGACAATTTTAATGCTAGCTTAAAAATGTTACTAATAGGTCTGAAATTTCATTTTTTAGTTCTTTTAGAACTCTGGGGTGTAAACCATCCGATCCAGGTGATTTGCTACTCTTCAGTTTGTCTTTTCATAGATAGGGTTGTTACTGGTTGAGTGCATTCCATAATACAGGTGTAACTGTCTGCGGATTAGTTTATGTGCATTACTACAGATCAGTATGTTAGGTCGGTTCTGTGTCTGTTATCGAGATGAGATATTTTACTAGCATGTAAGCGTTTTATCAGTATTATTTGTTGTGTTTTCTCAAGAGGACATGCATTGGTGGTAAACTGCTGTCTTTTCATAAGTAGGGCTATTGAGCCTGGAAGTAGAAGGAATTTGATAGGGGTGTGCATTCGGTCCCTACATATTGGCAATCCGCAACGGATGTGCCAATATTCGTTGTATTCATGGGGAAGCGAAACGTATCGCGATTCCCCACGAATACAACAAATTTTCGCCGAATTCTTCGGCCGCCAATTTAAACAACCCCCCCCCCTCCTGATCCCCCCAAGACTTACCAAAATTCCCTGGTGGTCCAGCGGGGGGTCCAGGATCCATCCCCTGCACTCTCACACCCTCGGTACGTTTCAAAATGGCGCCGGTAGCCCCTGTGACATAGTAAGGGCAAGGCTATCGGCACCATTTTGATTCCTGGCACCCGACGGCCCGAATGCAGGAGATAGCTCCCGGACCACCGCTGGACCCCCAGGGATTTTTGGCCAGCTTGGGGGGGCCTCCTGACCCCCACAAGCCTTGCCAAAAGTCCAGCGGGGGTCCGGGAGCGACCTCCTGCACTCGGGCCGTATTGCCAGTATTCAAAATGGCGCCGGTGCTACCTTCGCCCTTACTATGTCACAGGGGCCGACGGTCGGCCCCTGTGACATAGTGAGGGCGAAGGCTAGCCTCAAGGGTTCTATTCTGCAAGATTTTCTACTTCTTGGAATTCTCCCTGGAACACCGCGACAATCTGTGAATTCCATGATAGGGCTTCCCCGCTCCTCGGGGTTGTGCCTGTGTTCTGCATAAGACTGTCCGCACCTCCCCACTCCTTGGGGCCGTGCCTATAAGTATCCAGAGACTCTCTGAGCTTCCCCACTCCTCGGGGTTGTGCTCTCGTATATCACTGTGACTGTCAGCTTCCCCCATTCCTCGGGGTCGCGTCTACATTAGACTGCCGGCATTCCCCCGCTCTCCGGGACACTGCCTATGTCAGCAGCAGAGATCTGGCTCAGGCTTCCCTGCTCCGCGAGTTGGCCTGCATGTTTGCAACAATGCCCTCTATGCTGCACAAGCTTTGCCCCTCAGGGCTGCCTTCCGGAGAATATCTTGCACGGCCAGTCTTGCGCTTTCCGCTCCGCGGTCTGTCTGGTGCCTCCTCCCTTCAGGGTCTCAGCCCAGGTACTGCCTCCAGCCTGCCAGCCTACTGGGGTAACCTCCTGATCCCTGGGGACCTCTCCATCACTGTGCCCAGAGCTCCCTGCTGTGCCTATTCCTCGCCTCCCGATGGTGCGGACCTGTGGGACTCCTCCCCACAGGTGGTAACAACTCACATCTCGGGCCAAGGGTCCACACACCCACAAATCATAATAAGGAGCAAATTCATTCATACTACTGGATGACATCATCATACAGTGGCAGTGCAGATCATGCTCTCTCAGAGCTCATAAAGACCTTGAAGTCTTTCTGAATGTATGCAGGTGTTCCTGCACAGCTTCCACCACATGAGTCTACTCAGGTTTTTCTTCCACTGAAGCAAAAAGATGTATTCGTCTCACCTGCTGCTGCTGTGATTTTTTTTTGTTTGTTTTTTAATTCATAACCTTATTCTTTTAGTTCTTCACTATTTTTTCTTTTATATTACTTTTCGAGTCTCCTAAAAAAAAAATATATATATATATATATATATTTTTTTTTTTTTCGGTTTAACTTATTTTACTATGTTATACCAACAAATCAGAAAAAATATCTTTATTGGATAAGATGCCATTTTAAAGTATTTGCCAAATGCAGGCATAGAGGCCAATATTTAGAGCTATTTAGCTGGATAAGTAGGCACTTATCTGGCTAAGAGGCAGCCATGGAATATTTGACCATGTTCAGCAGCCTCCACTTAAGTATGTATTTGGCTAAGTAGATAGCCAGATATCTCTTGGACATAAGAACAAAAGCAATTGCCATGCTGGGTCAGACCAAGGGTCCATCAAGCCCAGCATCTTGTTTCGAACAGAGGCCAAACCAGGCCACAAGAACCTGGCAATTACCCAAACACTAAGAAGATCCCATGCTACTGATGCAATTAATAGCAGTGGCTATTAGAACATAAGAACATAAGTAAACTTGATTAATAACCATTAATGGACTTCTCCTCCAAGAACTTATCCAAACCTTTTTTGAACCCAGCTACACTAACTGCACTAACCACATCCTCTGGCAACAAATTAGAGAGCTTTATTGTGCATTGAGTGAAAAATAATTTTCTCTGATTAGTCTTAAATGTGCTACTTGTTAACTTCATGGAATGCCCCCTAGTCCTTCTATTATTCGAAAGTGTAAATAACTGAGTCACATCTACTCGTTCAAGACCTCTCATGATCTTAAAGACCTCTATCATATCCCCCCTCAGCCGTCTCTTCTCCAAGCAGATCAGCCCTAACCTCTTCAGCCTTTCCTCATAGGGGAGCATTTTGTTTGCCCTTCTCTGTATCTTCTCCATCGCAACTATATCTTTTTTGAGATGTGGCGACCAGAATTGTACACAGTATTCAAGGTGCGGTCTCACCATGGAGCGATATAGAGGCATTATGACATTTTCCGTTTTATTAACCATTCCCTTCCTAATAATTCCTAACTTTCTGTTTGCTTTTTTGACTGCTGCAGCACACTGAGCCGACAATTTACTTAACCGATTATCTCAACCAGATAAGTGCTGATATTCGGATTTATCTGGTTAAATTAACAGAATAAGTTAGACATACTTGATAGCAGGTTTAAAGTTAGCCAGAAATAACTTATCTGGTTAACTAGAACGTATCTGGGTATATTCACAGCAAAGCTAAGCTGCTGAATATCCCTTCTAACAGCCTGATATAACTAATCAGGCTATCTTAGCCAGATATCTTTGAATATTGGGTTCAAAATATCTAGCCTAGATCTCCATGTAATCTGCTTTTATATATCTAACTGTTGAGTATGTGGGAGAATAACCCCAGAGCACTTACATACTAGGGTTGCCAACTGGCTCCAGATTTTCAGGACAGGTTGAACCAGTCCTGGTTTTACTCCCCTACATGCAAGTACTTAGTCTTGCTTTACTTAAGAAATGCAATAAGGAAATCAGAATAAGTCCCAGCATGCAATGGGATAAAACCAGTACTGGATCAATCTGTCCTGAAAATCTGGAGTCATTTGGCAACCCTATCTCATACAGAGAGCTCAAACATAAGTATCAATTCTCCTCCCCATTGGACAAGGAAAGTAGTAATTTAGAGAGACAAATACCGAAAAAGAAAAGGTCAGAGTCTCTAGAATATAGAAAACATGGTTCCGTTTCAACCCACATCAAAGTAATAGATTTCCCTCACTGCTTTCATCTGTTAGAAGCACTACACCAAAACGCCATTGGTGCAGAAGACTATTCCATCCACTTTTGGCGCAGACAGATTGTTGCTCATTGCTTCAGGAACATCGGTGCCATAACCATCATTTGCTTCAGCGTTGAATATTACAGTACTGACAGTTTTCAATCACTGAATCAACTTTATGGTACAGTGAGTCCATTTCGAAGCTCACTATTGAAACGCATACACCACTGTTTTACTACCAGAGTCAGATACTTCCTCAGTGACACTTCACTCTTGAATTACATCTGAATTACATCTTTTTATGCAGAAATTATGGTTGGCGTTTGTTTGCAGCTATCTGAAATGGGTCCTGTCCATTCTTCTTCTTCCTCCAGCAGTAATGGAGTCTGTCTTAGTAAAACTTTTAACTGAACTTCAGTGTTGCTTATATCCGCCATATTAAAAGGGTCCACAGTACATGAAGAAAAATCTTTCATTTGTATATCTTAAAAAAACAAAACAAAACATTTAAAGTGCCTCCAGTTATAATTTCTGATTCTGAAGACAATTCCCTTTTATTGTTTGGCTTACTCATTCCAGTCTTTTGATGGATGTATAGGTTTACCCTTGGAGCTTTCACCACAGCCACCAAGACATATTACTTTACTGGAGGACATGTTCCTTCAGAAAATGGTGGAATCCATACTCTTTGAATTAGAAGAGTCAAAATAACACTTTCCAGGAATCGTAAAATTTATTCATGTGCTTAAGGAAGCTATGGCTGTTTCCATACATAAAGCTTTTCAAGATTTACAAGCTGAAATCTGGCAAACACATCTTTTTGCTCCACCAGTGGCTAGGAAAATAGATTTGAAGTACAAAGCTCAGTTCTGTCCAGGCTATAAAAAAGTCCAACTTTCTCAGGAGTCTAGTGTTGGAGTCTGCCTTTAAAAAAGCGAGGCAGTCTAAGAGAGACACTCCAATATTCCTCCTGAAAAGATGCAAAATTTTATAGATGCTGCAGGTAAAGGTGTACTTAAGCAGCCATGTTGCAGACCAGAATCTCAACAAATCAGTTACAGATGGTTCAGTATCTTTGTAACATCTTACAAAAGATAAGTGCATTAGAAGATATTTCATCAGATATTCAAGACAAGTTCACACAACATTTTAATGAAGCAGATGAATTATTAGGACTTCCAGCATCGACATTCAGACTTCTTCAACTTCTACAAAATCCCATCACCAGAGTCCTTATAACACTCGAAGAAATGACCATATCACACCCATTCTAAAAGATCTTCACTGGCTTCCGATATCTTACAGAATACTCTTCAAAATCCTAACACTAATCCACAAACACAAAATAATCAAAATGTAGAGTGGCTCAATGCCTCCCTTCATTTTCAGACCCCACAAAGAATTACCAGATCTGCCAGCAATGGGACCTTACCGATATTTTCACCAAAATTAGCACACCTCAACTCCATACGTGAACGAGCGCTATCTTTAGCAGGTCCTTCCATCTGGAACGCCATACCACAAGAATTGAGACTTGAGCCCAATTCACATACTTTAAAAAAAAAAAAAAGTTGAAGACCTGGCTGTTCCAGCAGGCCTTCTCATAATAGTTACCTACTTTGATATTTAAGCCTTAAAGCAGAGTCTTTTTATATAGCTTTTATAATTTTTATGCTTCTATTGTTACTTTTATGCTTATTTTATTGCATATGTTAATTAACTGTTATGAAATTTTAGATGTAACTTTGTATCCTATTTTATTTCTATGCTTTATATATTTTATTGTAAACCGATGTGATGTGCCAACGAACGTTGATATAGAACAGCAAATAAATAAAATAATTATATCTATTTATGATGCCTTTGATATTTCCTCAAAATCATTAGCCATAGCTATAGGGTCCAGAACTCACTTGGCTGAAAGCTTCAGGCCTCAGAAATAATGTTCATGAAATGTTAGCTGATGCCCCGTGTTCTGGTGGTAATCTTTTGGTGACAAATTTAAAGAAGCTGTGATCTAAGAAAAGATCATTGTTCCACTCTGTGAACTCTAACAGAAGCTATGTTGGAACAGCTTTCAACACAGAAAATACCATCATCAAGCTTTCAGAAAAAAGTACTATTATTCCGTATTCCTATTATAGATAATGTCTCCAACTAGAACAACATCCTCAATTGCAACAACACCATCAAGCAAGAGTTCATCCCAGGGATAGATCACAATAGAGACCTTTCTCAGAATTGCTCAAAAGCTGTGGCCTAATTTTTGACTACATGAATTATCAATCTTATTTCTTGGAAGGCTTTTTAGTGAAAGTGTTACCGTCTCTTTTTTAGTCAGTAAGGAGATCCAGACAACTGATCCGCAAAGATAGACTTTTATTGCCAGCAAGATGCAGCTAAGACAAAGGCTTAGTACAACTGCATGCCACGCCCCCTTCAAAAGGAAGACTTTATTTTTTTTCTACCCGCAGTGGTCACATAATACTTTGATTCATTGGATTCTCAAAATATTTCTCAATGGATACAGACTAAACTTTCAAACACTACTTCTCCATTTCTTTCCTAATCCCTATTCAGTTTCCCCAGACTAACTTCAAATTTTGAAAGAAGAATTGGCTTGTCTGTTAGCAGCACATGCCATAGAACCAGTCCCAATCATGGAAAGAGGGAAGTGATTCTATTTGAGATATTTCCTTATCTCCAAGGAGTCAGGACCTCCTGGAAGCCAATAGTAACAGGTGGGAGAGAGAAAAGGGAAAAAAAAAAATGGATAAAGTGCGTAGCTTGCTGGGCAGACTTGATGGGCCATTTGGTCGTCTTCTGCCGTCATTTCTATGTTTCTATGTTTCTATCTGGACTTAAATCTAAATAAAATCCTCAAAAAAGAAAAATTAAAAATGAATTCTTTATGCACCATCCTCCCTTATGTAGCGATTTTCTGACAGCTTTGGACCTAAAGAATGTTTATCCCCATTCATAAGAATCAAAGGAAGTGCCTACATTTCTCCCTAGTAGAGAGCTATTTTCAGTACCACAAACTGTGATTTGGCCTAGCAGTAGCTCCAGTATTCACAAAAGGGTAGATTTTATAACATGTGCACGTGGTTCCCAGCACATGGACATGCTGATGTTATAACATGCATGCGCATGTTATAAAATCTATAGGCTGGCCGCACGCACATGCACGTTGGATTTTAAAAACCATGTGCGGGGGGGGGGGGGGGTGGAATTTTAGTAGATTGCACATGATGAAGAAATTGGGCCTTCCTCCGTTCCCTACCCCCTCCCTCTTCCCCTCTCTTCCCCACCACCTTAACCTGTCCCAAAAACTTACAATTTTTTTGTTTCACTACATACTGCTCCCCTGGAGCAGAAGTAGATTGCATGTGCCAGCCAACTGCCAGCGTGCACTTCCCCAGGATAGTGGCTAATGGCCGCTGTACAGCCGGCCTTCATCCTGCCCCGCCCCTCTTTGCCCAGACCACACCCCAGCCCCGCCCCCTATTCAGGGCCCGGCATTTGTGTGTGTATCGTCACTTGTGCGGGTGGACTGCCCCTTTTGAAAATGCCCTGGTCTTATTGAATGTTCATCCTTGAGCCCCTTGGGCAGTCAGTTCCCAGAAAGGGCCAAATAGATAAGGAACTATTTGGAGATTTATTGGGGCAGAGTTTTGTTCTGGTGTTATTATATATGTGTTGCTTTAGTCCCTCAAATCCTATTGTATTGGCTCAGAGAAAGTGTTGTTACAGGAGCAGCTTTAAGCAGGTTTAAATGTTATCTCTATGGCTAATTACAATAGGTGTGGGTCAGTAGGATTTGCTCAGCATGTTATGCTAATTGTACAGGTGTCCCACAGGGCTCACCATTATTTGCAATTCTATTTAATATTTACATGTCGCCTTGGCTGGGTTCTTTGCAGGATGCCATTTATATGCCGACAACATCTAGTTTTTATACTGTTGGGTTCATCATGGACAGATATCAGGAAGCTCATCTGTGAACCATCGATGATTAACTTACTGAGGACAAAACTTCAGTGGAGGTTTAGCAACCATCAAGCAATGGCTAAGTCACAATAAATTTTCTTCGAATCTTTCAAACACCAAGATAACTGTTAGAGTTGCGGACCCAGCTAGGCTGGGGGACTCTCACAGGAACAGTCCAGGACTTCCAGGTGCAGAGTAGACTAGGGGATATTTGGCCTATACCAGCCACCTTCCCCGGAGATTGAGCCCTTGGTCCTGGTGCCTGGCAGGACTTAAACAAGGGTGGAGATCTAAGGGCTAATGCTGGACTAGAGTCCGAAGTGGAGGGGAATGAACTCAGGTGAAGCTGAACAGGCCAGGGATTGCAAACTGCTGGGCTGGAGACAGAAGTCAGGCAGGGCCGAAAAGGCAAGCTGCAGGGCTGTAGGCTGATGTCAGGCAGGCCTGGAGACAGAAGCCAGAGTAGACTTGAGAGGCAGGGCTGGAGGCTGATGTCTGGTGGGTCTGGAACTCGGGCAGGAACCAAAATCTGGGAAGCAACACTGGAATAAGACAGAGGTTACTAATACCGGCAAGCTCAAGACAGAAGGATTGGAGAAGCCAGAAGGCTGTGGTGAGCCATAAAATAAATAGAGACAAGAAGGTTTTGGAAAGTTACAAGGCAGAAGGCTGCGGAGAGCCACAAAGTATACAGAGTCAGGGGGCCAAGAAGGAGCCGAGGAGACTCAATGACAAGGCCCTGAGTGGAGACGGAGGCAGGGCTAAATAGACAGAGATTTGCCGAGTCATGAGGCAACTGAGACTAAAGCTGGAAAGAGGGTAGAAGCAGCTCCTGGAGGACCTCTGGTGGTTAGGAGGCTGCTTGACAAGCAGAATCGTAACAATAACTCTGTTGCAGCACTCTCATATTGAAAGAACCCTTTCTTTTTTGCATCTTGATAGTGTTGCAATTCCAGTTGTATGTTGTGTGAAGTTTGGATATTCTTATTGATTCTGATTTGACATTTTATCCGCAAATTAAGTCAGTTGTCAGAGCCGGTTTCTTTAAATTTCGTTTACTCCAAAGCTTGAAGTCTCTTTTGAATGTTTTTGATTTTTGACTGGTGCTGTAAGCCTTAATACATCCGCTTTTGGATTATTGCAATTCTGTTTATTTAGGGCTTCCTGTTTGTGTTGAAAGCTCTACAGATTCTTCAAAAAGCTGTAGCATGAGTGATCTCAGAAGAATCTTTAAGGGACCTTATTACGCGAGTACTTTCTGATCTGCACTGGCTACCAGTGCAATGGTGAATAAAATATAAAGTATCTCTAATAGTTTATAAACTGGATTTGGATACTGTTCTCTGGGCTAACACGATGCTCTGTTTATAATCCACTGTGGTTACTTTACCTATCACAACGTGGGCTGTTGGAGGTACCTTTGGTTAGCTACCTTGCCGTGTCAAAACAAGAGAGGGCCTTTTCCTTAGTTGACACGGTTGTTTGGAGCTCCCTATCTGAAAACCTTCATTTTAGCTACTGATGTAAAATCTTTCAAATCTTCTTTGAAGACATATTTGTTTCAGTAGTCCTTCAGTTGATTGGGTGCAGCTACAGACTTGGAGACTTTGTTATATTTGCCTTTTGAAATGTTTGTGCTGAATTTTGTTTCAATTTATTTTATTTTATTTTTCATTTGATTTCTGTTGACCCTATGTTTTAACTTGTATGCTGCTTAGGGTTTTGGCAGTAAGCGGTCTGGAAACGCCTGAAATAAAATAATTTAACAGGGGTCTCCCAAAAGTATATTGCTAGTTAAAATTGTCACAGAGAGCTCTTTTTTTTTTTTTTTAATGGGTTTGGCAGTTTTCCTCTTGCTCTGATGAACTTCTAGCACAATTGGAACTGGGCCTGGGATGTGGCACTTTGAATCTTCATTCGCAGCTACTCAGAGGTTTTTTTTCCCCCTGTATTTTATATACCCTTCCAACTCATTTAGCCCAGTCATTGCAGTGACAGCTCTTGGCCAGGAGCCAGGCACCACAGGTCTTTTTGGAACTGTATCTTTGACCTTCAGTCTGGCCACTACATGCATCACTGCATGATGTCTGGGACTCTTTCCTCCAAAGGACTGTGAAAACTGCTTCCACAGCATTCTCAGTTGTAGTTGGCCCGGGGAGTGGAATTAAACCCTGGTTTTCTGCATGGCAGTGCAGAGTGCTGCGCTGAGCCATCAGGCCAGCTCCTTCGTATTATTTAAAAAAGGTATCGTTAAAGTGTGTTGTGTTTAAACTGCAGCAGATAGATTGAGACAAACTGAAAAAGTTATGTTATCAGGGGTATTTTGAACTTACATCCTAGTGTTAGAATAGGTTTTATTCTCCATGGGCAAGCGAGATAGTCGTGCCCATGTATGGGCAATGTCATCCAACTACACAGACGATGGAATGTATCCTAGTTTTTCTTGAAAAGGCTAGAAAGCCTTTTGCACATGTACAGTTTGTACTGCACACAAGTGCGCCACGAGGTCTTCTAGGTCTCTTCTCTTCTGTGGAACAAGTTGGATATGCCCTGCAGTGCTCTTCATTTGTAATTTTTCTGTCACAAGGCTCCCCTGGAAAACAGGTTTTTCTTTACAAAATTGTATTTTATTTTAGAGGTCCCCTGTCACTCCTATTTCTTGTTTAGAGTTAAAATTTAAATTTTTCAAAATTTCAACATTTTAACTTTGCATACGTACACAGTCTTCCCTCCTTTTTCCCTGCTATGGCTGATAAGAAAGTAACGGGGTTTAAGTGGTATTCAGATTGTAATAGCAAAATGTCTATTTTTCAACACCACAACAAATGTATTTATTGCCTGGGGTTGTGACCATGATATTAAAAATTTCTCAGTTTGCTCTAAAATGTTTCCTAGGGCTCTAAAACTGTGAAGCCTTAGCCTTCAGGACATCTTCCAGACTATTGTAGCACTGGTATCAGCATTGATATTAGTCTTCAAGCAGTTGACACTGAAGTTGTCAACATCAAAGCCATTAATAACAAATTTGATACATTAATCTCCTGAATCTTTGACATCAAAGATACAGTTTCTCCTCTTTGGAATTCAATTTAAGGCCAGGAAACCTGGTGTCTAAATATAGCCACCACTACTACTTCATTTACTTCCCTGCATAAGGAAACAGGATTGAGTACGAGGGTGAGAGCTGTTTTAACATCATGCTCAGACACTGAAGCTTATGCATCGAACTGGCTTTAGGGCTGAGATTTTCAATGATATCAAGGAGGTCTGCCCTCTTAAGAGGGTCAAGCATGAAGAGACCCCATTAATGCCTACTGCCTCAGTGTCAGTGCTGTCTGCATTGTTACCAATGCTTTCAACATGGATGTTTTCCATTATTCTTTCTAATTTGCTGTTTTCGTCTCCTGTTTCTTTGAGACCAGTATTTCTCATGGTAATGCAGGATGATATCTTGTCCCTTGAGACTGGTGCTGACCCAGGTACCTTGGGTGGTGTTTGAAAAGTATTTGGCCAAAATAGTTCAGGACCTTCTGGCCAAAGATTTAGACCCTGAGAAGGGATTATACACAAGAGAGCCCCAGAATATCTTAAAGGACCCGATCCAGAGATCTGGCCCGGTCCACCTTAGTCCTCAGGTAATAGGGAATCCTGGTCCGGGTGGAGGCCCATGGGAAGGGGTATATCTAACCTAGGCCAGGAGGGAACAGGAGGCCCATGGGAAAGAAGGAAGCATAGAGAGAGAATATATTGCTGAACTATAAGCTGTGATATATATATATATATATATATATATATTTGTTGCTGCACTGCAGACAGTTGCAGAACTGCTTTTTGTTTACATTTTTCACTAATAAATGAGTTTATGCAAAATTTCTACAAGCGTCCAGCCTGAATTTTTCCTCTGGTTACTCTGAGACAGCTTATTTATTTATTTATTTACTTACTTACTTACTTACTTACTTACTTACTTACTAGCTGTACCCAGCCACGCGTTGCCATGACTCAGTCTGGTTTAATTTCACAATGCGCATTAGCTCTGCTCCGGCCGTCCCAACTCCCTCCCCCCCCCCCCCTTCCCCGACGGTGGACGGACTGGCTTGGTGACTCTTTTACCCTTTCCTCCTCCTGTGTGTAACTGTCCGGCAGTCCCTACTCCCGCCCCCTTCCCCAGCGGCGGAGGAACGGGCTGAGCCGTTTCTCGGAGCGGTGAGTCGTCTGCCCTTTTCTCCTCCCCTCTGTGACACCCAGCACGTAGCGCAGAGCTCTATGGTCCGCACATGCGCGGTAGAGCTGCTCTTTATTGCACATTTGCGGTCCGTCGGTCAGAGCCCATTTCTATTGTAGATAGCGTGTGTTGCTTTTATGTCCAACAGATGGCGCTGTTTTTCCCAAAAAGCATGTTTTTACCTGTCACAGGTGTGACATCTATATAATATAGGTATATAAAAACATGCGCGTATTCGAATGCAACGTTGTGTCAAAATTTCAAAGCAATCAGTGAAGAACTTTCAGAGATTTAAGATTTTGAACAAACTAACATTTACATTTTTATTTATATAGATTTAATTTTATATACCGACATTCAAACTAAAATATCACATCGGTTTACAAAAAATAAAAGGAGCTGTTTACAATAAAATCTTCACATTATTTCTGACAAAGCTTAAACACATAAATTAATTAAAAAGTTAAATCATTTAACATTCTAATCATTTTCATCTAACATAATCTTAAGTAAAAAAGGCATGCAAAATAACAGCTTCACAATTATACTCGTATCAATAATGTTAAAATACATGTATAAAATTTCTAATGAATAAACAATATAGAAACTACTCATTGATTGTCAGATACTATAGCATTCATGCAAAAGCTTTCTGAAAGAGCCAAGTCTTTAGGTTTTTTTTGAAAGTTTGTATCGTAGATTCCATCCTTAACTCTGTTGGTAGGCTGTTCCATAAAACAGGACCCGCCATTGATCATGGTGTCACAGACCCTACATGAGCTCAGTACTTCCTGGTTCCTCTACTAAACCGGAGTGAAGGCAGATTGCTATACGTCGGTATATAAAAGACTTGAAATAAATAAATAAATAAAATACTTTAGTACAGGTTGATCCTGAATGGGTATCCCTGTATAGCAGGAGTCCTCAGACTCTGTTCTTAAGATTTGTAACCCAATTGGGTTTTCAGTATTTCCACAATGAATATGCATGAGATAATTTGAATGCAGAGGAAGATAAGGGAAACTGCTTCTGCTCTCTAGACTTAAAAGATGCCTGTATTCACATAATGATACATCCGAACCATAGTCGATTCCTCAGATTCATAGTGGAATCACTTCACCATTTTGCTTTTCCCTCTGCTTCACAAGTCTTCTGGCAGCAACTCAGAAGATACAATATTCACTTTTATTCATATTTAGACAATGGCATTAAGAGCCAATTGCATTCCTCAACAGTGGAGGCTTTAAAGCTAGTAGTACAACTCCTGAAACATCTAGGATTTGTTATAAACTATCCAAAATCCAATGTGAACACATCACTACAACTAGAGTTCATTGAAGCCTTGTTCATTTCTCAGGAAGTGAATGTTTTTTCCTTCTCATAGGATAACTGATCTAATGAGCAAGATAATCAGTAGCTTTGTAGCCACATCCTGGGAGTTTCTCAGGATTCTAGGCTAAATGGCTTCAACAAATTTTATCAATAGCCAGATTCTACATGGCAGTCCTAGTGGATTTTAGGTTGATAGTAAAAACAGTCCTTGTATCATTAGATACAGGTAACCAGGGAGCCCAAACATTTCTGTTTTGTGGCTTTGCATAAGGTCTTTGGTCTCCTTCAGAGTTGCTTTGTCACATCAATCTTTTGGAACCATGAGCCAAAAACCTTGTTTTTCATCACCTGATGGCCAACAAAATACTGATTCAAGCCCACAATCAAATCATAGTGCTTTACATCAACATATAGAGGGGGAATGGGATCTTAATCTCTGTATTAGGAAACAATCAGAATTTGGGAAATGGAGATAGTTAATGTCTGTGTTTTCTGGGCTGTGTACCTAGCAGGCATGAAAACTGTTAGCAAATGCATCTGAGTTCTTGATCTTCATAAGTGATTGTGGCACCATCATTTAGCAAACAAATATATTTCACCATTGGGATACCCTGGACATAGATTTGTTTGCTCTCCATTTCCACAACAAGATTCAAACATTCTGTTTCAGAAGGAACTCGACAGAGTCTAATGTTGAATGCCTTCTAAATATATTGGAGGGAAAGATCTTCTTTCTGTCTGTTCTCTACTGCTGTTATTAACAAAAACCTTGGAGAAGCAGACTGAGGATCAAAGAGCCTCGTGCTTGGTCCTTCCCCCATCAACTTTCCATAATAGATCCAATGTATCTGAAGCATCTTCTAATCCTGATTTTACAAAACCAAAGCACCTTGTTTTATCTGTTATGATACTGATTATCTTGCTCATTAGATCAGTCCTCATTCCAGTGGGAAAGTTTTAATATTTTTGTGTTAGAAAAGAAATGTACTTGTTCTGTACAAAATTACTGGATTAAGTACATTTCATTTTGGAATCTGGGTTAAAACAAACTTGAACAATTGTTGCCACAAACAAGAGGAGGGAAAGACATTATTTTGCCATCATCTAGTATAGCACCTCTCAATCCAGTCCTCGGGGCACACTTAACCAGTCAGATTTTCAGGATATCCATAATGATTATGTATGAGTCATTGTGGGGGATTACTTTTGATAGAAGTTTTGGATGTGAACACAAAACCAATCAGTTAAGGAATTTTGTGTATAGTTACTAATGCCTGAAGCTTGCTATCAGAAGTGACTGCTATTAAAAACTGCAAATTTTAAAGGTAGTATTTGAGATTACATGTATCTATAGGCTCAAAGAATTCTCTCAACAGTTGAATAAGGACCACGCTAAAAACCCAGGACCGTGTTGGTGGTTTTATAGGCAGCTTTAGGTGAAGTAGGCCATTCAGAAAGCAAAATACTAGAGTAGTGCTTTTCAGCCCAGTTCTTGGGGCAAACCCCTTACCAGTAAGATTTTCAGGATATCCACAATGATTATGCAAATTGGATTTCAGATTATATATCAAATTGATATGGCAAGGCAGGCCTGTCCCACCAAAGCCATACAAAAACTCATTATGTCAGAGCAATGGCTGCTTCCATCTTGCCTCTGCATCTTTGAGGACATTTGTAAATCTGCTGTTTGGAGCTCAGTGCATACATTTACCTCCCATTGCCGTCTAGACATTAACTTCTGTCAGGACGGTTTGTACTGAAGAAACTTTTAAAGAACTGACTCATTTTTTTAAAATTCAACCTCTTTTGCCAAATGCCCACTTTTGCAGGTTGTCTCAAGTAGAGAATAAAAAGGGGAGCTTCAAGACAACCCTTAGCTTGGGAGTCCCCACACTTGAGGCTGATTTCCTCCTGCTTGTCCATACAGAAAGAGTTGCTTACCTGTAACTTGTGTTCTCCATGGACAGCAAGATAAGTCAGTCACACATCCTCTACCACCTCCCCATGCAGTTGAAATTTTTTTTTTAATCTTTAGGTTTATTATAAGACTGAGGGGCGTCTCAAAGCTTATGCTCTTATTCAGTACCCAACTGCCCAAGTGCAAAAGGCTTTCTAGATTTTTCTAGTGCAGCAAGGGCACATTCCGTTGTCCATGCCATTTAATTATATTGCTGACATGTGTGACAGACCTATCCTACTGTCCATGAAGTTCACCAGTTACAGGTAAGCAGCTCTATCTTTTATACTATTGTCGATTAGTGCAAGTCATTTGGTACTTGACAACTCATGTTCATATAGTAGCAGATATACAGTATTACTAGTCCTATGTCTTGAATATTTGTTGGGATTTTTGTCCACTTTGAGGATTTCTGAAGGCATAAAATCATAACACAAAACCTTTTTGGCACAATAAAACATCTTGGGTTAACTACAAGAATAAATAATTGGAGATTTAAAGTTGTGACTAGTGTGGAAGAAACAGAGCTTCACGTTGTTGGAATCTGTCAGAGACAAATTATTGAGAGAAAAAAAAAAGTGATTCTAGGGAGAGATCTCAGACTTACTGGGTTTCCCTAAACAGTGCAGAGAGCTTTGTCATGAAGCAAAAGTACAGGGTGTTTATAGCATTTTCTGGTTATGCAAGCAACAGATTACTTATCAGTTCTATCAGTGGTAAAATACAAGTTGTCAAAAGCTTTGCGTTTTTTGGCAGTCAAACTTATTGGAACTTTTGCCACTTTTTTCATTTTGCACTTTTTACATTTCTTGACCTAAGTTTGAAGCCTAGTCTCATCTGCCCCAATACCACCCTATTGCTATTTTAGCTTCTTTTCTTGTCCTGGAAATCATGTCATTCTCCCTTGTCTTTTATTCATTTAATTATTTTACTTGTCAAAAAATGTTTTTAAACACACTTGAGCTGTTTCATAAAAAGGAGAGTAAATTATCTAACTGTAGCCATTAGCTATCATAATGATCCTAAAGTTTTTAATCCAGTTCTGAAATTTAGCAATGGATTTTCAGCAAAGACACATTAGTAGATATCATTCCATTCATGATAAAAACAAAAAACATACTGCATTTTTACTGTATAATATTTATTTATTTACTAAAGGGCCCTATTTAGTAAGCATTTTTCCCAAGGCATAATGGGGAAAAAAATTAGTAAAGCTGGGCCCAAGTGCTTTAGTGTCCTACTTAAGAATACTTAAAAATAAAAGTATGGCATTGCATGATTCTTATAAATTTAAATGTAATTTTGAACATATTTTAATATTTCATTTATTTTTAGTTGAACAAAATGTAATTTTTATTAAGTGCAGTCTGGTTTAACTGAGAACATTTCAGTGGAAGAACCACTTTAAACTTTGAAATATCTCATATAACACATACAGTTACAAACACAGAAATCCTAGATGCACTCCAAGTGGCATTTTTCAGGTAACTGGTATCAGAACCCAGAAGGGGAGGCCTGAGATGTACAAATGGAGATGGCATTTCTAATCTTGCATTAGGAGACAAGCTGAGCTCCAATGATTGCCAGCCAATTATGGTGTTATATTAAAATCTCTTTATTGAAAACTGGAAAGAAGACATACAACTAGGAGGAAAGAAAGCCAAATGATTGCTGGCATGGTTAAAAAAAAAAAAAAAGCAGTGAAAGAGGCAGCCAAAAGAGCATCCTTTAAAAATTGGAGCAGGATCCATCTAAAGATAACAGGAAAAAGCATACGCATTGGCAAGTTAAATGTAAAACACTGATAAGGGAGAATGTGAAAAGAAGTTGGTTGTAGAGGCAAAAACTGATGATAAAACTTTTTTAAAATATATCCAAAGCAGGAAGCCGGCGAGGGAATTGGTTGGACAGTTAGATGATCGAAGGACTAAATTAATTCTTTGCTTTGGTGTTTATTGAAGAGGATGTTGGGAGGATACTTGTTTCAGAAAGGGTTTTCAGGGGTGATGATTTGGATGAACTAAAACAAATCACGGTGAACCTGGAAAATGTAGTAGACAAGATTGACAGACTGAAGAGTAGCAAATCACCTGGACCGGATGGGGTATATCCCAGGGTTCTGAAAGAACTAAAAAATGAAATTTCAGACCTATTACTAGTAATTTGTAACCTATCATTAAAATCATTCACTATATCTGAAGACTGGAGGGTGGCCAATGTAACTCTGATATTTAAGAAAGGCTTCAGGGGTGATCTGAAAACTATAGATGGTGAGTCTGACTTCAGTGCTGGGAAAAATCATCAAAACTATTCTAAAGATCAAAATCACAAAATATATAGATAGACATGGTTTAATGGGATACAGCCAACATGGATTTACTGACGGGAAGTCTTACCTTCCCGTCGGATTTACCAATGGGAAGTCTTACCTTTGTTACAGATTTTGAAAGAGTTAATAAACATGGATAAAGGTGAACCAGTAGATGATACGGCTGAGTACCCGGCTAGGGTTGATGAGCTTACACAGGAACAACCCAGGACTTCAGGATATGACAGAGCAGATCTTCTGCCTGTACCAGCCATCTTCCTTCCAGCTTGGATGGAGTTGAGGTGTAGGCTATGCAGGACTGAAGGCTGAAACACGACTGGGGTCAGAGTCAAGGGCTGGATACAAGGACACAACCAGACAAAATGGACAAGGACAGGATTAGACAAACAGAAAACAGAGAATACAGATGCCCGAAGGAAGCAGACTAGAAAGAGGACCAAAAGGCCACAAGGCAAGGCTAGAGCAGAAGACCTGAGGAGGCCACAAGGCAAGACTGGAGAAGAAGGCCTGAAGAGGCCACAAGGCAGGGCTAGAGCAGAAGACCTGAGAAGGCCACAAGGCAATACATAGAAGAAAAGGGCCAAGCAGGGAGCCAAGAAAACTTGATAACAAGGCACTGGACTTTGCAAGAGTCAGTGTTAAGTAGGCTGGGACCTGCTGAGTCATGGGATCATGGAAGCTCTGACTATAGCTAAAACAGATGTAGGTCCAAGGAGATCTTTGGTGACAGGGAGGCTGCATAACAGGCAGGATCCTAACAGTGCCCCCCTCCCTGGGTCCCACCAGGAAGGGAGAACCTTTGGCATCGGGTGTGTAGCCAGGGTGGAAATGAACACCAGTAGGTATAGTTGACAGGGTCTGAAAGAACATTTTCAAGGTCTGCTGAGAACATCTCTGACTGGGTTGTCAGACTCTGGATTTTTTTTCAGAGCAATATTAGTGGACTAGAGTCTTTCAGAGGCAAGGGGGGTTCCTGCTGGAGTAGCACAGCTTGCATGGCTGGCTGAAGCTCCTCCTGGAGCGGCATGGCTGGTGAGACTGGCTGGGGTTCTTCTTGGTGTGGCTCAGCTGCCGTGGCTGGCTAAATTTCTTCCCGGAACAACATGGCTGGCCTGGATTCTTCCTGGGGCAGTATGGCCGGACTGGACTCCTCCTGGGATGGCATGGCCGAAGCTAATATAATGGCCCTTATGTCTTGGTCTGGATTGTTTAGGGCACGATCTGGAACAAACCAAAGACTGGAACATGGTCAAATTTCTCTTCAGAGAATAAAGGCTGACTCCAGGTACTGAATACTAGCTCCTTCTCTGGCAAAGGGTTCTTTGCAGAAGAGTCAGGTAGAAAATCTGGGATAGAGTGTATCATTGGATTCTGTTTTAGGATAAAGTTTGTTTTAAAATTAGGCTCTGGGAAGGTAGTTACTCTGGCTGGCTGAGACTCTGCTACAGGATCAGAGCTGGAAGTAACCTGCACTACTGAAGTAAATTTTAAGACATCATCCAGATGGTTAGACTTAGTTAAAGCATGCTGACACATCTGCTGATAACATTAGCCTTAGCTGTCAGGTGTAGCCATTAACCTGGTAGAATCAAGAGCTAGATTGGTGTTAAGAGCAGAAACACAAGGTTCATTTATTAAAATAGGTACCTCCTGGAACTGGATGATAATACTTGTCTTTTTTAAGTTGATTGTTGTGTTTCTCCTCCACTTATTTCTGCAAAGAAATATTACCTTCAGAAAAAGTCAAAGCAGTGTCTTAGAGGCAAAGTGAAACTGATTTTCCTTTATCAGTGTCTGGTACTGTGGACTAACTCTTGTGCAACACAGAGGGTCCTGTGAATGTGTGTTAATTGAGGCCACGGTGGAACCAGGTTTTTGCTGCAAGGCTTTCTTCTTGCTTATACTGACAATAGGAATACTGGAGTCCTCTAATAAAGATATACCCTTTTAACTTGATTAGTGTTTCTCTCTGTGTGTTCTGTTGAAATGTATTTCCTTTAGAAGGAATTAAGACAGGTAACTTTAACAATTGGTCATGTTTTTCTGTTTTCAGTGTCTGGTGCTGCAGATTAACTACAGGGTGATGATCTAGGGATCTCTGATAGTGCATGTTAAGTGAAACCAATGGGAAACATGCTTTTCTTGTAAGGATTTTTCCCTGTTTCTAAGTGCAGCAGGCAAGCAGGAGTCTGACACAGAAGGTATCTTTACCCCTGGGTTATAGCATTTCTATTTCACTTCCTTTTGTGGGGAGAGGTTACCTTTGAAAGGAACATTGAATGATTGTAAATCAAGTTTAACAGAATCTTGTCTAAATGCAGACTTAACTGGCTTGGTTTCTACCTCCTCATTATAGAGAAAGGAGACATCAGAAGATTTTAACACAGATGGTAGCTTAGCTTGAACATTACAAAGACCTGCCTCTTCAGAGGTCAGCTGTACTGTGACTGGATCTTGTCTTAGAAGCTGGTTTAGTAGCAGCACAGTAAAAACATGTTACTTCAAAGCAACTATTTTCTGCACAGCAGATTTCACATTTTTAAAAGAAGGAAGGCAGGGCTCTAGGAACTGGAGTTTTTGGAAGAGCAAGTATTTTATCAGAAATAGATTTAGGCACATCACAATCAAGACAACTCCCTATAGAAATGGGATTCACACATTTGCACCCCTTGCACACCCATATGGCAGGATTGGGGGATTTATACCTGCAACACTTTGGTTGGGTTCTGATGGCCAGCAGAACTTAGGCTGTGCAGGACTGGAGGCTGAAACAAGACTGGGGTCAGAGACTAGGACTGTATACAAGGATGCAACCAGACAAGACAGACAAGGACAGGACTAGACAAAGAGAGATCAAGGAACATGAATGCCAGAAGGCAGCAGGCTAGAAAGAGGGCCACAAGGCAAGGCTAAAGCGGAAAGCCTGAGAAGGCCACAAGGCAAGGCTAGAACAGAAGACCTGAGAAGGGCACAAAGCAATAAACTGAAGAAAGGTACGCAGCATGAAGCCGAGAAGATTCAATGACAAGGCACTAGACTTTACAAGAGGCAGGATTAAGTAGGCTGGGCCCTGCTGAATCATGAAACCATAGAGACTCTGACTAGAGAGAGAGCAGGTGAATCTCCAAGGGGAGCCTCTGGTGGTAGGAAGGCTGCATAACAGGCAGGATCCTTACAGTAGATGTAGTGTATTTCGATTTTCAGAAGGTGTAAGGCCCTCATGAGAGGCTTCTAGAAAACTAAAAAGTCATGGGATCATAGGTGATGCCTTTTTGTGGATTACAAACTGGTTAAAAGACAGGAAACAGAGAGCAGGATTAAATGGTCAGTTTTCTCTGTGGAAAAAGGTAAACAGTGGAGTGCCTTAGGGATCTGTACTTGGACTGGTGCTTTTTAATATATATATAAATGATCTGGAAAGGAATAACAAGTGAGATGGTTACATTTGCAGATGAGACAAAATTATTTGGAGTAGTTAAATCACAAGCAAATTGTGATAAATGGAAGGAGGACCTTGCTAGACTGGAAGATTGGGCATCCAAATGGCAGATTAAATTTAATGTGGACAAATGCAAGGTGATGCATATAGGGAAAAATAACTCTTGCTGTAGTTACACAATATTAGGTTCAGTTATTAGGAGTTGCTATCCAGGAAAAAGATCTAGGCGTCAAAATGGCTCAGTGTGCTATTGTGGTCGGAAAAGCAATATTATGAATTATTAGGAAGGGAATGGTGAATAAAATGGAGAATGTCACAATGCCTCTGTATTACTCTAAGGCGAGATCATACTTTGAATACTATGTGCAATTCTGGTTGCTGCATTTAAAAAAAAAAAAAAAAGTTATAGTTGTACTGGAGAAGGTACAGAGAAGAGTGACCAAAAAGATAAAGGGCAAGGAATGGTTTCCTTATGAAGAAAGACTAAAGAGGTTGACTATTCAGTTTGGAGAAGGACGGCTGAGGCAGGGATGTGATAGATAGGACAGGAACGGGTAAATGTGAATTTGTTATTTACTTGTTTATATAATACAAGGACTAGGAGGCACTCCAGAAGTTAGAAACTAGCACATTTAAAACAAATCTAAGAAAATTCTTTTTCACTCGAGGCACAATTAAGCTCTGGAATTCATTAGCAAGGAATGTGGTTAAGGCAGTCAGTGTTGCTGGGGAGAAGTCCATAAACTGCTATTAATAATGTTCACTTAAGGGCGGATTTTAAAAGTGTTACGCACGTAAATTATGTGTGTAACCGCGAATACCCGCTCCTGCATGCGGCGAATCTAATTTGCATAGGCCCGGCGATGCGCGCAAGCCCCGGGATGCGCATATGTCCCGGGGCTTGAAAAAAGGGGTGGGGAGTGGGCAGGGCGGTCCGGGGGCGGGACCAAGGCCTCTGGCACAGCGGCCGTGCCAGGGTGCAACCTACACCTGCCCAGAGGCAGGCGCAACTTTAAAAACAAAGGGTCGGGGGGGGGGGGGGGGGGGGGGTAAGGTGGGGGGAGGGGCGGAAGGAAAGTTCCCTCCGAGGCCGCTCCGATTTTGAGCGGCCTCGGAGGGAACGGGGAAAGCCATCAGGGCTCCCCTAGGGCTCGGCACGCGCAAGGTGCTCAAGTGTAGGTACGAAAATCTGGCCCTTAGGGAATAGCCACTGCTTATTACCAGCATCAGTAAAATGAGATCTATTTAATGATTGGCCACTGCTGGAAACAGGATGTTGGGCTTGAAGGACCCTTTCTCTGACTCAGTAAGGCAACATCTTATGTTCTTATGTGTGTTTATTCTTGTAACACACCAATAAAATGCAAACATTTTTAGTAGTGGAAAGGAAAACATACAATATACACAAGAGATCCTTCAATTTATCATTATAACAGTCTTTTATCTGACATTTAATCCCATTTAATATCCTATTATATTATTTCCCCCCCCCCCCCCACCAAGCCCTCTTACCCTCCCCCTAACTCAATCTCTATTATAGCAATTGTATTTTCTATTAAATAATCCATATTGTGCCTGCTTTGGCAGAGACCAGCACATTCACTATAAATCATTTAACACTAGACATCTTGCTTTGTGATAAAGAACAAATGTAGCCATTCCAAATGTCCAAAAATGCTGTTTTTCTCTGCATATTATCATATTTACCTTTATTTTTTTAATTAGTAGATGATATATAAAGCAATTCTCCACTGCATCAAAGAAATCGTCTGTCTCCAATTCGGTAGAATAGAGATTTTAGCAAAGCTTTCCTCAGCCACAATTTCTGTTATTTATTGATTGCAAGTGGCATTTCCATGTCATGAAATGACCATATCTACATTCAGTCTTTAAGTTCATCTTTGTTAAATACTTCAGAAGTTTGCCCCAATAACTTTGCATGACCAAAAGGAATGACCTAATGTACCTTTTCCTTTCCCACATTTGACACATATCAGATTGAAAAATTGCTGCTTAAATGCTCACCAGAAATTTACATTGTTTCATTTAGATAATTATTTATTGACACATGTTTATTTTAAAATAATTCTGACGTCTGTATTGTCAATCATGTGTCTACTTCATTTTTCCATTTCTGTATTAAATCATCCATAATGCCTCTTTCTTCTGTATGAAATAATGTTGAATGGAAGAATGAAATGTGAGATTTTTGGTGTTCTATATTTACCATTTTTTTTTGATATTTTCAAGAATGTGCTGCCGGAGATCCAAATTCCCCAAAGAACAGATATAGTGCTGTGGTAAAAAAGAAAACTTATGCCTGGCCCACCCAAGGAGGGGCCAGTTGGTCCCTAGGCGATTTTCTTCCTGCCTGAATGTGAAGTAAGGAACACTCAGTCTATACAGTAAGGCTTATCTTTATTGCTAGGCCTTGTTTATAAACATTGTAGGGAGAAAGACCACAATGGCCAGTCTGCCTTATTATATTTCTTAGGACAAGATTATAGGGTTTTCAAGAAATGGTGATGAATGGCTAAGCACAGTTATCACATATCTTGCAGATGCAGAAATCCCCTTCCTGCAGATGTCACTGACCACAGGTTAGGCAAGGGCCAGAGCTGTGTAAAGGTTACTTAACCACTGTCTAAATGTCAGCCTCATTTTTAATGAATAGCAAAACCCCTTTCTGGACCAATATGCAAGGAACCTTTCCACAGCTCTAAGCCTCCTGTCTATACCCAAAAATAATATCTCATTTTCTGTCTACTGAGTAGTAGTGGCATCTTGGCCTTTTCTTCTGCATCTTTAACTATGCCTAGTGTCATAAGGGTGGGGGTCAGGAAATACACTCTCAGAAGCAGGACAGGAGCTGGATCTGTCTTTTGCCTAGTCAGCTCCCTCCCCTGCAGGCTGAGCCCTTGGGTTCTGAGGGCCAGTAGGACTTGGGTATGCCGGCTGAACATCATGGTTGAAAGCTGGACTAGTCTGTGCCTAGCCAATCCCTTCCCTGAAGGCTGAGCCCTTGGGGTCTAGGAGCCAGAAGACCTTAGCTGGACGGGCTGGATGACTGGTCAAGACAGGCCAGAAACATGCTGAAGTTATGGGCAGAAACAGACTGGAATAGCTGATGAGTTGAGGACTGGATACTGAAACAGGCGAGGGACTGTGGACTGGATGCTGGAACAGGCAGAGAGCTGTGGACTATATACTGGAGACTGGACTGGGCAGGGTACAACAAGACCTGAAAAAGATAGGACTAAACAAGGCAGACTATGGCAGGACTTAAAGCAGACAAGGGTAGAAGCAGACAAGAACAACCTAGAACAGAGAACAAAGAAGCTCGAAAGCAGCAAAGCTGGAGGCCCAAAGGCCACTGAGTAAGGTAAGGCCTCAGTAAGCCAGAGAGCAGGACCTAGAGTAATTTCAGTCCCAGAGGCCATAATGTATTATAAGGCATATATAGTCCACAGAGCAAGGTTCAAGGAGGCAGAAGGCCCAAAGGCACAAGAAAGATAAGGCCTAGATAAGCCACAAGGCCTGGGACAAGGAACAAGAAGACCCAGAAGCCACAAGACAAAGTAAGGCCTAGATAGGCCGCAAGTAAAGAGCAAGGAGCAAGAAGTCCTGGAGGCCACCAGGCATAGAACAAGGTAAGAAAAGCCAGGCCAGAGAGCCAAAGGTGACTCCGTGAAACAGCATCTAGGTTCTGGCAAAGTAGGGTTAAATGAGGCTGGAGCTTGGATGTGGTGCAGGCAACAAGACAGAGCTTGGCAAGGCTGGAGATGAAGCTCGCTGAGGATCCCTGGTGGAGAAGAGGCTGCAACACAGGCTAGGTCAGGTGGCCAGTGAGTAGATGGCTCAAGTAGCTTGGATCAGAGCTCACTGGAGGCCTTTGCTGGTGGGAAGGTATCACAGCAGGCTGGGTCAGGGCACGGTGCGGCTGAATGGCAGGTGAAACTGTGACACCTAGTAGCTAGCCATAATGCATTTCCTGGCAGCCAAAGTTCTGTCTCTTTTGAGATACCATGTCTTTGCCTTAAGCAAGGTGCAGCAATTTTTGACATATTTTATTATGACCTACTTTTCCATTTAATTCTTAACTAGCTTTCTGAGTATAGAGAAGGATTGCTAGTGAAAAAAAATAATGTAGCTAAGCAGGGCTAAGGGTCAACTGACGCTTCAAAATTCTTAACAGTGCATTACTTGGAGATATGCATAAAAATGCTATGTATAGAATATTTCTCTGTCAACTCCTGAAAAGCCAATATTTATCCCTTCCTTCCAATAATATGAGAAACTGTATGAATACCCTTTACTTGTCACACCTGAAAACCCCTCTTCTGTTATTTGAGAGTAAAATATCTATTTCTCACTAATGGTAGGTATGGGGAGACTTTATAATGTAAATGCTTATTATTGCATAGCCATTTCAAGGTTTAGTTAATATGGGTTTAATTTTAGTATTAGGATTTGGTGGTATTTTAGAAGGCAATGCATGAAATAGATATGTCAGTTTCAAGGGTCTAGCTTAATACTCTTTCTCTCTCCATAGGTTTATAGTAGGATATATTGCAAAGCCTTTGGCAAATTCAGGTCACCTTGCTTATTCATTCATTAATATATTAAGAGCTATTCTAGCACTTTTCCTGTTTTATATAAAGTTGCTAATCACTCCACTCATTATAGTTAGTTCTTTTTTTAGTCAGATAAATAATACTCCTGTGCGAATTCTGTGTAAGGAATTTAAAATTCTGTTCACAAAATTTTAAAAGTCTGCATACTTTATATTGGTCAAAATAACACAATACACATCACAGTCTTTGAGTAATTAATTTAAAATGTAATACAGAAAAGTTATTGCTCAAAGATGCAGAGTTTTAAATATTTTGAGCAGAATTTCCATAGAAGTATGCAGTATGAGTGTCTCTTCCACCTCTCTCCTTACTCCCCTGGCCAGACCTCTTTCACTCTGCTCTCTCAAGCTCCAACTCCTCTGCTTTCCACTATCTATCCCCTTCCCCTTTTGGCTTAACTCCTTTCACTCTATCTTCACTCCCCAGCCCTCCAATCCCAGTTTGACCTCTCTTTCATATTGCCCTTTCCACTGGCTCCATCCCTCCCTCTCTCATACACCCCCCATACAGGATCCTTCTCGCACATTCACCCACACAAGGCTACCTCTCATTTGCACACACCCCCTCATACAGGTTCTCTTTCTCTCTTGCACACCCACCCACACAGGCTTCCTCTCTCTTTCACACACACACCCTCAGACAGGCTAATTCTTTCTCTCTTACACACCCCTGCACACAAACTCCCTCTCCTGCTTGCACATACACCCACACATCTTGACACAGGCTCTTTCTAATATAAGTAAACATGCATCCTCACTTCGACATGTTCTTATACCAGCACCCAATCTCTCACTCATATACACCGTTCCTCACAGTCTCTCCACAATTGCCGCGAGAACGATGGGCTCCGATCATGGCCGCTGGGCCTGTGAAATCTTTGTCTTGAGCAGGATAGGCTCCGCTCACGACCCGCTGTGCCTCTCTTCAAATTCTGTGCAGGAGGGGAATTCTGTGCAAATTCTGTGCTCCTCCGCAGTAGTGCAGAAATCCCCCAGGAGTAAAATAGGTATTAGTTGAAAATATTATTACCATTTGGGAATATGAATGATATGAAGTAAATTAATTTATCAGATCAATGAAACAGGACATTTTGTCTATTTCTGAACAGTACTCTAGTAGAGAAAAATAAATAGGAGAAATTCTTATGCTGTAATGTCATACTATTTCTTGGTAGAAGGATCTCTAACTATTTAAAATAATCCCCTGCTCATTTCAAAGGAAAATCGGACTTCCATTAGTCCTTCATGTCACTGAAGCTAGCCATAGCTTCTGATTTATTTTTGTTGATTTTTAGGCCTTTTAACTTTCCATATTTTGAAAATTCCTGTAGAATGCACTTTAGGAACTCCACCAGATTGATATGGATCAAGATTACAGTTGCAGTCTTGAAGTCTGAGTGGCCCATTTTTATTCCTGAGATCATCTCCTCTTTAATATATGTAAGAAGAGGTTCTAAACATAGAAGAAACAAAAGTGGTGAAAGAGGGAATACTTATCTATCTTGTTTCTCTTTGTAGCTCAATTTCCTCAGAAAAAATGCCATTAACCATTATTATAGTGGAAGTTTTGTAGTACAAACTTCTTTGAATAAGTTTTTCCGAAAACCAAAATGTGTTAAAGTTCCAAACATAAATTGCCAATCACTCTGTCATGCCTTTTCAGCATTAAAACTGACCATAAACAAAGGAATCTTTCTCCAACAAATAATATTCTCTAGAAGCTAATTAAGTACTGTATGCCAACCTTTCACAAATCCCATCTGCTCCTTGGCTATCACTTTTGGATATTCTCGTCAATTTGTTAGCCATAATTTAGGCTATCAAAATTCAACAGTGAAATAGGATGATAAGATTTGGATATCATTGTGTCCCTACCAGAGTTTGGGAGCACAATTATAGATTTATTATCTATATCAGTAAGCATTCCATCCTCCGTCAAACATGCAAACATTTTACCTAAAGGTAAATATATTTTGTCTCCTAGAATCTTACAGAATTCCCCTAGTAGACCATCAGTCCTGGAGCCTTTAAAGATTTAGCCTTTACAGTTCCATTCTGCACCTCAATTTTAAGTGGCATATTTAAAAAACAAACAAACAAAAAAAACCAAACCAATTTCTTAGTGTTCAGTCAGGTGGATCCAGAACTAGTGAGTTATGCACCTTTACCATCAGATGGAGACGGAGCAAAGCTGACGACACGGTATATCAACCTGCCAGTAATCTCCATCTCTAGCAGATGGTGGATGTCCATCTTTCTGCTGGGGATTGCTTAAAGTTTTAAAAGGAGAAAAAAAGAAGGAATCTTATTCATCCTGCTCTCCTGAGGAGATACCTTGTGGTCCTTCCCTCAGTCGAGAATTCCCTCCCTCAGCTGAGTGCCTTGGTCTGGTAGCTGGTTTTCAGCCAGCGTGGACTTAGCTGTGTAAAAACAAAAAAGCTGAAAGGCAAGTAGGCGCAGGAAGTTGAGCGTGGCAGTGAAGGTATTTCCCCACAGCCGGAGACAGACTCTGTACATGGCTGGGACAGGCTGAGCTCAAGAAAGGAGTAAAAAACAAAACCGAGAAGGAGGGGAGTTTTATAGGGATTCCTCCTCTCTCCTCCTTCTGGTCTCTGTGCTCAGTGCACCGATCTGATGTTCGTTCCTGCCTCTGTGGGAGCTTAGGGAACATGGGCAGCCTGGCAGGTTGAGCAGCCTTTTGGCTAGGCCTCACTGTCAGGCTTTTCTTGTTTGCTGTGTGGTAGGCTGCGGCAGCGTTTTGCTCATTTTTTCCTGCGCATTAGGCTGCCCTCTTCAGTTCCGTCAATTCATGCTAGTGTGCCTAGTTGGGTGCCTGGCTGGGTTAAGGGCATCTATCTGTGCGTTCACATGCACGTACTTATCCACGTGCATAATCTGTGCAACCTCATGGGAGCTCAGTTTTTGGATGCTCATCGAGACAGTCTTGAGCGCCTAAATTTTGGATTCCTAATTTTTGGGCATCTAGCTTTTTGCAGCATGAATACAGCTGGACGCACACTTCTTAGGGAACCAAGAGCCAGCAAGTGTCGTAGTAAATAGCCCAACTTATGGAACAGGCAGGAGTGCATTTTCAGGAGAATCTCATGCTTTACATTGCAGGAAAAGACAACGTAGAGCAGACATTCTCATCAGACAGAGTCTGAATCCAGGAGAATGGGATTTGTCAAAAAAGGTGTTTCAGCTAATAGTGGATGACTGGGGCCTTCCATTTCTGGACCTGATGATGACTTCTCTCATTGCGAAGGTTCCTCACTTCTTCAGTCACATGAGAGATCCAAAGTCTTTGGGCTTCGATGCCTTCGTGCTGGAATGGCTAGAGGGCAAGCTGCTGTATGCTTTTCCTCCTTGGCCCATGTTAGGAAGAATGATTCGGAGATCAAGAGTCACAGAGAGATGGTGCTTCTAGTGACACCAGATTGGCCTCAGGAGACCATGGAATGCAGATTTGCGAAGGATCCTGGTGGATTCTCCGCTCTAGATTCTGGCGCAGAGGGATCTGTTATGGCAGAGGCTGGGTCTTCGTGAAGATCCAACTTGGTTTTGTCTTACTGTATGGCCCTTGAGAGGGCTCAGTTGCTGAAGCATGGATATTCTATTGTGGTGATTGCTACCTTGCTACGAGCGAGAAAGTTCTCCACTTCCTTAGCCTATGTGCGGGTTTGGCGCATTTGAGGCTCGGTGCGAAGATCGAGGGGGATCTTCCTTGTTCGGTTAAGATCGCGTTCATTTTTGAATTTTTGCAGGATGGCTTGAGTAAAGGGTGGACCCTTAATTCATTATAGGTACTGGTGGCGGCTCTTGCCTATTTCCGAGGTCAAGTTGGAATTGGAATTCACTTCCCCAAGACTTACGCCAAGAACAATGCCATTCAACATTCAGAAAGAAATTGAAAACCTGGCTGTTCGCAGAAGCCTACCGCTGAAGGATCTCCTCAACCATCACTGACTCTCATTCTCCCACCCCTCCCTAATCCCTACCCCCCCTCTTTTCCCTCTCCCCTTCCCCCCCACCCAACCTCACCCTTTCCTTCTCCCACTGGACATACCATGCTAATAACTGCCTAGGATAAATCTATGTTTACGTATCTTATAGTTTTTGTTGATTATATATTTATCTCTCTCTAATTGTTTCTTAGTTTAAATTCTGTCCTGTCTTCCATTGCCCAGGTTTTACGCTCCCTGTTTAATGTAACTTTACTTTCTACCTTGATGTTAATTGGTTTCCCCTCAGTTACATTGTAAACCGGTACGATAAGACCTAGTCTTGAGCATCGGTATAGTAAAAGAAATTAAATAAATAAAATAAATAAGTGAATATTGGAACCTTGTCGGCTCATCCAGATGTGGTCCATTTCATAAAAGGAGTGAAGCATCTTTGTCCTCCCTTGCAGTTACAAGTGCCCATGTGGAGTCATAATTGAATTTTGGATTTTTTAGTGGGACCTACTTTTTGACCGATGTGTAACTTTTCCTTGAGGTTACTGATCTTGAAAACTGTGTTTCTTGTGGCAATTTGATTTGCATGTCAAATATCCGAACTGCAGGCCTTGTCTTGCTGGGAGCCGTGTCTATGAGTGACTTCAAGGGCGATACAGCTGCGTACTGTTCCTTCCTTTTTGCCAAAAGTGGTCTCGGATTTTCACTTGAATCAGTCCATTTCCCTGTCATTTCTTGACAGGGGAAGAGATGCTGAGGAATATTGCCTATTCTGGCTCTTGGATGTCAAGAGGCATATCTTGAGGTATTTGGAAGTTTCTAAATCTCTGAGGAAGACGGATCACCTGTTTGTTCTCCGTAGTGGAAGTTATCAGGTTGAGCCGGCATCGTGGGCTATGTTTGCCTGCTAGATTAAGGAGGTAGTCACCATTGCCTAGTTAGGTTAGGACTCATTCCTCTAGGGCTCAGGCAGTGTCAAGAGCAGAGGTTAGATTGTTGTCTCCCATTGACATTTGCTGAGTTGCAATGTGGTCCTCTTTACACACCTTTTCCAGGCTTTATTGCCTGGATAGACACAGCCTTTACATATGCGGATTTGACTGGATTGTGGGCAGCCTCCCGCCCTGTTTGGGAGTAGCTGGTTCTGGATCCAACGGTCTGAACGCTAAGAAAGGAAAAATTACTATTTACCTGATTTCCTTTTCTTTAGTACAGAAAGGTGGATCCACCTTCCCGCCCTTGACTGCCGAATGGTTGTGCTATGTTCCTCCTTCATGGCTGCATGTTCCAGGGAGCACTGGTAAGTGTCAATCCAGTCCCTAGAGTAGTGTTATTGCACTCCTTGTTTGAGCTCAGTGGTTTCCTGGTGGCTGAATACTGGAATGGTTGTTTGTTAATAATCTAAGGTGGTTTTTTTTATGTTTGTCCACAGTTGGCTTTTGCAGAGAATACTGGCAGGCTGATGTCAATGCAAGGGTATATGTACCATGACGTCAGCTTTGCTCCGTCTCCATCTGCTGGTAGAGGTGCATAACCCATTGGTTCTGGATCCACCTGTCTGTACTAAAGAAAAGGAAATTATCAGGTAAGTAGTCATTTCTCCTTCTTCCTTGGACACTTTTGGCAATACAGCAGAGTGCAAATATGTTTTCACTCTTTCTAAGCTATTATGTTCTGTGTATAAGTTACTATTATATTTATAAAAAATTCACATAGTCCTTTATTAGAGTTTATTATGTTCCTTGAACTAGTTTTAATCACTCTTGCAAAATGTAGCCCAGACCAATTTTTTGCCAGATTTGCCAACATCTTCCTGGATTATTGGCAAATTGAAAAATTTTAAATTATAAAATACTTTTTTTGTGTAAGTTGATGGATTAAAGATTTTAACACTGCTTGTGTCACAAAGAAGGCTGTCTTATTGTTTGCAGTAGGCTGTCTGGCCAATTTTGCTTTGTCCCTTTTTAGTTGTCCTTTCAGTCTTAACATTTTCTTGGCAATATCTTTTTTTTTGTTTGTTTATATGTGAAACTAGCGAAAGGTGTCCAGCATTGCTTGAACATTTTTATTTTGGCCTACCATATAAGCCTCTTAGAATACATGGAATAATGGACATTTAAACTCAGTTTGTTTCTGCATGGGCATACTATGGATACTATGGACATTTAAAATAGGCCTAGAGATCTTTTCCAGCATTTGGGTTTTTTGCTGAAAGAAATACTTCACAACACATAAAATTAAGAGCTGTAACTAATAGTTGCAGAGCAAGTGGACCCTGTACAAATAGAAGTCTTTTTGGAAATTGGCAAGTATCGACTAGAATGAAGACATGATTGGAGTTGAGCCCGAAAGACTCTGCTTGCCAGATATCAATCGACTGATAAGTGTTGCAGAATAAGTAACATATAAGCATATAAGAAGAAACAACCAATGCGGAAAGGCCTCATCAATAAATTACATTATAACATTATCTCAGAGTCTTAGAATCTGTGCTGGAGTGAGTGTCAGAATGGATGCTTGGGTACCCTATCCCTATTCTCAAACACCATTATCAACCCTTCACACGTGCACCCACCAAACTTCAACAACTGACCAGGCAACTCATCCCAATCATGCTTACACCTTTCACACAACTTCAGGGCCTCACGACCCTAGCCGTTATACTTTTCGATGCACAATCCATTACCAAAACAACCACCATACCCCATGATATGCTACTTGATGACAAACCAGATTTATGTGCTATCACAGAGACTTGGCTGAAAGAAACTGATGCAGTCCTACTCAATCAACTCCCCAACCACACCTACGATATCTACTCTATTCCAAGACCCCCAAAAAAGGGAGGAGGGCTGTTGCTTGCCGCAAAAAAAGAATTAAAACTGATATCCTATCCAAATTGCACCAAAATTTGAAATTGGGCTTTTTAAATCCCCACACCACCAAATCTGTCTTGTTTATATACTCCCAGGCTTACTTGACAAAAATCCCTCTCCCATCATCGAATTCATCACTCAAAACATCGACATAAACACACCAGCTATTATTCTGGGAGATTTCAACATTCATGTTGATGCACTACCACTCTCACCCTCCTGTGAAACCTTTCTATCAGCCCTAAAAGCTATGGGCTATACTCATATCCTATCTAACCCTACACACGAAGCAGGTCATACCCTAGATCTGATTTTCATTAATGATACCATCTCCGCAAGTGCCCCCACCTGCACTCCCTTTTCCTAGTCTGATCACCACCTTATACACACCGCCCTCACCCTGCAACACATCCCATCACCCAAACTCCCAGAATGCAATACCATACAGGTTCGCAAACCATGCTCTAGAGACTACCTTACTGATGCGCTCAATAAGGAATTGCACAACCGTGACCTATCAGACACTAATACTGCATTCGCATCATGGAATTCCCTTACCAATAATATTGCCAATGAAATCTGCCCTTTACGCACAAAAAGAATCAACCACCTCAATACAAAAAAAAAAACAACCTTGGTATACGCCTGAATTAAAAATGATGAATGCACCCTCAGAAAATTAGAGAAAAACTGGCGTAATGACCCCTCACCTGCACGACTCAATTTATACAGGGCAACCTTACATAAAATACCATGAGCAAACCCACAACACAAAAAAGGACTACCATGCAAAAAGAATTCATGATTTACAATTTAATTCAAATGCTCTCTTTGCATATGTAGCTGAAATGACTAAAAGCACTCCTCACCCACCCCTGACAAGGATGCCAGAAAACAGGAGTGATGAATTAGCTAAATTCTTTCATTAGAAAATAGCTAAAATCATGACACGTTTTCCTAACAACAATCTCCCAACCAAAATATTCATCAAATCCCACATGCTACCTTCAATGCCTTTGAACCCACCGCCTCCTTAGAAATTGAAAATACCATAAAAAAAATGAAACCTGACACATACCCCAGTACACTATACCAACAAAATTTCTACTGTCCATCCCTGAAATTATAGCACCTCCCATTGCTGACATCATTAATTGCTCCCTTGCATTTGGTGAAGTCCCCACCTCGCTCAAACAAGCCATCATCAAACCTATACTGAAAAAGCCCAAAGCTGATGCCTCCAATCTGGCCAATTACCGCCCGATTTCCAACCTACCCTTCTTGGCAAAAATCCTGAAAAAAACTGTAAACACGCAACTCACGGATCACCTAGAAAAACATGAATTTCTTTCACCCTCACAATTTGGCTTTCGTAAACATCTCAGCACCGAAACCCTACTTATCTCTCTCACAAACTCCCTCCTCACTGGGCTAGACAAAGGGCAATCCTTTCTACTGGCCATGCTCGACATATCGGCTGCATTCGACACCATAAACCATAACATACTCATCAACCGGCTTAAGGAAATAGGCATAGCAGACACCCCACTCCGTTGGTTTGAATCCTACCTTCAAGGTAGGCAATACAAAGTCAAGTTTGAAAACAAAGAATCCCAATTATATAATCTAAGCCATGGAGTGCCGCAAGGTTCCGCCCTCTCATCTACACTTTTTAAGATATACATCCTCCTCCTCTGTCACTTCCTTTCCAAACTGATCCTCATGTACTTCATATATGCCGATGATGTACAAATCGTCATCCCCATCACTGACACCCTAAACACTGCCTTCAAAACATGGGGCACAGCCCTTGCAACTATTTAGCGCACTTCTTACGAGCATTAACCTGGCCATCAACCCTAACAATACAGAAATTATGATCATCTCCCCACAGAAAGGCAATACTACTGATACATCTGTGTATACGCAATTCCCGTCAGTCGCCATCATGCAAAATATAAAAAACTTCGGAGTCACAATAGACAACCATCTTAACTTTAAAAAACACATTAATAATACAATAAAAGACGGTTACTTTAAATTACATACACTAAAAAAATTAAAGCTACTGCTATATCAACATGATTTCCGTACCGTTCTACAATCCCTCATATTTTCAAAAGTTGACTTCTGTAACTCCCTCCTTCTTGGCCTCCCCAAAACCACCATCTTACCATTGCAAATGCTGCAAAACGCAGCAGCCTGCATACTCACCAATATATGTAGATCCGAGCACATTACTTCCATACTCAAAGACTTACACTGGCTCCTCATTGCTCAACGGATAATGTACAAAACACTATCCTTAATTCATAAAACCCCACACACCGAAAACATGTTCTGGCTCAATAATATCCTTCACTTCCGCAAACACTCCAGACCACCCAGAATGCAACATGCTGCCACACTACACGTGCCCTCTCATAAAGCCACACTACTCAACGCAACTAGAAAACGTGCTATGTCCATAGCCGGGCCTTCACGCTGGAACAAAATGCCCCCTGATCTACGTCAAGAAACATGCCCAAACAAATTCAAACAAAAACTCAAAACATGGCTTTTCTTGCAAGCTTTTACATAAGGTCTTCGCAATTGCAGTCCTGCAATTTTCTTACTCTATTTTCTTACTCTGTTTTCCCCTCCTCCTTTTGCTTAGCTCTTATAACTGCAATCTAACGTTCAGATTTTCTCTTATGCATTGACACTTCCCTTCCTAGCATGTGCTATGCCATTTCTATTCTCTATCGTTGTATCTCGCCCGAGAGTTGTTTTAGCTGCAATCTTTTATCCATATTCATATGCGTATCACTTTACTGGACTCTGTACTATGCATTTAACATTTTTATTAGGATATGCAATATGCACTTTACTCTGCTGCTATAGATGTAATTCCAGATGTAATACCATTAGTTTAGTTTCTTTAGATATAGTTCCATTTAATCTAGTTCCTCTAGCGGTAATTACCCTCTTTTTTTTTTTTACTTTGTTTTTCTTGTTTTTAATTTCTATTAAGTTAAATTCTATTAAGTTAAAATATTCAATTGTAAAGCACTGCTGCTAGTCGTTAATTTATATAGCACTGTTGCTAAGCATTGTTGATTGTGAACTGATGTGATATTACTAAACGAAAGTTGGTATATAAAAGCCTCAAATAAATAAATTTAAAAAATGTAGCACGGCTGCTGACATACATCGCCTGTTATCCCATTATCCAACTGGGCTCAAATCACATGGGTACATGATCTATACATTAAGTACCCAAACATTCCATCATTAAAACTTCCATAACAAAAGGTCCAGATCAACTTAAACCTCTAAATAAAGATCCTCATATCACCTGGGATCTGAATATCGTTCTGTCATAGTAAATGAAACCACCATTCAAAGTTCCTTCGTTGGAAAGTTTTATTTTTAATAGCAGTTACAATTGCCAGGAGAGTAAGCAGAATACAAGCCTTGATATCATACTCTTCCGATTCTCAGGTTTTCCGCATCTGAGTTGTTAAAAACTCACCCTAAATTTCTACCAAAAGGGGGTCTCTCAATTTCATTTTAACCAATCCATTGTTTTACCAAGATTCTTTCCAAGACTGCATGCTAACAGACATATAGGTTCTTCATACTTTGGATTGCAGAAGAGCTGCTTTGTTCTGTTTAGAAAGAGCAAAATCTTACAGGAAGTCATCACAACTATCTGTCGCCTACATCTCTGTAAACCAGGATTTCTTAATTAGAAAGAGAACTCTTTCAACATGGATCTTTGATTGCATCTCTAATTTTTGAAATGGGTCAAGCAACATCTTCAGGATAAAGCGAAGGGCCAACAAGTCAGAACTACTGCAGTTTACATAGAATGACTTTGCTCTGCCTTCATAGAATATATATGCAGAGCAACCACTTGAGCTTCCATCCATATCTTAACATCTTGTTACAGAGGCCAGATGTGCAACTAATATACTTACTTTCCGCTGTAAGGTCAAAACTGGGCTTTGTAAACAAGTACTACTGTCCGAAACCCCACATTCTGTGGCACTGACCCTCAGTGCCTGCATACTGTATTTATCCACATGCTACCTAACTTTATAAAATCTGCAGTACACTTTAACATATATTGTTCTGTATTATATGTAATTGACCTGTATAATTGTACCTTATAATCGCTCGACACTGTACCATATATTATTCTGCTTTATATTGTAACATATTGTATTAAATGTAACCCTTATCATACATACAGTAGGCAGACCACCCGATAACCCTATACATCACTCTGAGTACCATGATAGGAGAGTGAGTAATAAATCCCTGTAGTAAATAACTGCCTAGAAAACGCCTCATGTCAAAATAGCAGTTTTGGCCAAGAGTCAAAAAGGCAATTTAACTAATTTCTGTCAACTCTACCCTCCAGTCTGTAACTAAAATACAGGTTCCATGCTTGTTGAAGAATATTTAGAAGATAACTTTAAAACATATTTGAGTGTGCTCATATAAGCAGCTATAGGGACATGCTGTGCATGCACACATTTTATATTGTGCGTGCAAATGCACGCACACTATATAAAATACACATAAATCTACCCAACAACATGTTTGTGTATGAAAAAATGCACAACATATTTTTTTTAACATAGCCACATAAGTTTTGACTTATCCAGCTAAGTGGTGACAAATATTCGGTTAAGTAGCACTGTGGCGACTAAGCAGAGCTGTTTAAGAGCTAGGTAAAGTAGGCAGACAAGTAAAAGAAAAGCGCTCCATAGGCAGATAAATAAGAAAGAAGGATAACTAAGGTTTGAAACTTATCCAGCTATCTCGTACTTTTTAAGACTTATCTGGATAAGTGGTAGCTTTGCCGCAACTTAACCAGATGATAAAAACATTATCTGAGTAAATGGCAGACGTCTGCTATGCGTGCATATTTGTGCTCCTAATTTTAATTATTTATACAAAGGAATGTAACTTGCATATTTTCCTTATCACTTGTTGGCTTTTACGCATGTAAATTTTCAAATTTTATAACGTGCATTTGTAGGAAATGACTAGTTTTACTAATTTGTCCACCAGTTTGTCCAGTCTATTTCTGGGTCATCAAGACCCCCTTGATTCTTCAACCTGCACTCCTGCCCACCCCCCCCAGTTTACCCAGACCCCTCACCCAGTCAGTATTTGCCTATACAGAATTGTATTCTAACTTACATCTGATAATTAGAAGGTGTAATTATGTACAGTTAACAGCTGTTTGGATGTAGTGTTTGCAGTTTTTAAATAGCACCTTTTATGCATAAATGTTGGCCCTGCCCTGGAACGCCCCTGCCTCCCTAGCCCCCCCCCCCCCCCCTTTTTTTTTGTATGAGCAAATGTATTCATTCACCATTACTTGCACATGGATGTTTGAGGTTTATCAAATAGCACTTACATGAATATGCACTAAATGTGCGCACATGTGCTAATTTTTATGCACGTAACTTTTAAAAAAAAATTCACCTTTGAATACATAATGATTTCCGAGCATCCCTCAGCTTGGGAGTCCTTATATGTGTGGCTGATTCATGGTGAAAATAAAGTTGCTCAGCTATAATAGGTGTTCTTCTTAGACAGCAGGATAAATCCCCCTAGAGCTTGATAGAAAAACTGAAGAGACTTAAGCAGAGGCTCATAGGAAGGTCCCTGCATCCTCAGAAAGAA